>NC_090213.1:19397893-19772374 GCF_033026475.1 Channa argus | reverse complement strand
AATGTCACACAGTGGTGACAAGGGTATCTGTTTCTCCGAATCTGAGCTCGGAGCTGGTTCTACAAGAGAGGACCTTGATAGCTAAAGGCTCTGCCTCCCATTTTACCTTTGGATATTCTGGGAACCACAAGTAGGCCTGCAATCTGAATTTAAAGTGGTCTACTGGGATTATATGGTACTATGAGGTCTTCTATATATGATGGAGCTTGACCGTTTAGAGCTTTTATGTAAGTTTTAAATTCTATTCTAGATTTTGAAGTCTTTTGTCTTTTAACCAATTTAGTGCAGTTGCTTCAAACCAAATTTCATGTTCCAGTATCTGTAATAAAATGTTGTGATCAGTGGTGTCAAATGCAGCACTAAGATCTCAGAGAACAATTATTTAAAGGTACTAGTTTTAGGGTTGGACCCAATAAGGCACTTGACACAACTTCTCAGTTTAAATAAGGTTTATTATAAAGTATAATAGTTGGCAAAACAGGATGGGGATGTAGTAAGTCATCCAACTCGCTAGATGGTGGTGAACTCCAGTCTATGAGAGAGGACACAAAGATGTGGGATATGGTGTCTGAACATAAAAACAAAACTTACTAGAGTGAGTCGGGAGATGAGCGGAGTCTAGAGGAAAAGCAAGGTTCTTATTGGGAAGAGTGGAGTATGGTCCTGGTAGAGTAGATATATCTTGAGATGCAGCGAGGATGAGTAACATGAAGAAAGGGTAGGGAAATGGTGGGAGGAATGTGCACTGGGGAAGATGTAGTGGTCTGGATCCATAACACAGAGGCAATCCTGGTAGTGAGCGTGTGGAATGTAGCCGTGGGGAAGAAGTGACTGCAAAATAAAAGTCTTGAAGGGGGTGAATTAGTGAATTAGGGATCATGACAATTATAGAGACTAGCCCATTATCTGAAGCCAAGAGAAGATTGTTGGTGACTTTGACCAGTGCTGTTTGTGTACTATGATGAACTCTAAATCCTGACTGTAAGTCTTCAAACTAAATATTCCTACTATTGCTGCAACTATTTTTCAATATTTTTTCAGGATTTTAGAAATAAAGGGGATATTGGTCTGTAAATGGCTAAAACAACTGTGTCAAGACAGAGTTTTTTTAAGTAGCGATTTGATTACAGCTACCATACAGACCTTTGGTGCCTTTGTATAGATAGATTAATGATATCTAATACGAAGGTGTCTATTCAGTGACACGTGATGAATAATATGCTGTTTTATGCTGGCTTTACCGAGGACTTTTTCAAACATGTTCAAACAGTTTTTCCAGGCTGAATGGGAATCTTCTAAATTAGTGGAACGCCACTTCTTTTCTAACTTTCATGTTGCCTGCTTTATGTTGCGAGTTTGTGAATTATACCATGGAGATTGCCTCTTCTGGTTTACTGCCTTTTTTTTCGGAAGGGCAACACCGTCAACACTGAGTATTGTATGTAACGAGGTTGCAGAAATATCAACAAGACCATAAAGTTAGGGTAGCTACTCTCCATTGTATTGACCCATGGCAAAGCAAAAGATGAAAGAATCGTTTCCGTAAATTTGTTCACAGCTTTTTCACGTAAGCACCTACTGTAGTAGAATTTTTTCCTAACTGCTGTATAGTCCATTATTTGTAAATTAAAAAGTTATTAAAAAAACAAAAATAGAATATTTGATATGTATAGGCTGAAGTAGCTTTAAAAGGCTGACTCATTTAAATTGGAAAAAAATATTAATATATGACATTTGTACAGCAGTTTTTGGGAAAGTGACATTTTTTGTCATTAGGATCAAATTGTTGATACAATACAATGATCCACCTTTAAAACAATACACAGTTTAATACCCAAAACCTCCTCCCTGTAATGACACGACAGCAGACAATGAAGTTCTGTACTAGTGTCTAGTACTCCAACTGATGTTTTTTGTCAGAGGAACTGCCAGGAGACAGACTGCAGTTCTGTGTATTTCAGTACTACCACCTTTTCTTCCTTCTCCTTACTATTCAAACTCAAGTGCTGTCTGTGCAGACTCTATACCCCCTGGAGCTCAAGCTGAAATGAAAATGAAAATGAAAAATCAAATTTCAGCTTGCACACACACAGCAAGTGAAAGTCGTGAATGTTCAGGAAATTCAATATTGACTTTGGTATAGAAGTAGTAATGAAATAGTGGTTATCATGACCACACTGAGACCCACATTTACAAGTCTATCTACAGTAGCAGTATGGGCCTGCCTGACTTCAGATAAGGGTTGGCTGTGAAGTGGCTCTGCAGCCAGTCACTCCTTGTCCACCCTGACGCCAATCGGGGTGAAGGCTGGAGCCTGGCGGCCCTAGAGTCTGTGCCGTGGTTTCTGTCAAGATCTGTGATGAGTGTCCACATTAAGACCTTCTACTGATTACTGCTGTCCTGGGGCTGCTCAACATATGAGAGTGCCACCTGCATGGTCGCCATGCTTCGCTTGTCAGGGGAGATATCATTTTGCTAACTCACTGACCTCCACATCTTCCATCCTTCACACACCGCCCTCGACTTTGACCAGATGATTTACTTAAGGCTAAAGTCTGGTGAGAAGTATATTAACAGTTTCAGGCCCCTGTGGGGTCCTTGGATACATTTATAATCTGTACAGTTGTCTTAGTGTTATCACTGTCTTAATCTAATATTTATTTGAAGACAATGACAAAACAGTTTGCATTCATTATTAGTAGGTGGATTTCTTAGGAAAATAAAAAAGGAGCAGTGGGTTTTACACATAATATTTGACTCCATTAGACCTTTTTGCAAAAAGCAAATGTGTAGCATTTCAAATGCATTTTATTTCTGTTGTGAATAACATTCCAACCCCCACCCTGATAAATCTGTTTTTTGTGTATTTCAAACTAAACTGTTTCAGATCTTCAAACTCAATCCATCATAAATGTAACATGAGTAAAGGGATTTCTTTTATGGACTGATGAGTCAAAAGTTTAATTATTTAGATGACAGTGATCCTGCTAAAGACGTCAGGTCATCAGTGGGTTAATAAATAGCAAGGCGATGGTCCCAAGAATAAGAAGTGACCTAGTCAAAATCCTGACCATTTCTACTTTTTGTGTTGTGTACTTGGTTGAGTTCATGAGTTTTTAGTAACTATAAGTAAGTAAGTAAGTGTTGAGTAATATTTTGCTTTACATTTACAATGACAAACTTTTAGTTTTTGCTTGGTCTGGTTGCTTTTGACTTCTGTTAGATTTGGTGTGAAAATCTGAAACTGTTTAGTTTGGGATCCAAACAAAAAGTACTTATTTCTTTTTAAGCATGAAGAGAGGAAGGTTTATGTCACCAATGCTAATCATTTAACAACTATATTAACACAAAAATCCTATATTCACTGTTGAATAGCTAAATTTAATTTTTATATCAAAGACTTTAAAGGATAATGTCTTAAATTGGGCACACGATCAACGATTGTACAGCCAATTATGAATGTGACTTTGTCGTGATGTCTTGGTCCTGGTCAGTGCCAGTCTGGCTTAGACAGCGCTGACAGAGACAGTGTGAGCACATTAAACATTCTAGACTTTAATCCTGAGACCCAGTCTTTACAATGGGCGTGAATAAGTTGAGGTTTTACCTGAACATATTATTTTAACTACATTTCTCTATGTATGTCCACATTGTCCTCGCAGTTCATGATTTTGCTGTGTGTTTTTTTTCACCTTATATGTTTTTACGCTTAAATTGTTAAGTTAAAAAGTCAAAGTTCCCAGTTGGTGCCAGTATTTGTTTTGGCACAAAAACACGTGAGAAATCAATCTCGAAATTGTCTAGTCATTTCCATCCACTCCTTAAGTGTCTTGACTCATTTGCTCATTCAAGTGTGTGCTGCTTCCAAACTGTCAAAGACTATAAATCTGTGATAGTTGGTGGAAACACTCATTTGGATTTTGATAAATTATGTTGTCATCATGAGAAAACTAGCTTTGTTATCTCAAGATAATGAAAACATTATAATTACCTGAATATTAAAATAAATCAATATAAAAATATTTTTAATTTAATTATTTATAATTGAATTAAATAGGTCACAGCATAGGCAGCAGCCATGCTTCTGTTGGTTTATTTTAACTCTCCAGGTAAACAATGCAGATGAGCAAACTAAATATATTTATATGAATTTATGAAGGATCATGACCACCTACACCTCATCATTTAATTCACATACCTGGGGTTTCAAACATATTTAATAGACTGTTCTTATAAAGTTTTGTTGATGTGGTTTAGCAGAATGGACAGTAATGCTGCTCATGTTGTATTTATTTGCATTAATGTGCCACAACATTAATAGCACCTAGAGGGATTTATCACATCTACACAGCCCTCTATACACAGCAAACTGTGCATTTCTGGCTGATCTTATCAGTGTACATGACTGCTGAGTATGGGGACAGTTGCAACATGTTTCTAATTGCAGGGTTCTACCGGTTTGACTGTAAAGCAGGGATATTTGTTTTTATCTTAGTTGTGACACAATCAAAAGCTCATGTGCATTAGGTGCTGTTATGTATTGATAATTGGTGTATTGGTAACTAAATACACTATATGTTGGGACGACTGTGCATTAGGAGATCCAGTAGAGTGACCACCCACCAGTCATCCACCAGTCAGTGGGTCAGCAGTTCAATCCCCAGCTCCCCCTGTCCATACGTTGTAATGTCCCTATAGGCAGGACACTGAACCCCAAGTTGCTTGTGGTGGAGAATTGCATGGCCACACCGCCATCCTCAATGTGTGTGTGTGTGTGTGTGAAACTGGGTTACAAATTCATTATATAAGCTCTTTGTCTCATAACACACAGAAAAATGCATTTAAATAAGTAATTTCTTTGTGTGTTTGCTCATGCAGTCAGCTTTCATATTTTATGTCTCTATCCCTCCAGCTGAAGTATACATCATCATCATTATGACCATTAGTGCCTCCATCATATCGATGTGATGATGAGAATACTTCAACTCAATGCAAAAATGTGATTCATCGAACAATATTTTGTAATGTAGATCGAAGCATTTGATATGGCTGTCTTTAGGTTATCACACTGTATATGTTACAGACTAAATAGTGCAGGTGTGTCACTGTCTTAGCACTTTTTTTGAGCATAAAAAAGTGTTTGCACTCGACATCCTAGTCTGTTTGACTCATGTAAATATTTTGCCCTGCCATCAAATTATCAGCAGTGTTAACCCCTCCCCCTTCATTGGCACTCTGTTACAGCTCACACTGTCTCTAAACGCCTGCTGTCTAACAGTCTGCACATGAGTTATTAAGCCATATTCCCTGATCACAGGACTACATTATGATTGCAGCATTATCTACACCTAAGTGGTCTCTCCCCCCAGAGAAATTGACCTGGGTCACATGACTATGATGGAAATCGTTCTATTGTTCCCTGGGGGCATATAAATAACGGAAAAACATAGGATGAATGTCACTGACAATATAATGCATATTGTTTTGACTAGAACATGTCCAGAAGCTTTGTATCCCATAGAAATAAGTTTCTGTTTCCCTAGTCTCTTTTTCTTTCTCTGACTTCTTAACAGGACTTGTACAGCTTTCTCTATAATTTTATTATATCATTCTGCTTTACTGAGCTGCTTGGTTAACAGGTAACAAGATATCGTGTACAGGGATAGAACCCAGCCATTACATAAACTGACATGTATCCTGACACTTTAATCTCTTCTTACATTGGCATAGCCTTATTCCTCCCTCTACTTTTCACCTTCTTGTCTTCTCTCTCTGAGCCTCCTCGAAGACATTAAGCAAAACATAAAACTCATAGATCAAAACTTAGTTCTAATGCCTTCAGCTGTGATGACAGCAGCAGTTGAGCTGGGCAAGAGTCTTGTCAGATCTTAGGCAGCCTTACAGGACACATTACCCTGTGAGGCTCCCACAAGGAATGTGTAAGATAAGATAAAACTTTAATGATTACTGTGGGCATCAGATTAAGATTTCAGATGAGTCAAGCAGACATTTCAAGTCATCCGATTAAAACACTTCTCTGACAAATTATTTCAAGTTACTGATCTTTTGTGTTAAGATATAGTTTTGGCCTGTGGTTCAGATTTTTTAACCCTTATGCATCAGAGTGTTTACTGTGTTGTTTCAGAAGTGTCTTGTTTGTTTGCTTATAAGGCAATGAATAATATTTTAAACTCTTAAAATCTTTTCTGTTTGTCATACAGGTTTCTATGTATGACCCTACCATGGACCACATCATCTGCTGCCTGCTGGTCCTGGGAGCCACAGTGATGATCGCACACGCATGCCCAAAGTACTGTGTATGCCAGAATCTGTCTGAGTCACTGGGAACATTGTGTCCTTCCAAAGGCCTTCTATTTGTGCCTCCAGACATCGACCGGAGCACAGTGGAGCTCCGGCTGGGAGGCAACTACATCCTCCGCATAACACAACAGGACTTTGCCAATATGACTGACCTGGTGGACTTGACCCTCTCCAGGAACACTATCAGCTATATTCAGCCCTTCTCTTTTGGTGACCTGGAAACTCTGCGCTCACTTCATCTGGATAACAATCGCTTAACAGAGCTAGGCCCTGATGATTTACGAGGCCTTGTAAACCTGCAGCACCTCATCGTAAATAACAACCAACTGGGATGCATACATGACAAGGCCTTTGAAGACCTGGCTCCTGCCTTAGAGGATCTGGATCTCTCCTATAACAACTTGATGTCGCTGCCCTGGGACTCAGTTCGCCAGATGATCAACTTGCACCAGCTCAGTCTAGACCATAATCTATTAGATTTTATTCCAGAGGGCACCTTCACGGATCTGGAAAGGTTGGCAAGGCTGGATTTGACTTCAAATCGTTTGCAGAAGCTACCCCCTGATCCCATCTTTGCCCGAGCACAGGACTCAATGATCCCAACTACACCATATGCTCCCCAGCTGTCCCTAAGTTTAGGTGGGAACCCTCTGCACTGCAACTGTGAGATGCTTTGGCTGCGGAGGCTTGAGAGAGACGACGAGCTGGAGACCTGTGCCTCCCCTCCCACTCTAAAGGGTCGTTACTTTTGGAATCTAAAGGAGGAGGAGTTTGTGTGTACGCCACCTCTCATTACCCAGCACACCCACAGGATGCTGGTCTTGGAAGGCCAAACAGCCAGCCTAAGGTGTGAAGCCACAGGGGACCCTTCCCCCACTATTCATTGGATCTCCCCTGAAGATAGGCTGCTTGGTAACTCCTCACGAACTGCAGTGTACAGCAATGGAACTCTAAGCATCACTATCACCACCTCCAAGGACTTTGGCACATTCACCTGCATTGCTGCTAATGTGGCTGGGGAGTCCACTGCGTCCATGGAGGTGTCCATTGTCCAGCTTCCCCACATCAGCAACGGGACTGGGCAACCAGCACAGCCTAAATCACGCCTCTCTGATATCACAGGCACCACTAGGACTAGCAAGGGGGCTCCCTTCCAACCAGAGAGGGCTGTGTTAATCTCAGAGGTGACAGCTGTTTCAGCTTTGGTCAAGTGGACAGTGAACAAGTCAGCTCCCAAAGTAAAGATGTACCAGCTCCAGTACAACTGCTCTGATGACGAGGTTCTGATCTACAGGTAAACACTTGCATATGTTATCAGAAATCTTTACATGTTAGCAGAGTTTGTGGAAATTCTCTTTATGTCCAAAAAACACTACATAATTGGATGACGGATTATTAAGTTCCCATCAGATCTACAGTTTCTTTAAGCATATCTGTGTATTTATAAAAGCTAAAAATTTCACCCATATCATCTTAGTTTGAGCAATACAACTTTGGTAAACCCACTGTGACAAAACCCAAAGGTGATTCTACAGCACAGCAGGTATAAATCAATTAACTTTTCGAGTTAAGGTAACATCAAAGTTGGAAAAAGGTAGATGGTAGCTAAGATAAACTGATCCAAACTGCAAACTAGAGCAGTGTCATCAAAAACAATAAAGGATTATTTCGGTCATCGTGTTGTCCATAATCATCATACAGACGCTAAACCAACATTAAATCTTCCCTACTCATATTTGTTGTCAGTCAGCAGCCTGGATTTGCTTAATCATCTGTTCCGTAGACACAGATGAGCCCCCTGAAATTCAGGGGGTTTCTCTGTTCTGAATCTTTCCTCTGTGCCATAGGACTATGGAAGGATGGTATGCAAAAACTATAAAAACACACCAGCCCAACACAACGCTTCACTCATTCCAAATTATATAATTGACTTTTTTTTGATAAACATTGGCCCACAATGTACTTCAGATGGTCAACTCAACTTTTGTGAGATTTCCAGTGCAGTTAGGGCAGTTCACATAAGTTGGGACATTATTTATTTCTATCATACATTTTGAATTGACAAAATATGTATCAGCACCATGTCTAGCTGATGTGTTTTAAAGAAATAAATTTTTGCTCTTCCAGGTTTCCCTGTCCTAAAGGTTGTTCACAGAATGTCGTTTTGATTAAAAGCCTGAAATAAAAACTGTAGCTAGCAAAAGGTCAAAAGATTTTAATGTTTTATACTATGACATCAAATGAATCAATAATTACCCCACTTAGGCAATTTTTGAGCTCTAAATTTCTTATAAACTTGGTGCTAACAAGTGGCTGAATTGTGAGAACATCAAACACTATCAGGCCAGAGATGGAGGCTCAAATTTTCATCTTTCATCTATTAATAATATTTTTTACAGCCTCGTTCAGTCTATCACTCGCGATCACTAGCAAAGCTTATTTAGAAGCGGTAACTGTGGCTAAATGAAATTACTAACTGGGAGTTTAGTGATGGTGAAATTTAAGAAACACGACTGTGGTGTCGTTTGTTTATAACCAAACAACAGCTTTTCACTTGTAGTGTTTGTATTTAAGGCTTAACAATCTTCATCTGTTAAAGTTGTTTTCTCAAACATTTATATATAGTATCACAAACTTTTATTTGTCATGCAGCTTATTTTCCATATAACCTAAATGCCACTGAGATCACATAGACTTTATATATATATATATATATATATATATATAGTTTTTGTTTTTGTTTTTTTGTTTGTTTTTTTTTATCCTTTTTTTTTTTTTTTTTTTTTTTTTTGGGAACCAGGAAGATTTTAGTTTCTGTGTAGGTCTACAAAATTCAAAAGTCATCCTGAGGCACTTCATTAGTGGGGAAGCCTTAACACCTAAATATGGCTTCATAGAGAGACACTTGGGTTGGTACAGCTGCAAAAAAAAATTGTTAAAAAAATGTAATCTTCTCAAACATTACTACTAACAGTTCTTTAACTTCAATGGGTTCTTTTGAACATGAACATGAATGGTTCTTCTTTTGCCTACTTCTTGCTGCCAGACACCTGGCAGCGCTTCCTCTCACATAGGTGAGCCACATTTGGCTTGAGGGAGGAAGCAGTTGAGACCCTCAGTATGGCTGGATCTGTACTTGGACTTGAAGTTTAAGTTAGAGAAAAACTTTGGCACATGGTCCACTTGAACATTCTGGAAAGCTCAGGGGAGTCGGGGGTCAATCATTAATGGAACATTGGTGTCGTTAACGCCGGTAACATTCACTTCGTCCAGCTCGAAGTCGAACATGTTAATTACAAACACAGTAAGAAGTAGTAATTCTATGATGGTTATGTGATGTTACACAGGCGCCACCATAGTTGTGCAATGTTTCTCTGCTTGCATCAAGCCCGGCCGATTGGCCAGCCCCCGGGGAGCCATGTACTCCACTGTGAGGTTGGTAGGTTCGTTCAGCTCCAGCTTGCACAAAAAGGAACCTTCCACACACAACGCGGTAGAGTGCCTTTCATATAAAACCCACGCGCCGCACTAACATTAAACTTTCATATTGTCCTGCAGACCACAAAATATCGTCTCGCATGCCGCAATTGGGCCCCCGGGCCACGAGTTTGTGACACCTGATGTAGAGGGACTAACAGAGAAGTCAGCACAATGTGGTGTTTTAGAGAAGCATCTCGAGCAAAGAGAAATCAATTTTGCTTAAACACTGAGTGATGTTTATTTATGTCATCCCAGTGGAATCTGTGTTTTCTATAATAATTTACACACTCAGATTCATCCATCATCATATGTCTGCAGTATTTAATTAGTGTCTATTTAACCGCACCAAAAACAACTATTTTCCCTTTTTCAACACCTGAACATTATTGTGCTGGGCTGGGATCGATTATGCTCAGCTCTCCACAACCAGAGTACTAAGCTCAGCTTCCAGGTGTTCCTGTCAGTCCACCAGTGTATGATTGGGATAAGACTGTATTAAATCATATCATCCCATCACAGCATCTTGAAACGAATGTAAACCCAGACACAAGTACACACACAAAAATTAAAAGAATATTCAAATTACTTAATGCTGTTTGAGTCCATAACTCCTCTCATAACTGTGGAAAGTAAAGTCTTTAGAGCTATAGCCTCAGGCCTGTGGCCACCATTTTCTTACAATACATCTATTAATTATAAGACATATTTTTTCTCGCTTTACCCTGTAGGAACAATGTTTTTCAGCCTTCTGTATAATTACAGTACAACTTCAAAACTTATGTAATGCAATTAATTCTATTCAGCATTAATATTTTTGTTTACTTGCTTAAAACATTTTCTGAAACCTTGTTAAAATTCATTAAAATAATATACTGTAGCTACGCAAAAACTCTTCATCATATGTAAATATTTAAACAATATATGCACCAAGCTACAGAGTACTTACAGAAATGACAGCTACTGTACAGTCGGTTCCTCGGGGGCTCATTTATAAACACTTCTTACATGCAAATGAGGACTTGCAGAGTGTGTAACTTTGGTCTGGATGAAAACCAAGCTGAATTGATTATGTGCAGTGTTTTTACATTCTGTACTATAGTGAGTCAAAAAGACTCAGGTGGCAAAACAGTGAAATTAATGAAAACGTTCAGCTGACACGTTCAATCAATTCTTTATGCTCCATTTGAATTATATGTACTTATAATAATAAGCTCCCAGAGGTACATGCCGTCCCTCCATTTATGTGTGTCTTCAGTCTAAGAACCATCTACAAATAGTAGTACAAATAGTTTATCTCATCATTTTAACCAAGCTTGGAAATTTAGAGTTGGGGAATAAAGCACCTGCTCTTTTCCCAAATGATTCAAAAGTGTCCGTATTTAGCTTTCTGAGGCCTTAGCAACAAGTCGTCCAATCAGGCCTCAGCCAGAGGGAACGTCAAGGCTCAAATCATACAATATTGCCACAAATGCATCTCATCCCGAAGGGGTTTGAAAAAGTGTGGGTTCTTGACCCAATGGGAAGGGAAGTTGGATAGTAAGTACAGTAGATAACCTACTGTGGCTTTACTTGTGCTGTAGTAGTTCTAGCTGCTGCCAGATGTTGTCAAACTTTGAAATGATGTATTTTGATGTACTTTTTTCCTATTACTGATGCCTCAGCTCTCAACTGTGCATGCATCAAATCTCTAATGGAATTATGGGGATTCAGTTTGAACAGTATCTATGTCTATCGCACATTTTAAAATTAAGAAATATGTCAGAGTGGAACATCACTAATGGCTGATACAGTATTATTAACAGCTGTTTAACAACAATGGAGGTTTAAAACTAGCCTGCATACTGAGCAAAGGTCCAAAAATTATATTCATATATTACTTATAAAGTGTTTCTTTTTTCTTTGTCTATTCCAGGCTGTTTTTGTTTCCTGTGAAAGGATGATAAACATTTGTTATCTCAAAAGTATGATATAGCTAAGCACAATTCCCAAAGTGAAGTGAAGATCTATTTGTTATCCATAACCATTCTTCTAAAAAAGTTGCATGAACCAAATGATCTCAGCACTGTTTATGTACAAACAGGATGAACATTAAATATGTGACATAATTCAAAGTCAGTTTTCAGAATATGCTAAATTCTGTCTCTCTCTTTCTCTCTCTCTTCTGGCTCTTGAAGAAGTGAAACTTTCTTGACAGGGTTGGGATGTGCATTTAACAGTAAAAGGTTATTATCAGGTATTTTCTTCACTAAACTTACATGTAAATTAAAGATTGTTTTTAAAGCTCTTCAACAAAGTGACACGTTCATCCAGTTCATCTAACTCACCCTAAAATGTCATCCATCTACAATATTTGTGTAGTTTAGAGGCAAATTATTTTAGGGTTAAAAATGAAATTCTTACAAAAAACCCATATATATACTGTAGATTAGCATAATTAGGAGTACAGCTAGAACCCACACTGGTCCCTGCAATTTGTGAATTTGATTATGAGGATTTTCCAAATCCCCTGATTTTTTTCCAGTAAAAGCACAGATAATAGAAACTCTCATCGTGTGCTGTATTAGAAACTATCAGCACACATTAATGCAAGAAGATTAATATTACCAGGAAGATTATTTACAGAAGAATTTTTTTTTAATAAAGTCAATACAATCTTCTTTATACGATGGAAAATCTTGTACAGCAGGATTTATGACAAAACCACTTTTTTGCCTTTGGATAAACTTGTTGCCTAACGAGTTTTTATATAATCTTACATAATATACTGTTCAAACATTGTATTTAAAGAGAGAAGAGAGATTTACTTTCAGATGTAAAAAGAGTATAAAATGTAGCATCATTAGTAGAATCACCAGTTTTATTGAAAAAATACCTCAGCTTAATCTTTATAATGCTTTTAAATAAATCCACATTTAGACCAAAGACATAAGGGCCACCCTTGAGTACAAAAGCCTTGTAAAATGTAAATTAACGTATGAATTTGAAGTACGTTAAGACCTTTATTTTGTACTTTTACCCTCAGAGCCTTCGACATATTTAAAACAGTATAGAGAGGTCCACCTTTGTGGTGAGGCTTTTGAGCAGCATGGATATTGGAACAAAAATGTAATTCCACAGACTGTCAGTACGTCTTCCTGGAACATTTGGACTGAGAGAAAATACATTGTACAGCACAAAATTCACTTTAAAAAGCTATTTTCAGGTTCAGCAATAGTTGTGTCCAGGTCGTTTAAGCAATAAAAAGCAACAGATGCAGGACACATAGATTGGTCTAAACTCAAACTAAATGTCCCATCTGCTTCGTAGTACAATACTCTCAAGTTTCCTAAAATGTTTTAATATCCACACCTGCTCAAACTTTATAAAAGCTAACCCCAGAAACTCTACTCATGTTTTTTGTAGGTGACATTACTTCATTATGTCAGTATTACTTACTGACAGTATTACCCCCTGACATCTATGTCTCTATATTACCTCTTTATTTCATCTGACTGAAACATTGCATTTGGTTCATTCGTTTCCTATTTCTGTTTTTGGAAATCATAGTTTTTTTTAATACAGACTGAACTTTTAATTATATCTTAAAATTAATGTGACACACATCATGAACTCATGATGGGAAATATTTTGGTATTTAAACAGCCTATGGAAACACAATAAAGCCATTTTGTAAAATTGTCTGTGTCAAGCATTTAATACGTTCATGAGTGCAGCCAGGAGGACAACACTTGGGTCAGAGGGGCATGAGAAAAAAGAGGGGGGGTGCACTGCCAACTCGAGTACCACTGTAGATCGGTACCTGCCATAAAGGAATTGCCATTGGTTTCTAAAGCAACTTGTTCTAGTTAATGCCAGAATTTCCCCAAGCATTACACAAAGCTCCTGTTGTTAAAGCCTCACTTATGTCAACACATACAATTTAAATTAAAAGCTCAAATTGAAGTCAGCGCATGTTCAATGATTAATTACTGTGTTTCCTTGTAGGTGGTTCTGCAAACATTTCTTTAATTTCATCGAGTGGTGTTTTCCTTGCTCACCAGTCGCAGACTTAGGTGTGTGTGTAATTGGTGTAGCTCAGCTTTGTGCATGTCTCACCACCCAGTAATTCTGGGTGTGATTAAGCAAGAGTGAGTCAAATGGCTCCCAGTGTGCTTTAAGAGGTCTGATGAAGGCTACAGGCCAAAACATGTTGGTCATATAATAAAGTTGTTCAACGATCTCCAAGTGTTGCTAGCAGTTTGATCTTGGCTGCCAGCAAATTCCTTCACAAAAATAGCAAATACTTTGTACAGTCGACATTAATTGATTACATACACATAGACTTTTATCATTTTTCAAAAGTTTCAAAAATAACACTGTGATTTACTGGAAGTCGCTGGATAAATTATAAGAACAGACTACAGCATCTTGTAACAACTTGCAGATCTGTTGCAGAAAACACTAATAAAAATAACAAATAAACCTCCAAAACATTAGAATCACCTTTTGTTATAATGCACTCCAGTATAGCTCCTCTACCCACTATGACCTCAATACAAATGCATAGTAAACAGTTTCAACTTTTGCCTTCACTACCATTATGAATGACGTGTTTAACTTGTGAGTGTCTTCTAACTGTCATCTAAATGATCTCTAAGACTCAAGGGTTGTAATATTTTGAGTTATTTCCAATCATAACCTGATAGACCTGATTCCTTTGAAAAGAAAGTTGAAATAGTTCAAATTAGTGGTCATAACATAAAATTATGACATTATTCATGAAGTCCCTGTTTTTCAGCATAAAGTACTGTTGAGGTGATTTAATCAAGTAAGAGTATTTAAGAATGGAAAAACAGACTAACGGAAAAACATTTCTGGATTCTCTGAAGATTTGGATTCTAAGCTTTGCTGCAGCTGCAGATAATGTTTCTGTACAGATAATTTTGCTAATTGGAAGTTGTAACAGTAAAAGCCTGAAATTTAAACAGAAGCTTGCTGAGTCAGACTAAAGATGTTTGAAATTCTAGTATGAGCCAGATAAGAGCTGAGGCAACAATCCTTAATGCCAACTCCAGGAACTTACATGATCAAGTAAGATGTTAGCAAAAGCAGCATTACTCTAGAGGGATTGAAACAGAGCTTTCATGCTGCCATGGGAAAACCATTTTCTACCTTAATAAGAAGAGTCTCTGTGCTGTTAGCAAGCAGCCTGAAACCCCTCACAGATTGATTAATAAAAGCAGAGTTGAATTCAGAAAAGTTGAGCAAAGGAAACTCTGTAAAAGTTTGGAGAAAAATGGAAGTTTGGCCCACAACTGCTGGGAGTCAAAGGATCCAGACTATTTAATCATTTCAGCTGGGTCCCACTGTTGTGCACAAGAGCTAAGAGTTGTCAGCTGTTGCCTCTTCAAACACAGGAGCTGGAGGACAATAGTATACTGCTCCAGTTTCCATGATTGGCACATAGTTTCAATATGTGAACTAAAGGTTTAATGCAGGATGGGTGAACATGAAGGCCTCAGGGCCCTCAAAAATGTACAGTTGTCAGTCTTTAAAATGAGAATTTCCAAAATATGTAAATTCCGAGATGTTCCCAAGTTCATAAGCTAAAAGTTAAACTAACGAAAAAATTTTAAAATTTAGGTTATTTTTATTTGCATGTGGTGCATTAAACGCATGTGATCTTATTTAATAGTTGAAGACGGCAAGTGTTGGACACACACCTGTCATTATCTGTCCTGATCCTTTGCTGTCTGCATTCTCTGCATCTGTCTCTGCATTGGTTTCCAAAA
Organism: Channa argus; assembly: GCF_033026475.1. Lineage (NCBI taxonomy): Eukaryota > Metazoa > Chordata > Actinopteri > Anabantiformes > Channidae > Channa > Channa argus. The sequence continues at coordinate 19,756,802 of NC_090213.1, read as the reverse complement.
TAAACATACAAATGAAAATGACGAAAAGCAGTCTCGTCTTAATGATATTGTAAAATTTTGGGTTTACAGAGGCTTTATCATACTGGTTGGTATGGAAACCAAATGCTTGTTGGAGCATTTTATATCTGTTGCAGTCTTCAGTTAATAAACTGAACGCCTGTGAACTAACTGTGTCATTTAGTTCAGATAGGGAAATAATGAAGCAAAGGTATTTTCTCAAGAGTCAGCTCTTTGAAACTGACTCTTGACTCAGCTCTGTGGTTACGAAGATGAAGAGAAGCCCTAATACAGAAGTAAATATGTAAATGTTTTTCATTTACATATTACCTTAATCAGAAAATTGTTTGTAAAATTTGACATTTTAAACAATATGCTTTGAAAGATGGGATATAGGGCTGAGAAAAAATACCTGTCAAAAAAAAAGTCAATTTTACAGGTGATATGAATTGTTTTTTTGTTTTTGTTTTTTGCACTGCACGTTTAGTTTGAACTTTTTACCAATATTGTACAGTTGTTCTCTAACTAAACTGCTGTGTTTGTGCAGTTGAAATCTAGTAATGTAGAAAATGGAAAAGTTGCGTTAATGTGATGCAGCAGATAGTCGCCCGTGAGGTAGAACAAGAGTCTTTGTCATTAAGGTTGTTTTTTGCACTGCACGTTTAGTTTGAACTTTTTACCAATATTGTACAGCTGTTCTCTAACTGGAACACCTCCAATGATTGTACAAAGGGTAAATTATTATTTATTTTTTATTTTTTGTCCTTTCGGCTCATCCCGTGAGTTCAGGGTCGCCACAGCGGATCATTGTTCATGTTTATTTGGCACAGTTTTTACGCCGGATGCCCTTCCTGATGCAACCCTCCCCAATTTCTACGGGGCTTGGACCGGCACTGCACAGCTGAGGAGGGGAATGGGCTGTTAGGGGTTCAGTGTCTTGCCAAGGGACAGTTCGACATATAGCCGGGGCTGGGGATCGAACCAAAAAGCAGACTGTAATATAAGTTATTGAGGTCCTCAGTAACCACAGCGCTAGTTGCAGTTATGCAAAACTCAGTACTTGAATTATACACAAAGAATTTCTCTTAGTGTTTACCAAGTGCCTGCTCAAGATGGCAGTGTTAGTTTCTTTCTATATCATTTTGTTGAGACTATCCTATTAAAAATGGCCCTATATGTTGTTGTTACCAACATCAGAAAATAACAGAAATCTAGCCTACGCAATGTTGCAAAGCCAACCATGTTCATTTGTCCCTAAATTTGACCATGATATCTTTCTGCCTAAACTCAACTAAACTGCTGTGTTTGCGCAGTTGAAATCTAGTAATGTAGAAAATGGAAAAGTTGCGTTAATGTGATGCAGCAGATAGTCGCCCATGAGGTAGAACAAGAGTCTTTGTCATTAAGGCCAACAGTCGGGAAGAAACTGTTGTGGCATAAGGTTCTGGACCTAATGAAGTGATTCCTTTTGCCAGAAGGGTTTTTTCAAAACGATTGTGTCTTAGCTTAGCTGAAATCCCCCCTGCAGGCTGCAGAGTCTTTGAGTATTGCAGCTCCTGGATTGATGACAGATGATGACACAATTTATCTACCTCTCAGCTGTGTGAATCAACATTTGGTCAGTTTAGTGAAGAAAGCCAAATCCCTTATTATCTGATTAAGTATAATTTAAATTTAATGCAGGGCAACATTCTCAGTCTTATAGTATCTTTTGAATACAGGTGTGTGATCGTTTGTTCTTTCTCCACATCTGAATCATTGGTTGAAATGAATGCACAGATGCAGACCATCAGCTTCTCCATCTCAACAGAATCTTGTTGAAGCTTCATTCGTTATTCTACAGAGCATGAGTGGGTGTGGCAGCAACAGCAGCTCACCAGCTGAGTGCATCAGATGTACTCAGGGTTTATTTTTCATCCCAACTGTTTTAGAATAGGAGGAAAATTATGCTGTAAGATATGAAAGCACACTCCTGCTTATGAATTGGTGACAGATTCGTAAGGTGGTGGTTCTTGATGTGGCCAAGTGGCTTGTCAGCTGAATCGTTCCCGTGATATTTCAGTGAAACTGCAACACATTCACAGCAATAACTAACTGCATTGTGCTCAAATTGTCAAACGTGATGGGATTTTATGGCTGTGCTATTCCTTTACAGATATGGATTTTTGGGTTGTATCTAGAAAACCTACTGTAGTGTATTAATCACATAGATCAAAATGTCAAGCTATCTTAATGGTACCACTGGCAACCCAACAAAATTGTGATACAGAGCTCCCTAAAGATTTTTTCTTTTTAAATGGAGACAGACATAGTGTAATATTATGTGTTAGATTTTGTGCATTAAGGCCATGACTTTAATTATGGCTGCAAATAACACTGTGTGATGTTTGGCTTGTCGATGTTGTGTCAGAGTAACATTACAGAAGCATTAAAGAACTTTTACTACGATGTGTCATCACATTGTAAGGCATAATAATTCTGCAATTATGATGTTTTGTCTGCGGTGAAGAACTGAAGAATATTAGTGAAGATTTGAGACTGTAAGCAGAAAAACCAACCTGTTTTCATACCCTGATAAAAGTGTCCTATACTGAGAAGTAAATAAGATACTTGGATGGGATGTATGTGTTATATAACATATATGTACTTTTGATACTTGAATCCCTTTTGTTTATTCTAGTCTTTAATTAAGAATTCGTTTCTGTTTTTCTAACATTAAAAATATTTTTTGTGATTAATTAGGGTTAAGGCTTAGTCCTCCTGTGCTGTAAAAGATTTTATCTCTGCTGTCACTTAAGTTGGTCAAAATTTTAAAATTCCTTCCTTACAAGCCTGGTTACCTGTTCAAGTTGCACCCTGCCTTTTGCCCATTGGAGTGCTACAGGAATGAGTTCTAAAACCGAAATTACCTTACAAGTTTTGCAAATTCTGGTTTCCTTGTCCCAAACTCTATGGATTTTTTAAAGCCTGAAAGAGGTTGTGGAGAACTGTAAACATCATTATGTGAGACATGAAGACTTGTCTACTTGCTAATCTGCCACAAATTTTTAAGCTTAGTGGTGTTGACATTAAAGTCAGCTTTTCATTTCTGGTTATTGTATTTAAGCATTAAAAATAATAAAGTGGTGTGAAGATTATCTTGCTGAACAAAATGTGTATGTATCATAAATTTGTCAAAGAGCTCTTGTTCCACAAAAATCTAAATGCCAATAAAAAAGAATCCCATTAATTTTCTTGAGGAAACCAGGGAAATGCAAATTTTTTGGTGGGGTTACAAAAAACATCATCCCTATCGCTCTCCACGACAGCTGGGAAAAGGTGCAGTAACCCAATGCCCTCTAACAGGAGAAGTGGTGTGGATGCTGAATAGACTGACGAAAATGTCAACTGAGACTGAGCGGTTGCCAATTGTTTTCTGTTGTGATGACGCAGACAAATATGAAATTTCAGAGAAGCACTTGGAGAAATGTAGATAGTACAAAAATGCATAAAATGGCATGTAAAAAGAAAAGCTCTATGAAAAGAAATGTAAAAATGAAATTCAATCACTTCAACAAACAACACAGCAGCACATAAACTGCTCAAGTTACACAAGAACATAAATATAAAACACTACAAAAAGTAACGGCACACACCTACTTCTTTACTATAGCAACCAGGTGTGTTGCATTTACTATTATGCACACAGCTTCTTCCACCAGAGTCAAATCCTGGTGTGTTGTGGAGACCCTTTGTCTTATCATGCAATCCAACACCCATTCACCTCCCAATGAGACTTTTTATCTTTATATACTACCTTAACAATTTAGGTGTCAAATATTGAAGTGCCAGGGCTTCTATTGCAAGCTTGGTGCACCGATCACCAACGGAAATGGGTACCTTTACCCTCAGCATGTAACACTGGACTAGACAAAGTAGCCCTTGTTGATGGCTGAGGAAGAAGAACAAGCTGGTATAATATTATATGTTATAATCCATGCAGTGACTAAAAAACTCCTTGTATCTGTAGTGCTACTATTTTAGATAATTGTTTTGGGTTAAAAGCTCAAAGACAACTCATCAGCAATAGAACTTTGCTCAAATCAGTACCCTGAAGGATTCTTTAGCCCTATTGCTTTTGTAGGACCGATAGTTTCAAGTGGCTAATGTCACCAAACATTACATTCAGAGATGGACCGATTTTTTTGGAACCCTTAAAGCTCATTGAAATAATGCTTCAGTTATTTTGACAAACTGTAATTAAATAAAAAGCAGTTGTGTCATTTATATACAAATCTCACTTGTACTAAGAAAACACTTTGTTAGTCTCCAAGGGGGAATATTTAGGTGCCATAGTAAAATGTACAGAAATGACTAGTCTAATAATTCTATTGTTTTTTAAAGTATGCTGAGCAATTGGGCACATTACCTAGGTCACTCGTGCACCGTATCACCGTGTGCACCACATTGAAGGGACTAAAGAAAGCAGAGGACAGAGTTGTCTCATAAGATAAGAAAGTCACTGATAGAAAACCTGATGCTCCTGTGACCTTACCTGCAAATATTATTAGGAAGTTTAGGGTTTAGGGCCAAGCTGAATGGATGTGGCTGCAGAAGAAAAACAGACCCCAATTCAGAGTCTGATCGCACCATCCCTTTTTTTTTTTTGACATAGTGGGCTTCATGGAATGAGACTATAGCAAGACTGCACTGTTATAAGACAAACTAAAATGCTTCTGCTTATTTCTTCTTACAGGTGAGAGAAATCTGCAGCTTTTTCCTCTATGTTCACAGATGAAAGCTTTTAAAGGTCCAACAGGAACCATAAAAGGAACCATGCCTACTGTAAACCAAGCTTAGTTATGCTTTAGATCCAATGGGTGTCCTAACTCTGTGCAAGATAAAATGAAATCTCAAGAATTTGGGAGCTAAATGTACCGTCCCGAGTCAGAAAACTGTGTTTCAGCTCTTTCTATTGTAATAACATGAGTCACATCAGGATTCATTTGATAACAGTCCAATGTTTAGTCATCAGCTATTATTTGTGCTATTAGCTGGTTTTCTTTTGGATCATTAGTATTGTCTCAGAAAACCCTTTCAATTCTATGACAGAGACAAAGAGTCTGGAGGAGTCACCTTTCAAACCTGGAGCAGTGGGGCAGGAGCAGCAGCGATCTCTCGTTTGCCACAACAGAAGCTCTGTTGTATTATCGGGATCTGTCGGGTAGAGACTGTAAAATGAACAACAGCACTAAAGTGAAGGACAGTGTTCAAAAACACGTCCTCTTTGTAAAACATCCATCACAGTTAGATGGAGGGGATATCTTTATTGCAACGAGGAGATATTCAAAAGGTACAAACACAAAAAAATCTCACAGCCTTTTTAATCTTCTTCAATACAACAGTGGAGTGAAAAGCAGCCAGAGACAGGCCATTAGGAATTCTGCTTATTCTAGCATAATCAAGTTTCCCAGCAGCCCACCCAATGTTTGGGCTGAATCAATGGGACAGGAAACTATTTGGCATGACCTTGTCTGTACTTATCCAGTGAAAGTTGTCTTAAGAAATCAATGCATAATGTTTCAGCAATTCTTTGCAGCTGAATAAAGAGAATCCACAGCCATCAAATGGTTTATCGGTTGTGGACAGGAAAGATGCAGCCTGCAGTAATAATTTACTTGTTTAGTCAGCTCTTACTTTCAACTGAGAAAAATTTGTGAAGTATTAAAACTATACCTAACAAATATGTGGCAAAGCTTCAGGAGGCCTGCACCTCTTCGCCCACTCTTCTTTTCCCTGTTCCCGACTTACACGCTGATTAATGCTATGGCCTCCCGCCACAGTCGGGAACTAAGCAGACCACTCGACAAATTGCATTCTGCAGCCTGAAGGAGTGGTGGGAAACCCTTTTATCTTGCACTGATAAGAATGGGCATAGGTTTCTCTGGCTTTATTCCTATGAATTAAAATGAATTAGCCTATATGCAGACAACCTAAAATCAATTAGAGTAAGACTCAGCAACAAGCAGTACACAGTGGAAGCATTACTGGGCTGAAGAATTTTGTTCCCTATCCCAGACAGCCAATTATAATAGTGTAATGAAGTGTAGCACTAGTTGTTGGAGAAGCAGTAGTTTTTATGAGAATCAGTTCACTAATTGAATGAGGTAAACACTCAGAGTTAGATGTTTCTAGATTCTTGAGTCTGTCATGATCTTTGCCGCATGTCAGAAAAAAAAAATTGATGAAGAATGTGACAGAAATGGGGGAAATGTGGGGACTGCAGCTTCTGTGATCATCCAACATCTGGACTTTTCCTTTTGTCCTTTGTCGCCACAGCGGATCATTGTCCACCTGTTGATTTGGCACAGTTTTTACACTAGGTGCCCTTCCTGACGCAATCCTCCCCAATGTCCACCGGGCTTGGACTGGCACTGCACAGCTGGGGATGGGAAAGGGTTCAGTATCTTGCCCGGAGACACTTGGACATATAGCTGGGGCCGGGGATCCTGACCCTGTGGTCCGTGGATGACTTCCTTACCAACTGAGCTACAGCCACCCCTGATCCAACATCTGGACTCCTTTTTCTTTACTCTGCCTTCTCTGCCCCGTTCTCTCATGCACAGCCCTTTGCAAGCCCTCACTCTCTCACACTCTCCCTGATCTGCCCCTGCTCTCCCTCCCTTCCTGCCACTCACACACACTCACCCTCTCCCTGCAGTTTCTTTGTTTTATCATTCCCCTCACTACTTAATACTGTCATGCGTTCAGTTCCTGCTAGCGTATCTCATGACTGTGATACACCTGAGCTGTTTATTAGTCCCCATTGCTGTTTTGTTTGCCTCAGGTTTTTTCCTTCAATAATCTACGGCCATAATGACAAAGTGAAAGCAGAATTATAGAAATGTTTGCAAATGAATGAAAAGGAAAAAAATGAAATATCACATTCAGACCCTTTGAGACAACACTTGAAATTTAGCTCAGGTGCCTCCCAATTCTCTTGATTCTTCTGAGATCTTTCTATGTCTTGGAGTCCACCTGCGGCAAACTAAATTGACTGGACATGATTTGAGGTTCTCTATAGAAGGCCTCAAAGCTGACCATTCTTATTGTATCGGAGGTCAAAGGAACTGCCTGCAGAAGGCTACAAAACTCTACAAACTGAACTCCAGAGATCCTGTGTGGAGATGGGGCAAAGTTCCAGAAGGACAACCATCAATGTCCACCTCCACCTTTGATCTGGGGTTTATGTCTGCCAGTCAGAACAGTGACCACCTTCTCCCCAAATCCCATCTCAGACCAGTATTTCACCTCATCCTGTCATCTGTAGTAGTCACTCGCCTCAACTCCTATCACCTGTTGTTGTCACCTCCTTCTTTCCTTGTCTGTGGATGTTATGTATCTGTCTGTCATTTGTTAAAGTAACGTTAAGTCACCTATTAGTTTTGTATCTGCATAAAAAATCACAAGTCAATCTCCCTCCTGACCTGCTGAATCACTTACCCAATTCTGTTTACGGCAGACTTTTATTGTTGAACTACATACTTGTTTACCTATTGAGATCTGGTTTTCCTAGTTTTGGCCAGCAATCAAGCTGTGATTTGTACTTAATGAACCTCTCATATATCCACACACCAGTCTGGTATTTTGCTTGCCTGCCTTTAGAGATCTGATTACAGAATCTGTCTAACCTGCATTCTGACCAGCCCCTTGATAAAAGTCTGGGTTGGATTTGTTGTTATAGCAGGAGACATGAGTGGCAGCACAAGAAGGGGAGCTGTCATTTCACCCATCACTACTGTGCCAGTACACCAACATGTTGAAAGCATGTTGTTATATTTATAATAAACACTTTTAGTCTGTCTAATGGATCATCTAAAAGTCTGTTTTGTCCAAATGTCAGAGTGTAATGGAAGAGAAACAAAACATTGAGGAGCACAGTGGAAAAATAAAATGGGAAATGGAGAAAGTAGGTGATGAAATGAGAGAAAAATGTCTTCTTAGATGAAATATTGCAGGGAACTTTAAAGTAATTTCTGTGAAAAATGTAAATTTAGTGGAATTTGTGTCTCCACATTGTTATCGGTGAAGCCAGCCAGCACTGGAAAGCCATTGGTAATCCTGCATGTTCCTCATCTTTTCCTGCTTTTGATATTATTTTGGTTTTTTTTCAGCAAGTCTTCTATTTGTCCCTACCCACGTACAAAAGTAGGCTTCTGTAGAAAATATACCTTTTGTGCACTAAACTGGTGGCTCCCATGTACCACTTCTTCCTAAACGCATTTAAAAACATGACACTAAACAGTTACATTTTATGTTTTGCTTAAATTCACTTCAGATGACCATACATCACAGGACTGCTTACAATAAGCAGCGGGGGGTTGTTTCAAACTGGACTCTAACTCCTGTAGGAAAGTCCTCTACTTTGTTGACCCATCACCCAACCCTCCTGGTTACAAATGTTTCGGTGTCTAAATATGGGTGATATAATTGACTTTGTTGTGTAGTGGCTGCAGCAAACATGCCACCCCACAGTAATACATCTGTTTCACATTGTTTCTCTTACTGAGTCATATTTTACAGGAGAACAGTCTTACACTGCCTTCTCCATCCTCACACCTGAAACTCAGTTAAATGATTGATCACGCTGGTAAAAAGCTCAAACAAATTCCACACAACCATGGAAAAACTTTTAGTGGGGGGCAGGAAGCAAACAGCGGGCTCCCATGTAAAAGTTTCAGCTTTGTTTACCCATTCATTCATTCTGAAGAAAGTTTTGTGGCTCTGTTTAAACATACTTTACTTCTACCCTTCGTCAGTCATTATTAACCACCTCGATGGTTTTGTCAGAGAGCATAGAGGTTGACATTTTTTACTGACAGCCTTCGTTAACGTTACATATCTCAAAGGTTGTTGGGCGTTTTAGGCCTTAGTTAGATGTTGTAACATTGTATTATTGTCACTCAGTCTGAATTGGGCACTGCTGTACTCGTATGATATCAGGAAAATAGTAGGTGAGACTTTGAAAACTCTTCCTGTGGCGGAGCATACTCAGTGTTATCATACTGAGCCCCATTGATGTTGTTGCCCCCCAACACTGTGTGATCAGTCTTCAGCAGCACGACTGTGATAGAAGAAAGCAGGCGAGGTCAAACATGATGGTCCTGTTAGAACTTTACATTTTGTCTGTAAATGTCCATCCAATAAATGACCACTAACCATCGCATCATTATAGTCTGAAACGCAGGTTTTAATCAAACTAAAGAATTTTTTCAATCTAACTATTTTATTTTAATATAAGATTTTGGTTTAAAGTGAAGCAATTACTCTGTTAATTCCTAGGTCCTAGTGTTCTTATTTATGTTTTAGCAACAAATCAGAAAATTATGAGTCCTATAATAGGCCACTGTGACCTGGGGACCGTTTCATAAGTGGTTATTAATCAAATATTTTTACAAGATACATTTTAATAGAAATATAAAATTCATAAGCTTACTCCTTACATAGGATCAAAGTCGGTTTCCCTTTAGGGTAAACTACAGCAATACAAACTCTTGTCTTCTGCTGCAGGTTGCAGAGCCACTCACCTCTGAGTTGCACAGATGGAGACTCGCTTTCACACCATTTAAGCAGAATAAAACACTACTGCTTCCACACGTGCACACACACACACACACACACACACACACACACACACCTCCACAAGTGTTCCAATTCCCTAGAGCTTAAAACCCTTAACACCTGACTGACACACTCCCCTGTGTTTTTGTTCCTACCACGAGACCACTTGACACTTCCCAATGGTCCAACTCTATCTCGATTGACCTATACAAAATGTGTTTCACTTTCCAGCCTTTCTTGCCTATCCTGGGTTTTCTACTTATCCAAAATGAAATGCAGTAAGACAGATGGCTCAGAATGATTAAGCCAATTACTGTTGGCTGTCTGTTAAAGCAGCCACCAAAGAGGCTTTACAGTGGAGACAAACTCCAGAGAATGCAAATAGAAATCCTGGCTCACGTTTAATGAAAAAATAAAATGGTGAATAGAGCTTGCTTTAACACAGCATTTGCCGAAATGTACCTGTGCCTCATTTTTAGAGCATTTACTATATCACTGTAGGTTTTTACAGCTCAGGGAATTAGAGGAAGCTTACTTTAATTCAGTAATTAACCTGCAAGCCTTAATTGTTTCTCTTGTCTTTTTTTTATTTAATTTTTTTAAGGATGATCCCAGCCTCCAGCAAAGCTTTCCTGATAACAAATCTGGTGTCTGGGACTCGCTACGATCTGTGTGTGCTTGCTGTCTGGGACGACACCGCCACCACGCTTACGGCCACCAACGTGGTGGGCTGCACACACTTCTACACACAGGATGACTACCCTCAGTGCCGGTCTCTGCCCAGCCAGCTGCTGGGAGGTACCATGATCTTGGTGGTCGGGGGCATCATCGTGGCCACCCTGCTCGTGTTTATTGTCATCCTCATGGTACGATACAAAGCTACAGATATCGAACCCCCTGTGGGGAAGCTGCCCAGCGTCAGTGACACACACTCTCAGACCAACGGGGGTCGACTGGGGCAAAATGGACTTCTTATGTCCCAGTCTCAACCTCAGCTGCAGCCTGACCAGAAGGTCAAGGCTAAAGTGATTCTGCAGGATGAAGTGGTGGAGTTTAAGTGTGGCTCCCTCCAGAGCAGCAGCACCTCCTCTTCCTCTTCTTCAGGCTCAGGTCGGGGTTCTTACAGCCCCAACAGCACACTTGCCAATATTTGGAGGTCAGCACAGCACAAGCCCCGGTCTAACCTTGACCACCTCCTTGGGGCATTCACCTCACTCGAGCTGCGGAGTGCACATGGCCACGACCTGGGACCCTCCAACAGTGCTGCAACAGCAGCATCGAAGCCCCACACAGATAAGGAGCCACTGCTTGGCCGGACGCTGGACTCCAGCCTCAGCCGGCTCCTCATGCTACCTATGGACTCCAAACCTAGAAGGAGTCAGTCCTTTGACATGGGAGACGTAACAGGCGCTGGTGCTGCTCAGCTGAGCAACAAACCACGCAGGATCAGCAGCATTTGGACTAAGAGGAGCCTGTCTGTAAATGGCATGCTGCTGCAGTGTGAGGAGGAGGGGGACACAGGAGGGAGCAAGGGGACCATAGACAGCAATGACTGGGTGATGGAGAGCACAGTGTAGGAAAGATGGAGGACTGTCAAACACTGCCCACGCCAAGATAGACCTGCTGGTCTAAGAGCCTTTGTCCTGCATGAAACACATTCATCTCCATCCATTCCTCTGCTGTGAGACTGAACGATGGATTTTCACAGCCATAGCCAAATACAAACTTTAGAAATGAGCCCTTTGGATTTTTTGCCTCACACTTTGTACAGAGATGGACTAAAATGGATGAAACGTATGGTCACACCCATGGACTGTTATTATACTGTATAGATTTAGAGTATGTAATAAAATAAAAGTTTATATTTTTTATTTTGCTGCTCAAACACAAATGATTCATTGCTGGCCTCAGCCTTGAGACACAAGCAAGGCATGGCCAGAGGTTACAGTATAAAATATTTTACTGTAAATTCATCTTCACTTAATTTACCTATTGATGCAGTTTTGACCTTCTATGATTGAATGGTGCAGTATATGTATATAAATATATATATGTAGATGTGATGCTTTCATTCATTAAGATTTAAGAGGATTTATCCACAAAGTTGTATGTGAATATATTTACTTTCTATACAGAGTATATATTTGACGGGGATACAGTCATTCTGTATTCTACTCATATGAACATTCATGTGACTGCAGAGATTATAATGCCCATGATCTTTTAAGCTGTGGCTGTACTGTAAATTAAGACTAAGTTAATATTTTAAAGAATGCCAAATTATTAACAAGGAAACTGGTGCAATTGGTAGAATATTAAGTTAAGTCTGTTTAGTTTGGTTAGCATAGGTAGCATTTAGGTCAAGTAGCAAATGTTTTGAGTTTTATTATAATTATTCATTTTTGTATTAGCATCCAAATAATGCCCAAAGTCAACTACACAAAATTGGATGCCAGAACAAGGCTGTACACAGGATGTATACTTTTAGAGGATAATTCTGGTTTATTACAACTTAATTTGTTTAAAAAAAAATCCCTGTTCTCACTTGAATTGGTTTGGAAACATAGTGACTTCACTACAACGAGGCATCTGCTTCAGATATTATCATACAATAAGTATGGATCAGTATGTTGTGTTGTCTGGTTTAGGTACAAAATCAGACAGTTTGGTAAATACACAAACAATGACTAAAGAAACAATTACAATTACATTTACATTACATCAATGCTACTCTTGGTCATGTAAGATGTTACCAAATTACCACCAAGCTCGCTGATAACAGCACTGGCATGTGGTGACCAACTGGATACCTATGCATACCTACAGGTGTGAAAGAGACTAGTAATTTGCTCTTCATATTCAATGACAGATTAAGACTCAAATCTATATATGTACCCAATGTAAGCATTTGTCAGACTGTTACACATTTTCACACATTGGCATGTGCAGCACATCAGCAGGCTGATTGATCAAAATAGAAATAAGATTTATTGGTTGCATGACAAAAAATGCACTTGGCATACGTGCTGTGTACACACACAGTGGAAACAAATCTACAGACTATTTTGTTACCCACATCGTCAGCAACCACTACACACTGTACCTACGTCTCTTAACAAATTTCCTTGGAAACACAAAATTATTTTTATATTATTTAAATTAAACTAGAATTTCCATTTAAAGTACACTATTCATTTCCAGGAGGCTGCTAAAGTTTATTTTCAGTATGTTATAATAAACGCCACACAGGTTGATAAGGATCATCATATGAAAATGTCCAATTTGTTTGGAGATTTCACTACAAATCATTTTGTATCAATATTGTCAGTGTCAAGTTTTTATAAATGATTCGTTCAAATAGTTTGGGACATTCCTCCATTTTTCCCTCAAACCCTGGTCATAGGTTAAATAATGGTTCCATAAGTAACACTAAAAACGACCACTAAAATGAATATTCATTGTCCAGAGAGGTTTTGTTAAATGACATGGAGTAGTTTGCATGTTTCTGCCTATCTGGCTCATGAGACAGTTTAGTCCTGTGTATCCACTTCTGCTGTCATTACTCCTGTATTGTCTGGATGACTCTTTTGTTGTATTTCTGATATGCCTGCGTGAGTACAATGTCTCTGTATATTGAATTTTTTTGTACTATAATCCAGTTCAAATATGTGTTACAGTGCAACTGTGCACATTTTTCACCTGGAGTTGTAAAAATCTTTTGTGTGGTCAATTTTGTTGTTTTTTTGCTACTAAGATAAAAACTAAAACTCTCCTGAGATCTTTGGTTTCTTTTGTTTCATTTCATGGAGACTGAAAATCACATAAACTACTTATATCAGTTATTAATGGTGGGAGCACTGTGCAACAAATTGCAACTCTAACGCTAGGGGGCGCTGTGACATAGTGTACAGCAACACACAGCAGACACAGCTGTACAAACAACAAAATAAGCTGAATGTCAGTGGTTTGCATGTCAACATCCTGCAGCCCATGATGAGTTCTTATTTTTTTCTTATTATTCATTAAAGATTGTAATTGTAAAGCACTTGTGAATGATTTTAAGGTGCTTCACACAAGCACACAACAGAACTGTCGCAGTAAGGCTTTTATTATCTGTGCATTTTAGATGAAGGCAGAGTGGTTGGGGCGGCTTTGGTTCAGGCACCAGAGAGGTCACTTACCAGTCCTGGGGTTGGCGGTTTGATCCCCAGTTCCTCCTGTGTTTGAATGTGTGTTGTGAGTTTGTGTGTGTGTGAAAGTTCTCCTATGCAAGATGGTGTTACATCCAGTGGATCATGCCAGTACTGTGTATGATAGCTCTGTTGTCATATGGGTGTGTGAGTGTTAATGAATCATTTAGTCATCTAAGTACCGAACCGTGCAACCTCCTTCACCAAAAAAAGCATAGTTTACTGTCAGCTACCTCCTGACACTGCCAGTTATTGATCCCTGCACTATGGTTTAGTTATATGATGACCAGCACCACTAACATGTAATGTCACCACTGTGTTATCATCAGCATCAGAGGAGAACGTACTGTCACAGTAAGTTTATTTCTTCAAACACTGCACTGTTTTAATTACGAACTGAGAACTAATAAAGGTATTTTCAGCTGCCTGAAAATATCTATTGATTTTTTTAAAGTAAAAAGCACGAAACAAGGTTTTGTAGTCAGGTCACAAGTGCTATTGTAGTTTGGTAAGTCTTTCAACCTAAATTCACACACTTACCCCTCATCCTCATGAGAATATTATTTATACATAAGGGTCATTTCAAATCAAATTAGTTCATATTTATATTTTTTAAGAAGGCAAAGCTCTGCTTGTAGAGCCAGGCTTGCTGGTATCCGGCGGTTCAACAATTATCCTCTCCAAAGGTCGTATAACAAAACACTGAACATTTATAGACTTCCATGTTCCACAATTGAGCTGATAGCCAAATATTTCCACATAAAACATTTAAATGATAACCAATAAATTCCACAGAGTACGTTCCATAAATGAAATCCACAGAACACTGTATGAAACCGCGTACCTTCAAAGCTACGCGCTCAACTTTCCACCACTACCTTGTTGCGCTCAGCAACAACCTTGTAGTTCAAACATTGTTTTCCTGACAACCGGTTACACAAACCCCAAAGGCAAACGCTTCAAAGGCAGATATGTGATGCCATTGATGACACCATTGGTACCCTTCACTTCTTAATTTACCTAATCTTTAAAGACACAGCGACCACAAAAAACATATAACAGAACAAACAACGGAAAATCTCCCATTGGCTCAGCACTGCTGATTAAAAAATATGATTTTGAGAACTGTAATCTACATAAAAAGGGAAAAAAAATCTATGTTTTAAATATGTCTTTGTTAATTTCCAGGCCTAATGTGGAATAAATAACATGAATTATATTATTACATTACTGTATCGTGAGAGCATTGATTTTTGAGACATTGTGTTGTGTATCAAACATTATTGCGAGCTGCATGGATGGTTAGACCCACTAGTGCATAACATTTACCATTTAGTTTTAAGGTTCCTTTCAATCAGCGAGCCAATCACCGTCAAGGTGGCACATGCTGGCACTATGCAGAGTTTCAAAAATGGAGACACACCCACCACTTTCCACAAGCTTGCAGTGAGCCTTAGAGCCAGAGAAGTGGAAAAAAAACTTTCCATTAGCTTAACTGGATAAAATTATGTTTGTATTTTGTCTAACAGCAAAACCCTCGGCTCAACTTAGATTATGGGCCAATCTGAACATCACTTGTGTATCTGCATTCATCTGCTCACTGTCCACAATCATTATTGTGATCAGATTTGGTCTCTCATCTATGAAGAGCATTCTGAGCAACACTATAGGTTTTGATCTGGAAAAGTTTTAAAGAGCAGATCATCTAGAATGTCAACAAAAACACCCAGCACCAGATGCTAAATGGGAGATTATTTAGGTGTTAATTTAAAAACAATGTAGGTACCCTGCTGTACCATATGTGACCACCTGCTGATTACAAGTGTTGGCCACATAGACCAGGAGGAGTGACTGCTGAAGAGGTATACAACTGGACCTATTTGCTGCAAGTGCAATAGTAATTGCAACGATTTGGAGCTGTATATGTGGGATTTACTTCAAGAACCATGCAGAGGACCTTAGTTATGCTGGCTTTAAGTCTTGTCACACTAGGGGCCCCAAGAGGCTGCAGTGTCCATCACACACCCACAACACAAAAAGCATTAAAAAGAATGAAGTGATGATTCTTAAAATGGATTTATAGTTCTACTCTAAAAAAGCTATGACCCATAGTGTTGAAATGAATGCAGTGCAGCTGCGGAAATAAATCTCCTCTAACTTATTACCACATATCAGGGGTACAGTGATGTGCAGAGCTGTGGTCGGCTCTGCTTGTGACCGCTTTTGTTTTTTTCTCCTGCAGTTTCAGATGTTAGTAGAAATGGTTGAGAGTACCACATGTATCCACATTTGTCCACTTCATTCCACTTAACATTCTGCTCACTGTGATTTCCACTCTCTGTCACAGAAAATGAAAGATGGTGCTTGTATGGAATAGTCTCATACAGCACTAACGCAATAACACAAGATGCCACAAGAGTCTTTCCTGCTGCAGCTCATACAACAGATTGAACTGAAGCATCTAAACATGGTGCTGTGAGAAAGCCTAACACAGCCAGATCGCATACAACACATTAACCTGATGCTGTGCAATCTGACTGAAATGAACTATAAATTAAACTAATGTACATACTGTATTGCAGGCACTGACTGCCATTAACACCCTGCTTCAAGTATAACTATCAGTTCTTGGGCTGCAAATATGAAAGCATGGTGTTCACTAAGTGTAAAATTGAAAGGCTGAGTGTGGTATGTGCTTAGAATCATTACCCACCTGTCTTTGCAGTTAGTGAGTCACTTATCCCACCTTTATCACAGTCAACACTACTTTAATGACTCACTTTTCATTTTGATGTTACATTTAGCTTCGGTGCATTTTACCTGCATGCTGCACGCTATTTGTAACCAGATGCAAGGTGCTTCAGTAGATTAATATATTATATAGTTTTAAATTTTAGTTTCATTTTTTGGAAATTATTATAAATACATTTCCTCTTATTTTAATTTATGTTTAAACTGTTACCGCACCTCACTGTACTCTACTGTAGTCTTTTTTAAGAACAGACAGCATCTTTAGCCCTTAAGCTGTTAATGTATTGTTCAGAAAGTACAACTATTTCATCCTAGTTTTAGCCCAATGCCTACAATTCGTTTATAATATTGTCATTTTGCCTATATCGTCATTTTTCCACTCAAAAGGTTTTTCTTTTCACTGGGATATGGAAATCAACCTAGATCTTGTGTAACATGTTACACGTCACTGACGGATTATGCACTTGTGTATAATAATTTCAAAGGTCTGCACTCCATTCCCATGCATCTTGTTACCAAAACAATGATTTCAAGTTTACTTTTTTATTGGATAGAAATGAATGAAAAGTCAGTCATGGTGCCAGAGATATGACTGTTTGGCAGGTAAGAACCTCAACTCAGTAGCCCAACAAAGCTGACTGATTGCAGAGTGATACATCTTTGCTCAGTATCTTTATTACATCAATAAAGTTGGTTTATAAACTTCATATTTTTTATGAAGTAGGTTCTGAAAAATAGGTGTAAGTAATAAGTCTCAGATTAAAGTATGATGATGCTTGTGTATTTGGTATTGCAACCAGCCTCCTCACATATGAGGAGGTTATTATATTATTTTAAAAGATCCCAAAGTTTCCAAAGATACAAAATAGGCTGAGTCATCTTGGGATAAGACATCTCTAATCTGTTGGAGTGGTGCAGCAATAGAAACATGAAGTCTATAGTTTGAGCATTATGTTTTATATAATGAGGCCGTGTGAAATTAAATTAGTTTATTCATTTATTACTAGAACATTAAAGCTACACAAAGAGAAGTTTATAAGAAAAAATGTTTTAACATCCCAAATTTGGCACATTCAGGACTTTGAAGGACTAAATAGAGGGGGGTAGAAGGAAGAATGGGCTACCTGATTGTTTGGTTGACCTTTTTTCAGAAGATGACCTTTCATACGTCAGAATTAAGGGCTAAGAACCATGTTCTGGAAATGATGAATATGCAATTGACACAGCTGGAGAGTTGTGTTATATCATGCCCTGAATCAAAGTATGACATGACCATATGTTTTGATATAAATTGTTATTCTGTGGATGTGGTTGGAATTCTTTTAATTTTCTGTAACACCATGTTATTGCAGTTTAATTGTACATAAACATACATTTTCTGTGACAGAGTTGGCTGGAAATTATTTAATAATCCATAGCATTCTTGTTTGCTGTGATACCTAATATGGTGTCTCTGTGTGGGCATCAAATAATCTATGGTGAACAAGATGAACTGGTATGTTTGGGGTCGTGCAAATGCTGTGATTCAACCCTTTTTGTGTATATATTTATCAAATGTTATTATGTGTGTGTTTAGACTTTCACATTTCTTGGTTAAAGTTATGTAACAGCAAGTCCTCCAACCTCAATGCCAACCTTGTTCGGAGACTGTCCCCCTGTGAAAATCTGGAAAAAAAACAAAGTGATATCTCTTACTGCTTAGCGAAAACTGATGGCAAAAGCAAACTTCTTCTTTTCCTTTCAGCTCTTCCCTTTCGGGGGTCCAGTCCTCTGCATCCTCTTCTCTCACACCAACTCACTTCATGTCCTCTCTCATTACATCCATAAATCTCCTCTTTGGTTTTCCTCTAGACCTCCTGCCTGGCAGCTCCAACCTCAGCATCCTTCTATAAATATATTTAACAGTCTCTCCTCTGAACATGTCCAAACCACCTCAATCTGGCCTCTCTGACTTTCTCTGCAAACATCATAATACATGGAGATTCCTGTCTAAACTCATCTGTCAGTCTGTCCATCACCAGAGCAAACAAGAAGGGGCTCAGAGTTGATCCTTGATGCAGACCCACCTCCCCCTTGAACTCCTCTGTCACACCTACAGCACCTCACCACTGTCTTACAGCTCTCATACATGTCCTGCACCACTCTAACATACTTCTCTGCCGCTCCAGACGTCCTCATACAATACCACAGCTCCTCTCTCTGCACCCTGTCAGACACAATGCAACTCCCTATGACCCTCTCTGTACTTCTCCATCAGCATAGTAACAGCAAGTACTGCATCTGTTAGGCATTAAACCATATTGCTGTTCACAAATGTTCACCTCTGTCCTAAGCCGAGCTTCCACTACTCTTTCCCACAACTTCATTGTTTGGCTCATCAGCTTTATTCCTCTGTAGTTGCCACAGCTCTGCACATCTCCCTTGTTCTTAAAAATGGGCACCAGCACACTTCTCCTTCAGTCCTCAGCATCCTCTCACTCTCCAAGATCTTGTTAAACAAGCTAGTCAGAAACTCTCAATCTCTCTGTCTGGCCAACCTGTACAAATCCACCTCTCCCTCTTTAGTGTCCAACCTAACATACAAGTCCTCATATGCTCTTTGTTTGGCTTTTGCCACCTCAACCTTCACCTTACGCTGCATCTCCCTGTACTCCTGTCTACTAGCTTCAGTCCTTTCACTGTCCCACTTCTTCTTAGCTAACCTCTTTACCTGTATACAGTCCTGAACTTCCTCGTTCCACCAGTGAGTCATTTTGTCCACTTTCCTCTTTAACGATGACACACCGAGTACCCTCCTACTTGTCTCCCTGATCAATTAGCTGTAGCTGTCCAGTCATCTGGAAGCACCTCTTGACCACCAAGACTCTGTCTCATCTCCTCCCTGAACATTCTTCCTCATTCGTCCTCTGCATTGCCTGCTTTGGCTACACGTTCCCCTACAAATACTTTGCAGTGAATGATGTCTTTCAGATTACAACGTTGACGCAAGATGTAGTCCACCCTATGTCCCTGCCTCTTCTGGAAGAAAGTGACTACAGCTATAGCTATTTCTATCCTCTTTGCAAATTCCACCACCATCTGTCCTTCTGTGTTCCTGTCCTTAAGACCAAATCTGCCCCATCACATTCTCATCACCTCTGTTCCCTTCACCTACATGTCCATTGAAATCTGCACCAATTACCACTCTCTCACCTCTGTGGATGCTCTGCATCACTTCATCTCACTCACTCCAGAATTTCTCCTTCTCTTCTAACTCACATCCTACTTGTGGGGCATAAACACTAAAAACATTGAACATCACGCCTTCAATTTCCTTCCTCAGACTCATCAACCTGTCTGATACTCTTTTCACCTCTAGAACATTCCTCACAAACTCCTATTTCAGGATAATTCCTGCTCTATTTCTCTTCCGACCCATGGTAAAACAACATGAACCCTGCTCCTGATCTTCGAGCCTTGCTACCTTTCCACCTGGTCTCCTGGACACACAGTATGTCCACCTTCTTTCTCTGCATCATATCGACCAACTCTCTAGCCTTCCCTGTCATAGTCCAAACATTTAAAGTCCCTACTGCAAGTCCTACACTCTTGACTTGCCTCTTTTCTCTCAGCCTATGAACACACTTTCCTCTTCTCCTCTTCGGGCAAAAGTAGCCCAATTTCCACCGGTGCACTATAGGTCAACAGCTTTGGTGGCGGTCGTTGTTAACCCGGGGCCCGACCGATCCAGTATGGAAGTCAGATTCGGTTTGGAAGTCAGGATTCACATATTTTGCCGTTCCTCACACAACCCTTTGCATTTATCCAGACTTGGGACTGGAACCAGAAAACACTGGCGTGTGTCCCCTTCTGGTTGCATTTAATGGTAATAGCAAACATGATATCTAACACCTTCCAAGTTTATAAGGAGTCAAGTTGGGAGGAAAGATGGTTCACATCTCCCCAACCACCTTTTCCTTGATATTTAATAATAAATGTAGAACTTCTTGTATTCAATGAATGTTGCATCAGAACATCCTCATAATATATTAGGTACAAAAACATAATTCAATATGGAGTTTAGTTGCATAGATAGGTAGCTGCACTGTTGTTCCAGCCAACACTGGTTCCAACATTAGACTTTATCAGTCTTCATACACTGCAAAGATTTCTTTAAACAGTAGAAAAATACATTCATTTTTAACCATTGTGGTGAATGTTATCTTTACAAGACAAATATGCTGTAACATTTACAGATTGATATATAGGTTTAGGCAGTATATAGCACCACATTGTTATCATGTGATTTTCCATACTGTCCACAGTCCAGTGTCCACAGACAGATTTTCACAGTCATGACTTTCACAATCAGTGAGTAGCAGAGGACACCAGACACAATGTTAATTGGCCGGAGGATTAAACGAATGCTTTGCATTGAAATCAGGACCCCATACAGATCTACAGTGCTAGCATTATATTTCAAAGCATGCCAAAGTGCTTGTTGAGCCGGCTCATTCTGACATTTAATTCAATTGGTCGGAATAGAAGAGTGTAATTACTGGGGATAAAAGGGACGTGGTCCCAGCTGAAATGCGCTGGTGACCACCAATGCAAATTCAATCAAAGACTTAGCCAGAGGTGATCAGAGGCTGCAAGCTCTAATCAAAGGAATCTTAATAACTGTGGCAATTTGATCAGTCACACTGAAATATGAAGTATTCACAGCCACATTTTAGTGTGAGATCTGTGTGTAGAGAGTTGTGACTAAGCAGGGCTTCAATTACAAATAAAAGAGAGCCACCTGACTACAGTCAGAGTCCTGAGAAGATGGTCAAATTTGAGCCTCCCAAGATTTCTAATATTTGGGCCTTCCAGACTGTTTCTGGAGCGTTTTGCCTAGACCAACAGCTTTCCTTAAACCTACTCAATGAACTTTATTGTGTCACTCCATTCTTCATCTTCTGCTTTATGTTTGCTGGTCAGTGTTTGTTCTTGGTCAGTTTTTCTTATTGTTTACAGTGTGTAATCACTTGTCATTCAACTTATTTAAATATAGAATGGTAAAATAATCCACTGGATCTGTGATATTTGCACACCATGTTGAAAATGTATGAAATGTTCTTTAAGTTGGTGCGTAGCACACAGAGACAACGACATGTTGCCTTTGCCTGTCTACATCACGTTTAATATGTTAATCTTTTCTTACCCCAATTGTATTCTCGATGTGTTTCTCAATGTTTTATATATCTGTCCAGCTGTTGCGGCTGGAAGGATATATATGGTTTAAGTTTCTTTTTCTTCTACTATTCCATTCTCCTTATTTTCTTTTTTGATTTTGAATGACACCAAACATTATCCAATCAGCTTGTTTCAGACATGTATCACGTCACACAAGGCGTTTCTGAGATTTTGGAGGTGTGCATGTAGGGGCCCGTAACCACGACCTATCCATAATTCCTGCGTTGCTGTGTACATGTATAATTCTGCCCTAAGATTTCCTTTGAAGACTTCCAAAGAAGATTAAGCAAATTAGTCTGCTTAATCCCCGGTATTTTTAAAAATGCTGTCTAGTACAGCATTTGGAGCCTTAGTTCCTCTGGGTTTCAAATGGAGGAACCAGGTGCTACATTTAGTTGCAGGTGGTACATCGACCCCCCAAAAAAGTCCCTTAGGCTAGTAATTTCTGATGGTCCAGGAACTACAGGGTGAGGTCTGCAGTGCTGAATCTAACTCACTGCATAGATACCACCCAGCCTTTTACACTTGTATCATTTTACGGATGAACAAGGGATTGGTTGTTTGTTACTGATGCTATAGAATATGAGGTACTTTGAATCTGAATACAGACAGTAAGGTGTAAGCATTCGGAGTGGAGTGAGTTGGGACAGTTGGTAATTAATTTAATTTGCAAAATCACAATAAACTTGTGGCATTTTACTCCAGGAGAGGTTCTTGGACTTTAGTCTAAAAATGACAGTATCAAGAACAAGAGTCTGTAATATAGGTCAAAAGCAAGTGAATGGGCCTGTTCATGATGTTTCAATCACTCAATCATTGTGATAGAAACGTTTTTTGTGATAGAAACGTTTTTTTTTTTTTAGCTGCACGGCTCCAATGTGCTGTACTGTTACCCCCACCCTAGGTTTTCTATCATCTTGTGCCATGTGTGCATGCTGACCTTGCACTGAAGTCAAGTAGAGTTTCTCCCTTGATCTCTTCTGACTCGGATGATCTCTCACTGTGTGTTACATATGTGAAACGCCACACAAGACAATGTCTGACGCTGATTTCTCCTGACATTGTCTAGAGATCATATGTGAAAGACTCTAGATACTTTTCTTAATCACATGTTGCAAAAAAGTAAACACGATGTCCCTGACCACTGTTTGGATGGCCACAGCACAATAATTTTGTCGAATGGAAAAAAGATTTTGCACAACTGAGCTAATGGCAGAGGCAGGACATGATAATACTCACTATTCAGATAAGGTCTCCAATGCAACCGCAAGGGGCCACAAGCCAGTGTCTTCTTGTGCCAGTCTCAAGTCTGGATAAATGCAGAGGGTTGTGGCAGGAAGGGCATCCGCCATAAAACACATGCAAAATTAAAAATGCGAATCGTGACAATGACTTTCATACCGGATCAGTCGGGGCCCGGGTTAACAACGACCACCACCGGTGCTTTTGACCTACAGGGTACCGGTGGAAATTGGACTACTGTTGGTCGAAGTTGAAGACGGAGAGGAAGAAGGTGTGTTTATAGGCAGAGAGAGAAGAGGAAAGCTAAGAATGTAGGACTGACAGTAGGGACTTTGAATGTTGGGACTATGACAGGGAAGGTTAGAGAGTTGATCGACATGATGCAGAGAAGGAAGGTGGACATACTGTGTGTCCAGGAGACCAGGTGGAAAGGTAGCAAGGCTAGAAGCATAGGAGCAGGGTTCAAGTTGTTCTACCATGGGTCAGATAGGAGGAGAAATGGAGTAGGAGTTATCCTGAAAGAGGAGTTTGTGAGGAACATTCTAGAGGTGAAAAGAGTATCAGACAGGTTGATGAGTCTGAAGCTGGAAATTGAAGGGGTGATGTTCAATGTTGTTAGTTGTTATGCCCCACAGGTAGGATGTGAGTTAGAAGAGAAGGAGAAATTCTGGAGTGAGTGAGATAAAGTGATGCAGAGCATCCACAGAGGTGAGAGAGTGGTGATTGGGGCAGATTTCAATGGACATGTAGGTGAAGGGAACAGAGGTGATGAGACTGTTATGGGCAGGTTTGGTCTTCAGGACAGAACGCAGAAGGACAGATGGTGGTAGACTTTGCAAAGAGGAAGGAAATGACTTTAGAGAACACATTCTTTCAGAAGCGGCAGGAACATATGGTGACATATAAGAACAGAGGTGGAAGCAACACTAAAGAGGGAGAGGTGAATTTGTACAGGTTGGCCAGACAAAGAGATAGAGATGGGAAGGATGTGCAGCAGGTTAGTGTGATTAAAGATAAGGATGAAAATGTATTGACAGGTGCCAGGAGTGTGATGGGAAGATGGAAGGAGAACTTTGAAGAGTTGATGAATGAGGAAAATGAAAGGGAGCGAAGAGTAGAAGAGGTGACTGGTGTGGAGCAGGAAGTAGCAAAGATTAGTAAGAGTGAAGTGAGGAGGACGTTGAAGAGGATGAAGAGTGGAAAGGCAGTTGGTCCTGATGACAAACCTGTGGAGGTATGGAAGTGTCTAGGAGAGGTGGCAGTAGAGTTTTTGACTAGTTTGTTTAACAAGATCTTGGAGAGTGAGAGGATGCCAGAGGACTGGAGGAAAAGTGTACTGGTACCAATTTTTAAGAACAAGGGAGATGTGCAGAGCTGTGGCAACTACAGAGGAATAAAGCTGATGAGCCACACAATGAAGTTGTGGGAAAGAGTAGTGGAAGCTCGGCTAAGGGCAGAGGTGAACATTTGTGAGCAGCAATATGGTTTCATGCCTAGAAAGAGAACAACAGATGCAGTATTTGCTTTGATGATGCTGATGGAGAAGTACAGAGAAGGTCAGAGGGAGTTGCATTGTGTCTTCATAGATTTAGAGAAAGCGTATGACAGGGTGCAGAGAGAGGAGCTGTGGTATTGTATGAGGACGTCTGGAGTGGCAGAGAAGTATGTTAGAGTGGTGCAGGACATGTATGAGAGCTGTAAGACTGTGGTGAGGTGCTGTAGCTGTGAGGAGTTCAAGGGGGAGGTGGGTCTGCATCAAGGATCGGCTCTGAGCCCCTTCTTGTTTTCTCTGGTGATGGACAGACTGACAGATGAGGATAGACAGTAATCTCTGTGGACTATAATGTTTACAGATGACATTTATTTTTTGAATTTGTCAGAAAAAGAAATACTATCGTGAAAATTTTGAATTTCCAACAAATTCTCACTCGGGGATCAGGAGTAGAGACTAAAACCCTAAATCTACACAACATTGCACTACGGGGAACAAACTGCAAGTGATGGTCCAATATAACTGCACATGAAATTTTAAACAGCAAACTTTTCGGTTGATTTAATTTCCTTACATGACGAAGTACAAGAAGTGATCTTGTATTTACTGACAACATTTCCAGGAGCCATTAGCATACAGTCTGGGTCTGGATAGTGATATATCATGGTGGTGCTTTTGAATACAAATGGTATTATTGGGGCAACTGTGGCGCAGTGAGTGTGAGTGTTGGCCAGCTGCATAGCAGCTTCCCCATCGGTGTGAGAGTGTGTGTGACTGTGAGTGCGAATGGGTAAATAAGAAGCAGTGTAAAGCGCTTTGAGTGCCAATAGTTAGAAAAGCACTATATAGGTGCAGACCATTTATTAATAAGTTATCTCCATCATGCCCTTTTATCTCAATCTGCAAAGTAGCAAAGCGAAGCTGGCAGACTGGACAGAGGATGTTGTTAGCCTAGTTCAGAGTTCAGAGTTCAGCAATGTTTAGGAGAAACCACCAACCAACACCTCTAAAGCCACTGACAAACATGTCATTGCCTTCTGTCTTTAATGTGCAAGCAGTTAATAAAAACATGCCTTTCCAGTGAACCACCTACTGACTCCATTTGTTTAATTAGAGCGCAGACATGAGATTGACGCCAGTCTTATTACACTAAACTAGAAATCACACTTCTCTACAACTAAACTGCAAAAGAAAAACATGTATTTTGTTATATTCTAATACCAGTTATTTCTGTATATATTTGCCACCTAAAAATTTGTTTTTTTAATTTAGGTAAGACATGTAAATATATAAAACATGTTATTAAAGAGCAGAAATTACATGGACATTTGATTTATACTTTGGTGCTTGGTATTTCTAGATAATTACTGCATCTGAATTGCTCTAATTTTGACCTAGTTTTTCTTAAGCATTGTACCGTATACTCACCCTTTGTTCAGTGTTTCTTTCTTTCATTTGTTATTTATTAGAAGTACACAAACTCAGTACAAGTTACAGTGCAAGTATTTGCCTAAAAATACTCCACTACAAGAAGCGTCACTTATAATTCAATAAAAGTACTTCACAAAGAAAACAATGTATTAGAATCAATACTGAATTTTACGCAGTTAATAACAAATGTCTAACTATAGACCAAATTCTCCAAGTTTAAATTATGGCAAAAATATGTAGTAATTAAGTTTTTAAATAATGTATAAGAGAGAGAGGTCAGACCAGAGACAGTTTGTTACCTACCGACTTGTAGAACACAAATAAAATTTTGTAAAGCGGGAGATGGTTTCAATCACTTTATGCTGACAGGTGGTTAATTCATATTTATAATTCACCATTTACCAGTTTTTAATTATTTCATAAGAATCGAAATCTGCAAAAAGGAACTGGTAACTAAAGCTGTAGGAAATACTCCAGTGAAGTACAAGTGCTTACTTACTTACAGTCTCTGATCTTTATCATCCTGAAATCAAATACAAGAATTCCAAACAACGTACAGACATGTTGTAATGTGTTGCATGTTAGATTTTGTTCAAACTCTATTACTGCATTTTCTACTTATTTGGAAAACATACAGTGTCTCTACAGGGGACTGTTCACATTCGATAGATCACTACTGCCCTAGTGTGACCACAGATTATTACTACACAACTACAGTGATGAGCCCAGTTGCCCCAGCCTCCTTTTGTCCAGATCTCCAGGCTGCATCCTTGGCCCTGAGAACTATGTAATTAGTTTATGGTTTAATAAATTATCAATACTTAAAGAACATTTATTTTGTAATTTTGTAGCAGGCTTTAAGTATGCAGGATAATTAGTTTGTATTTGTTTTGTTTTTTTCTTTCAAACACAGTATTCTATAAATGCGCCTGTGCATACAGATGTCTGCATGATGTTTTTATACATTCAATTTTCCAATATTTTTTACTGTACACAGTGCTGTGCGTTTAAATATAAAGAGTCATGTAAAAACTGTATATTTAGTTTTAATTGCAATTACATTTTAAAAAGACAAAAGTTACAGCTGGCTGCAGTGGATCTAAACATACGTTATATTTTCATTTGATATCTTCAGCGTCTTTTATCTGTCTGTGCGAAGGGTCTATTCAGTCAAGGGCTGTCCCCGGCCAACATAGTAAGTGGATCCTGTGATTTGTGTATTACAACTAAGTCATATGTTCTTTGTCAACTGACAATTTGCTATGCAGAAGTTCATTGTATTGAGTCAATAAAATCTATGGCACAACTATTAAAACATAATTCTAGGCTAATTACTATGCCGTTGACGTTTACACTGGCCATTTCCTCATACATAGAGGACATATATTATGGAAATATTATCATTAGTTGTAACACGTTTGGTTAGTGGCTCAATGTTGTAATAAGTTTGTTCGTAAAACATAACATTTACCTTATATTTGAGTCCTTATTTGAATTTATTTTGACATTTTATCAGCTTTATTTCTGCTTCTAAAAATGTATATAAGCATAACAGTGTAATATATTTTAGTTATTAAGAAATCTTAAACTAAATTTGTGGTAGAGTATCATAAAAGAGTAAACTTGTAGGCTATATTAAAATGTATTTGTGACCAATTCTTTCTTTATTATCAATGATTAAGTTCATATTTTTTCTTGATTTTCCAAAAGTTTATAACAAAATATACCAGAATCTTTTGTCGGAAATAACCCTAGAACAAAATCAGTATTATTTAGTTGTGATGTATGTACATTGTATGTATCTCAATATGTACAAATGAAACTATGCTTGTTGGTTGTGTTATTTAGGATGTGTACTTGTAACCTTTATTGTCAATAAAGTTTCCGGGACTCTTCGCTGGTTATTACAACGCATGCGCACTGTCTCCGCACTGCAGCTGGGAGTCCGCAGCTGAGCGGGGCTACGAGCGAATGCAAAGTGTGTGCATTTTTAAATGAGTCCGGACACGGTGCAGTTACTTCGTCGTGTTATCAGGTTTGGGCAGTTTACATGTTCTGTCTGAGTTGTGTACACAAAACTCCACAGCGTGTGAATAAGTGGCTCCAGAGCGATGAAGGACGCTGCTGAGGGCATAAGGACGTAAGTTAGTTGAGTCGCCATGTCCTCGTTAACTGTCTCCTCGGCGGCACAGAGCAGCGAGAAGCATCGGAAGTCCTTCTCGCTGCTCTTCTACCGGGCTGTGCGGGACCACAAGCCGGTGTGGATGCTGGAAGACATGCGGACTATGGTGGCATTTTATCAGGACGAGGACGCCAGCCAGAGGATTTACGCCCCGTCAGAGGCTTTACTCTACGCGATAGTTCATGACCACCAGGCGTACGCCCAGTACCTGCTCAGCCGGTACACCGACGAAGCGCTAGCAAAGCCAGGGGAGCGGTTCTGCTGCTGCCCGTCCTCCGCCCCACACTTGGCTATGGCCGTGCGCTACGACAGGCGCTACATCCTCGGTCTCATCTTACAGCAGACTCATCGGATACACAGCACGGCCTCCTACTCGGACCAAGCCGGGTGTTTTCACACGGAGGACGGCAGAACCCCGTTACACCTGGCCTGCGAGCTACTGCGGCCCGAGGCTGTTGTCATGTTGCTGGGAAACGGAGCGTCCCCTCACGCCCAGGACCTCAACGGCTTGACCCCACTGGATGTCGTGCTGGAGAAACTCAGGGACTCCAAGGAGGTGGACGGCGGGGAGAGGAGACAGTGCTTGAACAACCTGCTCATGTTCATGCCAAAAGTTCACTTTAAAATGAACGGGGCTCTAGGCAGAGAGCCGGAGCGCTGGAGCAAGGTGCTGGGCGAGGAGACGTACAAGTACCTGACCGGGAGGAGCCCGGCTCCGCTGGTCCTCACTGCTATGCAGACTATTCTGAAGCAGCTGAGCCCCGCGACCTTCCCGGACTGCCTGCATGAGCTGCCCATCCCGTCCTCCCTCAAACCGTCGGGTCTGCCTATGACCCAGCGGCAAAAGCAGAGGGTGGTGTAGCATCATTATGACATGATGCATGCTCCACTCTATGAATTCAGCATGTTGTGTGTGTGCGTGTGTGTTTGGGGGGGGGGGGGGGTTATAGGGCTTCTTTATAGGGCTGCACAGATAAATACTATCAGGGAACAAGTGAGAGAATCCTATCTACCTATGTGACTTTAATCACACTGTTTTCCCTCTGATGTAATTAACTGGGAGTTTGACTCTTATTGACTGTAGAAGCAGTCAGCAGTGGGCTGATGAATCAAGAAACAGCCATATTGTTGTAAGTCTTTACCCTAATTCATGACTTTGTCTAACCTCATTGTAAATTGTTACCTTACTAATACTACTGGTATTTGAGCCAATGTACCATCTGACGAGTAACTGATGATGGAGTAACGTTTAATTTATTTGGGTTGTGTAATGCAAAGAAGGTGATCTTATAGATCATTTGAAAACAGTCGTGGATGACTATTTATAAATAAATGACAATCCAAGTTTAGTCTTTATTGACTCCATAAGTGTTTGTATGTAGATTCCTGCTGCTTATGCACAAATGATAACTATTGATCAAAGGGACAGGAACATAGTGTTGTTGACCTTAACTTTGAGTTGACAGATTTGTGGTCAAATTCCAAAGTCCAATTACTGTAAAAGCTTTTTGTCCGAAGCTTTCTTCTGCACTATCAGTCCAGCAACTGCCTCCAAGACTGTGGTTGAAAGCTGGAGGAAAATAAGCCCAAAATTTTGTTTTGAGTTAAGATTTTTTTTTTGTGAAACGACCAATGAGTCATCCAGCCTACTTATTGTAATAAGATTTGGCACAAACTGCAGTGGAAACAGAGGCATTTCTTATGTTGTGAAGAAGCTGCTCCACTTTTGCCTCTATTCAGGGCAGCATTTGCTGCATTCTCTGCTTCTCTTCATGCATTCTCTCTGTAAGTGCATTTTTTACTGTGTTTCTGTATTATTTGAGTATTTCATACTTGACTTTACTATATTTTGGAGCATAGGTGGACTCAGATGAAGGGCAGAAGGGGTGACCGGCCCACCACTGCCCATTAGGACAAATAATTACCACAAAATGTCCTTGAAGCTGCCCCCAAAATGGACCAAAAGTGGCCTCTTAAGGTTTCCGAGTAACAAACCAAACAGGACGCGTGGCCCTATCAGGTGTCCTCACAACAAAGTAGTAGTAAATACAACAAAGTGAAGTAGCCTTTTTAGCAGCCATTATTGTTCTCTGCTGACAGGGCCCCAATTAATGTATCAGGTGCCCTTTAAATTAGTTTTTTTACCCCTGCCCCACAGATGGCCCTGTTTCAAAGGCAAATATGTACTATAGTAAATAAGGTTACTAGTAAATATAGTTACATCTATGAATGAGATGAACAAAATGCAGTATAATTTATAATAATTATACTATAAAAGTTTATTGACCCCATTGTAATATTCACAAATTACCCAGCAGCACAAAACCTACTGCAAATTCCGATTATTAGAATTAACTATATAATCGTTGAATTCCTTTCACTTCACAGATTATAAAGCATCTGAGTTGGAATTGCAGCATAAACAATCATTACAATACTACCACTACTATTATGTCGTCTTATATCTTATTACACTCAATTATAGCATACAATTAACTAGTGTCACTGTAAGTGCAACTTAAGGTAGCATGAGACTCAATAACTGCTCCTCTATATACTGCTACAAAAAATATTGATACAAATGTATATACTGTAAAACCTGTTGTTATGTAAACGTTATGTACTATTTACTGTAGCTGGTTATGTTTGGGGAAGTGCTGTAGAGGAGTGGTTTGTTCTGCCGCCTCACATCTAGAAGGTCTCCATTGCAATTATACCAGCCGGCTGCGACCTTTCTGTGTTGAATTTGAATTTTCTTCCAGTGCTTGTATAGGTTTCCTCTGGTTTCCTCCTCTCACCCAACATCTGGGATCGGCTCTACCCCCTGGAATTCTGAACAGAATAAGCACAAAAATTTTGTTGGCCAGTAGAAGCACTTCAAAATTCAATCTGACATTTATAGAAAGCCTGTAGAGTGATGCAAGAACAGGTGTCATGTGATTGAACTTCCTTGTTCCGGTAAGAATCCTGGCTGCTGTGTTTTGGACCATCGGGAGATTTCTAATGCTTATGCTTGGTAAACCTGACAGAGCTACATGACAATAGTCAAGGCTGGATGTCACCAATGCATGGATCAATGTCTCAGAGGCAGTGAATGACAGGAACGGTCTTATTTTGGATAGTGTACCCCAGATAGTGTTATGGATGGATTATGAGAAACCCCTGGCACAGGCAGGGAGTCCAATCATCCTACACAGGACCTTAGACTGAAAGAGACACAAAATGCCTACAAATGATTCTGTCGTGTTGCTCTTAGTAATTTTACATCCTGACCCTCTGATCATTTTATGCCTATTTTGTTTAATTTATTTCAATAACTGTGTCTTTTTGGTCATCTCTTTTTGGGCATTTCATGTCTCTTTTCAGACATATTTCATCTCTTTTGTGCTCTTTTTAATTAAGAGGCTCTGTTGCAGGACTCCCTTGACTTCTTTTCCTCTGTGCACAGTAGGCCAGTTCAGTAATCCATCTGTGGATATTATGGTTCGGCAATTGTGGCATTACTGACTCCTCTCTCTATGCTGATTGAAACAACACTTGAAACTCCAACACAGATCTGAGAAATTATCAAACATTTGCATCTATCCATTATCTTTAACTCCATAAAGTCTTTTAAAACTAGACTAAAAACCTTTTTATATGCTTTTACTTACAGCTAAGGACAGGTTGTCACCTCACCATATGGGTATTTTCTGATATATTTGCTTTCTCAATTTATAATTTTATTTTTGTATTAATTCTATCTGTTTTTTATTATGTTTATTGTTGTTCACCTTTTTGTTCAGTTTTCTCTATAGTTTAATTTTAAAGAAATCTTTTCTACAACATTTTGTACGACAAAAAAACACAAAACCTCCATTTACTTGACTGACTGGATGACTGACTTTGGACTGAATCCCCACTTAACAGCTGGAGTTTCTTCAGAACACATTGAGCTGCAACCTCTAAACTGCAGGTGAGACATATGAGGTGTTAGGTACAGCATACTAGGGATGGACGGATTACTGAATGGGCTTAATGTGCACAGGCCCTTAATGATTTGCTGTGAGTCAGAGTGGCTGGGTTACCACACAGCATCTGCACTGCTGGCAGGGAACCTCTGAACTCGACTTGTGTGAGTAATTTATTGAAAATCCATCCATCTGCAACTCCTTATCCTGTTGAGGATAATGGGGGCTGGATCTTATTGCATCTGTCAATGGTGGAGAGCTGGAGTACACTCTGGACAGGTCTCCAGTCTTTGGTCCAACACAAACACAGACAGACAATCATTCACACTCGCATTCACACCTACGGGAAATTTAGAGTCACCAATTAACCTAATACGGAGTGTGGGAGGAAACCAGCGCAAGCATGAGAGAACATGCAGACTCCACAAAGAAACGCAACAGAAGGCCGGGGATGTGAACCTGTGACCTTGTTCTGTGAGGCTGTAATCACTTCACCACTGTGTTTTATTGAAAATCAAACAGGGGATCATAAATGAGTAGCAAATATCGGGACTAGTCAGATAATGTTGCACAGTTCAACACAACACAGTTCTGGATAAAATTTGACACTTAACGGATTAATCTATACAAGCAAATATGCTTATTTTTATTCCTTTTCGGTAAATTCTTTGTTTTATTTGGAATAGATTTTTTCATCTCTTTGCAGTCTTTTTGGCTGCTTTAATCTCTGAGAGAATTTGTTTCGTTATTGCATGATAAAACATATGACAACCTGTTCTTCGTTTTTATAAAGCTTAAATAGTTGTTTTCCTGTAACTTCACAGAAAGTGGACCTTGTCAAGCTACTTTTCCAGTGTCAAGTGTGACCTTTCATCCAATAAAAGAGTGTGGCTTCAACACAGCTTCAATAAGACTTATGAATTCTCTTCATGGTTTCACCATTTCACCCAATAGATTATATTTATCTTACACTTTTTTAAACATATCTTTCCTAAACAATCAGCTGGACAATTTGAATTTATCAATATACCTATAGTTATTTTGCCTTCTGTCATATGGAGCCAGTTTCTCAGATTTTTTGACGGACATGACATAATCAGTGATAAAGGGCCATTTGAAGTTATCTACTTTGGACATTTAAACATTTAGAATAAGTGACAAGTGAAGTGTAAATAGCTCCTGTGACACTGAGTGGATATAAACTGCATTTCACACCATGCACCCAGATCAGGTTATCTGTTGTGTACACGAAACATGCATGTATCACCCTTACTGCACCACAACGATCTGCAGACATTCACACTGGTGACATTCCTGTAGAGTTTGTAGCAACAAACAGCAGAGGGAAGCATTGTCCAACATTTATCACTAATGCAACTTATGCTTGCAATAAAAAGCTGTTCTTCGTAGAAGCAAACAGCAAATAAATTAAATCTATCATTTTTTCTTCTGTGAATAACATTTTTACATCACATATTTTATATCATCTTATCTAAGTCTACTTTCAGCAATTCTTTTTTCCTTGGTATTTCTCAAGCTTCTTGTGTTCTTTCATCCTGCTGTTGCTATAACTTGTGATTTCTACATCTTTCACTGGAGACTACGACCTCTGTCTGTCCACCACTACTATGTGCAGTTGTTTGCCCATTACCAGTTTGTCAGTCTGTTTCTGGAAGTCCCACCTGATCTTAACTAGGCCATTCTCAACAACCTTCGGAGCTGTGTCCCATTTTGACTTGTGATTTGGAACAGTTTCTGTACACTATGCCACCCACTTGGTTATGGCTATGTATGCCCTGCCTACTAGCATCTTGCACCCCGATTTTATGAGCTGGATTGTTTCTGGTACCATCTTTGCACAGCCTGCAGCTAGTGTCCTGTTTGGGATGGTAGACCAGGCCTCTATTGATCTTGTACTTAGAGCCTGTTCCTCTGCTGCCAGGATTAGTGCCTTTGTATTGTTGTCCTGTTAGACACTGCATTATTGACAGGCTATGAGTTCATGCTCTGGCTTCCTGGAAATGATGAGAAGAACAAGTTGACATTAGCCTACAAGCAAAGAATATACAACATCAAACAAAGACAGGAGAATATAAGGAGAGTAAAGAATAAATAAGCAGATTTTTTGACGGATTGCTTCATTCAGTCCATCATTGAAAGACTCTCAACAAGAAACTCAAGGTGACCCACCTCAAAAACCACAAAAAGAGTATTCTTTATTATTTTATCTAACTACCGTATTAATGAAAGAAATTGTCTGGTTCTTTACTTCTGCTTGTGTTTGTCAAACAGTGACACACCCAAAGAAAGCCATCCTGGTTCCATCCTGGTTCCCGTGAATGGATATGATTTTCCCGAGTCCATTTGCGGGGCCTATGTTCCAGGGGATGTTGTAATAGGTATAGTTTACCATGTCATCGTAAAGGAACGGATTAAACCTGAAAGCTTCCATTGCTCAGATTCAGTAAAATATGTGATGAATTTAGTAGATTAGATTGGGACTATATCACTATATCTATGTCATTAAGTGTAGCTGTCATTATAAGGCATATTAACACCTGCATGAATTACGTTTAAAATTCCACTGATGACAGCGGCTATCAAGTAAGGTGCTCACCTGACCCATGGGGAACAACATGGGGTTCAATGTCTTGCCTAAGTATATTTTTGAACCAGAGCAAGGAGGGACTGGGAGCCGAGCCCTGGACGACTACCTTATTAATTAAGCTACAGCTGCCTCTTATTCATTTATTGCATTTTTATATAGATTGTGTGTATTGAGTTTCAATTGTATATTTTAAAACAATACAGCTGGTGTTAGTTGTTTAATTCTTGAGCTTATTTCTGATCATTATCCTCCTCAAGCAGAAAAATTGGACAGACAAGCTGAGGCAAAGCCAGAAGTAGGTCCATCCAGGTTCTGCAGGTTCAGCTGAATCTTGATTTAGGTGAGGACCCCGTTAGGTAAAGGCTAGTTTATAATCTCAGGGAAAGGTGTCTCCTCTCTTCAGGAATGTTAGGAAGCATAACCTATCATCCACACTCACAGAATGCTTTGCATTGTTACCAGGCCTACTTTATCTATGTTAATTTAATAGGTGATGCGTGTGAGGAAATCAAATATAGCTTTCAACAAATAAGGGAAAACCCTGATTGAAATCCTGCTTATCCAGTATGTGATTAACTTAAGGAAGCCTTTTATGCTTGAAAGCAACAGGAAGGGTTTTTACATGCTTTGTTTTTTGTTACGGATAAGATAGACCAGAGTTTATCCTGAGAGACACATTCCTGATGCTACCCACTTGTTACATGGTCAATTCTTATAAATGTTCATGATATAAATTTGAGTAGAGAGATGAGAAAAATTGCTCATAAACTATGATCTTCATGATCTGAGACACGAGACTATTAAGTTAATCTGTCCCATTTGTTTACAGAATACAGCATAGTGGACAGAGAAAACAATGAGGTGGGGTCAGAATTAGCAGAGCTTAAAAAGCTATTAATACATCAGCAACCCCAAATTGGCTCACTCAGCTCACTCAAGAGTTGAGATAAAGTCATGCCACCAGTGTCACAAGAAGCAGAGCCATTCAAAGAAGGAGAAAAATAATTTGTAAGCAGTGTTAAAAAACCAGTTCATTTTGCTAAGGATTGTGGTAATGAAAGAGTGGTGGTCTCTGACCCTAGGCCTTCAAACTTACTCCTAGCCAGTTCTAGCTTCTAGCTGTAGGGGCCATTGACACATTCTTACTGCCTCATATTCAAATTGGCACTCTACGCAAGTCTCAAATTGTGAGTAGGCCTAATGTTATGGAGACAGTGGAAAAAGACCAGTTGAACAGTCACATATCCACCAGATTCTCTAAACATTCTGTTGTTGGTTGTTGGTTCAATCACATGTCGAAGTGTCCTTGAGCAAGACACTGAACCCCAACTTAGTTGCTCCTGGTGAGTTTTGGCCAGCTGCATAGCAGCTCCCCCATCGGTGTATGAATGCGTGTGTGATTGTGAGTGTGAATGGGTGAATAAGAAGCAGTGTAAAACGCTTTGAGTGCTGATAGGTAGAAAAGCGCTATATAAGTGCAGACCATTTACCATTTAATTGATTATGAGTCAGTTTTTTCTGACCTGCGGTGTACTAGATTGATTGGCACTTACTCTTGACACATAATTATTTTACAATTACTTTTTCAAGGGTTTTAGAAATAAAGGGGAGATTAGATATTGGTCTGTAATTGTCTAAAACACCTGGGTCAAGACAGGGTTTTTTAAGTAGTGGTTTAATTACAGCTACCTTATAGGCCTGTGGTACATAGCATGTTTCTAAAGATAGATTGATGAAATCTAATATGAATGTATCTATTAAGGGTAAAGCTTCCTTGAGCAGCTTAGTTGGAATAGGGTCTAGCAGACAGGTTGTTGGTTTAGATGAGGTAATAATTGAAGTTAGCTTAGTGAGATCTATGGGTAAAAAGTAGTCTAACAGGGGTTTGGGCCTTATTGATGATTCTAGCACTGTTGTATGTGAAGATCTATCTGTAATATTTGGGGGGGGGAGGATCTGGTGAATTCTTTCTCTAATAGCGTCAATTTTATTCATAAAGAAGGTCATGAAGTCATTGCTGCTCAGATTTAAGGGAAAACTAGGCTAAACAGAAATAAGGCTCTTAGTCAGCCTGGCTACAGTGCAGAAACCGGGGGTTGTTCTTGTTTTCTTCTATTAATGATGAATAATATGTTGTTCTGTCATCACGGACAGCTTTTTTGTACATTTTTAAACTGCTACGAGTTTGATGACTTTAGAGGTGGCAAATGGACCAATGAAACAAGGGGCCAGTTTCCTGCTCTTCAGCCGAAGTGGAAGATCTGCTGAAGAGAGCCAGACTTGTTGCCCTTTCAGATACCTGGGTGCAGGTGAGTGGTGTTTGTTAGCTGCAAGCTTGTATTGCTGGACAGTTTATAAGAGGGCTTGAAAAGCTCCAGACAAGAAGACATCGGCGGGCGGAGGCTTGGGCAGATGGGGCTGAAGACTCCCTCTTCAGGGTCTTAAATAGAGGTGGTTGGTATCCATACACTGTATGAAATGGTGTTAGCGCCGTAGCGGATGATCGTAGAGAGTTATGTGCATATTCAACCCAGACTACATTCTTGGAGCATGAGGAGGGTTCCCAAGAACAGAGGCCAAAACAAAGGCCAGTCTCCAGATCCTGATTCAGTCTCTCAGACTGACCATGAGACTCGGGATGGAATCCAGAGGACAGGCTGACTGTGACCCCGAGCAACCTGCACAACTCTCTCCAGAATCTGGTCGAAAATTGTGGACCACGGTTGAGATAATGTCAAGGGGGAGGCCATTAATCCTGAAAACATGTTGTAGGAGAAGCTGGGCTTTTTCCTTGGCAGATGGTAATCAAGGAAGGGGAATGAAATTAGCCATTTTGGAGAATCTATCGACCACTGTGAGAATGGTGGTGAATCTGGAGACTGGGGGTAAACCAGTAACAAAGTCCAAACGGAGGAAGAATAAAGTCAGGTATCTCTGGGTTGCTTGGAGATTCAAACTGATGGGAGAGGGCATCTGCCTTGTTATTCTTGGAACCAGGAAGGGAGGTGATTATAAGGTTGAAATGTAAAAGAAAAATGCCCAACGGGCCTGATGAGAATTAAGTCTCTGGGCGGTCTTCAGATATTCTAGGTTCTTATGGTCAGTGAGAACTATGAAGAGGTTCTCAGCCCCCTCCAACCACTGGCGCCACTTCTTCAGGGCCAGTTTGACAGGTAATAGCTCCTTGTTACCACCATCATAATTGTGCTCAAAAGGAGTCAGATGGGAAAAAAAGAAGGTAGAGGGGTGAATAAGGTAATCCTCACTGGAGCGTTGGGAGAGTATGGCCCCAACACCAGTATCATTTACATTTTACATTTAGTCATTTAGCAGATGCTTTTATCCAAAGCAACTTACAACTGAGGTACAGGGCAAGCAAAAATCTAAGTCAAATCAGTCATATCGAATCAGATGCATCCACCTCCACAACGAACTTAGGATTAAGTAGGGTTAGGATGGGGGCAGAACTAAAACACGTCTTTAAGAGACTGAAAGCCTCATCAGTCGCTGGAGTCCACACGAACCTCTTCTTGGTATAGGTGTCTGCATGAAGAGGAGCAGCAATGGAGTATAGCCTCGAATGAAATGTCTGTAGAAATGTTCAAAACCAAGGAAGTGTTTGACTGGATCCATTTCAGTGCTGCCTGCCAAGATAATAAATCCTAGGAAGGAGACCGTGGTGGAGTGAAATGTGTACTTCTTTGGCTGGACGAACAGGTTATTTTGTAGGAGACGCTGGAGTACCCTCCGGACATGGGTTACATGCTCTGTCTCAGAGTGGGAGAAGATCAGGATATCGTCTAGATAAACAAAAATGAACTTGTTTAACATGTCTCCCACAACATCATTGACCAGGTTTTGACCAACACTGCTGGGTCATTGGTTAGTCTGAAAGGCATAACCGGGTATTCGTAATGGCCGATGGGCTAGTTGAAGGCTGTCTTCCATTCATCGCCATCCCGAATCCAAATCAGGTGGTAGGAATTACAAGGATCCAACTTAAAAAAGATGGAGGCACTCTGTAGCATCTCGAAAGCCGATGAGATTAGTGGTAGAGGATAACAGGTTTTGATGGTGATTAGGTTCAAACCTCTATAGTCAATACAGGGGCGTAGACCTCCGTCCCTTATCCCAACAAAGAAAATCCAGGCCTCGTCCTGGGGACGAGGATGGTCTGATAAGGCCGGTAGCCAGAGACTCTGAGATCGCCTGCCTTTCAGGTGCAGAGAGGGAATATCATCTGCCCCATTAAGCCATAGAACAAAGAAGGAGGTCAATAGTGCAGTCATACAGACGATTTTGCGGTAAGGAGGTGGATTTTGCCTTGTTGAATACCTGTAGGTCCAGATATATAGTAGGAGCACAGGACAGGCCTGGGAATTGATCGGGGGAACTTTCAGAAATGGCAGCCAGAGGCCCAGCGGCAGTTCCAAGACATGCAGATTAGCGGACTCCCCTCAAGCCAGGATCTTGCTAGACTTCCAGTCTAACAGAGGGTTGTGCCTTAGCAACCAAGTGGAGCCGAGAATTAGGGGTAAGTGAGGAGAATGAATGATCTGAAATTTGATGGTCTCATGGTGATTTTCTATAAACAGATGAACCAGTTCAGAATGTCAAGAGCTGGGATTGAACAGATGACCATCCAGAGCTATGATCTTTAGTGGTTCAGGATTGGGAACAAGGGTCAGACATAGTTGGAGTGCAAGTTGCTTGTCCATGAACTCTGTGTCCGCTCCTGAATCAACAAAAACAGATTGGGGTACAGTCTGAGACGGGAAGGTGATGGGAGCCTCAAGAAGGGGATGGGAGGAGAGGGAGTCAGAAATAAACTGGCTAAGCAGCTGCCTCCCCTGACCTGCTAAGCCCCTCCTTTTACTGGCCAAGACTAAACTCTGTGACCCTGACCTCCTCAATACAGACATGAGTTCATTCTGAAATGTCGTTCCCTCTCCTCCTTGGAGAGACGGGTTATGCCTAGATGCATAGGCTCCTGCTGCTGAACTGGTGAAGGAGGAGAGGGGCGATGCTCAAAAGGGCACCTAAACTAGGTTAGGTGAAATGCGAGTGTAAGCATCCAGCATCTGTGTCTGGTAGCATCTGGTAGCTAGATCAATAAGATCATCAAGATGAACAGGAAGCTCACGGGTAGCAAGTGCGTCTTTAATCTGGTCCAAAAGCCCCTGATAACCAATGTCAACAAGTGCAGACTCATTCCAAGGACTGTGGGAAGCCAG
Source organism: Channa argus (assembly GCF_033026475.1). NCBI lineage: Eukaryota > Metazoa > Chordata > Actinopteri > Anabantiformes > Channidae > Channa > Channa argus. Next base: position 19,716,908 of record NC_090213.1, on the reverse strand, counting down.
TGTGCATAATTCAACAGAGTATTTAAACACTGGCCTTCTACCTTGAGTAATCTTAATAAATCTTAAGTAATAAGGAGAAGGTTAAGAAAGTTTATTGATAATAATTATTGAAATAGATCAATGGTGATCCAAAGGCTGGGGAGTCTGATTACAGGATGCAGTATACTGAGGGATTGAGGAGGGGAGACTGAGCACTGAGAACAAGAGATGTTATCATAATATATTTCTTCAGGGGCCAAATTGCAGTTAATCAAAAAGGGGCAGATAATCAGGCTGCAGGTGAGTATAGCGTAGTTTCTGTAGAGGAGCTCAGGATACAGGAGATTGTTTCATATGTTGCAGGAGAGCAGGTAAGTAACAAGCAGTAAACATCAGGTTATCACAATGCCAAGGTAACTGTCCACAGTTCAGGGTCACACAGAAACACAGAATATCAAGAATCAAAGCTATCCTATTCCCAGATCCAAATACTCCTTAAATCAAATATGCAATAGCAATAGTCAAACAGTCTAACATGTAATTTAAACAATCCAGAAATAGTAAATAGTAGAGGACGTATGATACAGAGTACATGGGGGAAGGAACCCAGATTCTGGAGGGATGGGTTACAGAAAGGCAGGTAATGTGAGGAATCAGCAGGGAAACCGATCAGACAGGCAGCAGGCAGGGTCAACCACTTAGCAGGTAGGCAATAGGCTGGTAGGTTAGGAGCTTAGCAGGCAGGTAATAAACAGACAGGTTAGCAGACACGCAACTTTACCAGATTAGCAGACCGGTAGTAGGCAAAACTGGTTTAGCAGCAGGCTTCAAGCAGATCTCAGGCAGTTGATCGCAGACAAACAAAGATTACCATGATCCAAATTACACAGAGAATGTCTGGAAGGCTCTCTGTAGTCATGCAATTAGGAGTGGTGATGAATGTAAAGTGGCTGACCAGAGTAGGCAGGATGTTGAAACAGGGGAATACAAAATAAAAGGCAGAGAGAGGAAGTGAAACCAAAGGGCCAAATCAAGATCCTCTTATCCTCACATCAGTTGCTAGAGGGTAAAACTATCAACTGGGGGGCTTCCTGCTCCAGCCTCTGTCTTAGACAATCTGTCACTCCTTCAAACTACGTTGAGACCTCACCTGAGAACAATGATTTAACTAATATATCCAAAATGTATCAAGACTTCAAATCAGTTCTTAGCAAGGACAAAGCCACACTTCCTCTTCACCTTAATAATGATTTAGTTAGACTTAGTAATAAATTTAGTTTTGCCTTTCTAGTCCTTCCCTGTCCTGTGTTTTCCTGGGTCCAAAATGATCCTTATATTAACACTGATAGACGCTTTTCTATTGCTTCAGATCAAGGCGTCTCTGGATGCTCTGGTGCGCAGTGTTTTTCTACTATTGAACTAACCAGTTGATACAACCAAGTTCCTGTTGCTGAAGCTGACAAAATATAAAACTTTCTGCATCCCGTTCGGCCTGTTTGAATTCAATCATATGCCCTTTGGTCTGTGCAATGCTACAAGTTATTTTCAAAATCTCTTGAAGAAAAGGTTTACCATCTAAATACATTACTGTATTCGATGCCGTGCAAGGTGCCGTCGGAAACTGGGCTAGTGTTGGTCAAAGAAGGACAGAGCAAGGTGTGTTTGTAGCAGAGAGATAACAGGAAAGCCAAGAGTTCCGGACTGACAGTAGGGACTATAATTATAACCTTAGCACTATGAGTAATGTTGGGACTATGACAGGGAAGGCTAGGGGGTTTGCTGACATGTTGCAGAGAGGGAAGGTGGATGTACTGTGTTTCCAGCCGTTCAGGTGGAAGTTGTTTTACCATAGTGTTGTTGAGAAGAGAAATAAGGAAGGAATAGGAGTTATCTTGAAAGAGGAGGTTGTTCTAGAGGCGAAAAGAGTATCAGATATGGTGATGAGTCTGAAGCTGGAAACTGAAGTTGTGATATTCATTGTTGTTAGTGGTTATAACAGAATGCATGTATGTGAATGAAAGGGACTGAGAGGGTAGATTAATAAGAAAAAAAGGAATTTACACAATTGCAGTGTCAGGCGGTCAGGTGCTAGGGGGGTGGTCTGAAAACTTTCCAAATGTACTGCAATTACTTCTTTAAACTGTTAAGTTAAATGGCTTTACTCACAGAACAGTACCTGCACTGTGCACAAAGCCTTGTGGACAAGAAGAAATGGAACAAGGTAAACTGATTTCAAGTCGTAGCTCAAGCTTAGGTTGCTTTTTATGGCTTCAAGCAAGTTTAATGTTTGATTTGTTTTTAAACTATTTTATGTTTTGATAACTCGACTTTTGTGAGATCCTTGGCTACAATCCATGAAATTGATCAGGTAAATGCAGCTGTCTTCCTCCCAGGAGGGCATCTTGGATATACTGTGTGTGACACATGCTCATATGCAAGCAAAGCACTCACAGAATGTGCATAACATGCTTGTGATTAACAGTTCTCTAGATGTGTAATGGAACTACGGAGACTTCAGGCCCACAGTCAAGATTATGTCAGGAGTTTCCATCTGCTGATCACATATTCAAATTCAAGTTTTCAGCGTATAAGCTGCATTAGGTAAAGAGGGGCTATGTTTTTAAATGGACTGGAATAATCTGGTTCAACTTCTATCTTATTCAACTTCTATCTTATTTGAGCACAAACTCGGGGAAACCTCAGAGAAACCCTCAAAGAACCACTAGAATGTGCAAGGGATTGGTCAAGTGACTGGTTAAAAGCAAATTAGAAAAAAAGCTATTACCAGTTGATGAAAATAATAAAGTGATTACTTGTGATTAAGATATAAATGATATAAATATGAACTATTCTAAACAAAGGTTAAAAAATGTTTCAAACAAAGTTCTCTGTTCTTTAAATTAATGACACTAACTAGTTGCACTAGGTTGCTAAACACTAATTTACCATAAGCTTCACTGCCTTCTTCTTGCACTATATCACATTCTACTGTAACATTACAGTTTGTGGTTCACAAATTTAAACCCTGCATCCAATTATTGTAAGTGTATTTTCTGTGTATGTATAAATGTATTCTGCCATACTGACTTTATATTAAATTGTTTTTTACCTGTGCCCACAGATGTATATTTGACTAGAACTGCTCATATGAGTTCTCTTCACCTAAATAAACCAGAATAACCTTAGCATGTACATATGACTATCTTCTTTAACAGATCTTAGTGACTGCAAAAAGTTTCCCAGTGGACATTGGTCTGAACCAGGTGTACCTGCACACAGATTTTGGAGATATACCTGCATTGGTGGGATCCTTATCCTATCATCTTAATGATAGCCACGGCTTTCCCCTCAAACTGATGATTTATCCCAGCTAAGCATGGAAATGACAGTACAGTGTAAACAAGGGGATACATACATAGGCTTTAGCATTATGTTGAGCTATATAGCTTTACTAGCATTTGTTGGTTTTCTCTTGGCCTTCAAAGGGAGGAAGGTTCCTCAGGAGTTCAGTGAAACAGGCTATATCATTTTTAGCATGCTGATGTACTTGTTTGTGTGGGTGTGTTTTATCCCAGTGTGTTCATGTGTTCAACTGTACAGATTCAGATACACATAATACCTGTGTATGGTGAAAGTAGTTTTGCCTATGCACCTTCTTACTGACTTGAAACAAAAATGAAAAGAAGAGGTGTGAGCAAGTAGAGGAGCTTGTCTTTCTAACAATTCCTAATTGTATAAATTTCCCCTTAATAGTAGTTGTAAGTCCTTAGTGATAGACATCAATGAAAAGCTAAACTATTAATACTATATGTTTTCTATAGAAAAAAAATACAGTTAAACATATTGTTCAAGGCACTTAAAGGAAGCCCTCTATGGCTTTTCATTTAGGGTGTAAATCTTTCAGATGAAATCACCCAGAGGAGTTTTTCATTGTTAGGAGTTTACATTATGTCATCTGGGGGAGCTAAGAAAAAGCTGGTTGACCATGATTACAAACTCCATAGTGTGAGCAACAAGATGACATAATTTGAACTGAAGGTTCCTACGAATGATGTCACCTGGAGGCATTTTTTAGCTAAAAGTAGAAATATTATCAGTTTAACAGGACCCAGAAAATAAGACAGGTCAAGCAAGTCACAGAGACATTTTGATTTGGGGAAGTCAGAGGGAAGTTTAATGGCATTTATGTTCATGTACTACCCAAACTAGAACCTTAAGAAGTTCAAAATCAGTGAAGGCATCCTTTAAGATGACCTATTGATATTGTATAAAGCTACAAACTGCATTAAAGCAAAATTCTCTTCAAAACAGAGGTGCATTGGATACTCTAGAATATTTTGTTTTGGCAGAGCAGAATATGCTCAGTCATTAGAAACACTTTTGGAAGGATATTACTGTAGGGCCCACTCACTGCAGCCTGCTGCATGGTCTGGCTGGGACTGTAGAGGAAAAAGCACCTTTCTCAATCTCTTTCCTCTCTTTTCTTTGATTGGTTATTTTTCCTTATGTTTTGTTTTTCTTATTATCTTCTTTCATCAGATTTGATGCGATGATGTGATTCTGGTCTTATTTATGCTATGTTTAATGCAGTAACCTTATAATAGTTAGTTGAATATGCTACTGTAGATGAGAAACATCTGAGAGTAGCTAAGCCATAACAACCTGAGGCTGCTTATACAAGTGTCAGCCCATCACTACAAAACCACTTTAAGGGTTTAACGTCATTTGTCCTGTGACACAAAGACACACCTGCCATTCAGGGCTAAAGCTGTTGGCTTGTACTCACTCATCATGTACTTTTAACTGGGCTTATCACTAATTTATCATTTGCCTCTGCTTCACTGAGAAAGCTCTGGAAAGCTTGTTTGCCATATTCATCATCTCCATAGACAACCCAGACCTCATTTTTAGGCCGGATTCCCTTAGTGCTGGCTCGGAACAAGCACCAAGTTGGCTCTTGGTGGCTGGGCAGGACCACTCCTGGTGGGGTGAGATACAAATCTATGGCTTTTGCATCCTGATTCAATCCTCTACCACTGAGCCACCAGTTCCCCTAGTTATAGAAGTAGTCTAACATTACTTAATGAAGTAAGTCTATTTAGGGAGTGTAAAAAGTCAATGAAACTAGTTTTTAGTTGGGGAAGCATTAATTATCTGGGCACACTGCTTCATTCTCAAACAAGATCTACAACACCATCAGTAAGAAAATTGATTGACACAAAGGTACAGTCCAAAGCTTTCTAACTGAGGCTTCTTCAACAGCAGCAAGTCTGATAAGGCCTCAGAGCCTCAGAGGTGAATCTAATAAAGGACTAACTACTGCTTTAGTTAGATTTTAGATTTGCAGAATAAGGTTTCTTAACTGTAGTTAAATTAAAGGGTGCCTTTGTAGATATACAGTATATGAATGGTGTGAAACCCTCCTTGCCTTCGCTATATTGAACAACCTTACTGCTTCTTGCTGAAAGAACTACTCGTGACAGTGTCTGGTTGCTCATACTGGACTAAAAGTTCTAGTCTCAGTCAACCTGCATCTCCTCCAAATTTTATCATCTGATTCAAAATATCCCACAGACAACATAATCATGGAGGAGTGTTTAACTCCCGTTAAAATTGTCAGAAAAAACAGCCCACTGAGCAGATGACAAGCCTCCTGCCGGCTAAGCTCCTTCTGCTCAGTTCCTGTTACGTTACACCTGGATGTGGGTGGCACAGATTACAAGGATGCTCTGAGATTACCCACTATCTAAGAGGTGTTTTTTTGATCAACTCAGTTAATCCAGAGAAGAGTCAATGAACCTGAATGAAGGCCTGCAGTTACAGTATAGTTTGTTTTTTTTTATTATTTTTGTTTGTGTCCTTTCAGCTTATCCCACAAGTTCACCTGCTTCCTGTGAACAGAAGGTCAATGCAAAGAATAAGTACCACAAAATTATACTATAGCACATGTTTAATAGTTTGCCATATCAGGTCAGTAGCTATACCACAAAGAAGTTAATGTGTGATTAGGACAGTTGTTTAGTCATTTTCTAATCTTTCAAATGCCCTGTACTGTCTGGAAATGACCCTGCTCTACTGTGCTCTGCGACACTTTTTGCCATTCCTCCAAACTCTGCATATCAGGTAGATGTGATCATAAAAATCTAACAAAAAGAATACACCAAAACATACTAAGACACACTCAAAGTTTAAACTACAAGTGTATTGCAATTATGTTAGGTGGCTGAAGGAATTCCAGGTGACAAAAATGTTTTCACTGTTGACCGTACTGTTTTTAATGGGGGCATTTAATTGTGACAAAGGTGATGATTACATATGGCTCAGTAAAATTCCTGTCTATAAGTCTAATACTAAGACATGACAGGAATTTATGCTGAGAACAGGATTAGAAAAACACTACAAATTGGCACCGGTATCCAGCATTTACACAAAGACTTTATGTAATGTCTGTTTGTGTGTGTGTGCACGAACAAATGCATGTGAAAATGTAGGAAAACTAAAACCATCTTATAATTTACACAAAAACTGTCAACTTTTCTTTGTCTCTCTTTTTTTAACTACTATTATTTTGTGGGTATTATCTCTGTTTTGTCTTTGCTGGATATACCTTTCTTCAACTTTAAATCACCCGTAAAGCATTTGAATTGCATTAATCTGTACAGCATGTGCCATATAAATAAAGTTTTAAATGATTGATTGACTGATTGAAACAGAGTTGTTTATCTCATAGTAAACCGTTGCATGTAAACTTTAGCAGCAGCACAGTGGATGAAGCTAAAAACACCACCTGACAAGCGTGGCACTGATTAACCTGATGAGCTTAAAGTCTTACTTGTAAATGCCGGCATGTGTGTGTGTGTGACCATCTGTGCTAAAGGAGAGAGGGAAGAAACAACTCCCTCCAATCCGTCTTATCCTCTCAGCTCCTCGCCATCAGTAGGTAGACAGTTCACTTGGTAGGTGTCTTTCTGGAGAGAAGGAGAGAAAGCATAAAATTACAGAAGTAATGTTTGGACACTAACACATGAAGGATGGACTGCCGACGGAAAGCCATTTGTGGATGATACTAGGTGACTTTGTCTAACCAACTACAAAAACGTCGTTTATGGGTTTGTTCTTTGACAACTTTTCCTCTTTATTTTTCTTCAAAGAAAGATAATTTTAAGTTTTTCCTTAGTCATATTTGAATACAAAAATGGGGTGCTCTCCATCCAAAGGAAAGTTATTTTCAAAGCCAGACAGCCCTGTCCCTCAGAAGGTTCTGGCTGAATCACAGGACAGAGTTGATGCTACAGTTCTGGAAGATGCGAACAAAAGTTTCATAGCAGATGAGAAAGAAAGTGGATTTCTACCCACTGAAGAACATCTTACAGTAGATATCACATGTTCTCAGTTATCCTTCGACACCAACACTCCCCAAAAGGCAGAGGATATTAAGAATACATTGGTGATCGAGGGCCACCAAAATTTCAGTGACGTTCAAACAGATATGATTAAAAAAATAGAGAACAAAAGGAAAAATAAAGCTAAGAGAAGGTCCACAGAAAAACAAAGGAAGTCTTCCATTGTCCAGGGAAAGGTGGACTTCCCACCACACATGGTGAGGGCTCACCAGGCAGCCTATACCTTTTTAAACCCTAACATCGCCAAATATGAGACCTTGTTGGGCCTGCTGGACCAGGCTGCCCAGACACAGTTGTCCCTCCAGCCGATGATGTCTGCTTTAGTGCTGCGCTTTGAGGAGATCAACCAGGCACTAGAGGAGATGGCTGAGAATGGGGAGCTGATGTTGAAGGAACATGGGCACTACATGGCTTTGCCATCTGGGATGATGGGTCCAGGTGTTATACCAGGTAAACCTAGCAATGGCACAGCAAATGCCAGTGAGCTACCTCCGGATCTGTTACAGCAACTGCTTCAGCAATCAACAGAGAAAATGAGGCTTGTTGGGGGCTCAGTCCAGGCACTGGGGGATACCACACTTGAGGAGGCAGTGGAATATTTTTCTTCCCTCTCTAAGCTGCTGTTTGAGAAACTGCAAGCAAAGCAGGCAGCAGAGCAAAGGTTGACTCAAGTTCTGGCAAAGGTAGAGGGGGCTGCCATAAGGAAGTTTAACCCAGAGGATTTGGCACTGCACAGTGAGGACAGTGGTATAGGGGGAGAGAATGAGAGTCTCACAGGGTCTGAGAGGCACCGCCACCACCGTGGAAGTGCTGAATCTGGAAGTTGTGGCTCTGGAGTCAATGGTGGTGGTGCATTTGATAGTCTCCCTAATAGCTTACCCAATCTGTTGAGCAATAATGAAGATGACGAAGAAGATGACGATGAGGAAGAAGACGAAGATAATGATGAATATGAAGTTTATGAAAGTGACAGGACTGGAAGGAAGAGGTCAAACTCTTCTCCACCAGATCCAAGTCAATCTCTTCGCTACATGCATTTAAATTACATACAGCATCAGCAGCCTACAGTTAAACGACCCATGACTGCTGTCACAGCACCCAAAAATGGCCACTCTTCAAAAGGCAGATCTGAAAGCATAGTGAAAGAGCTGCAAAAGAGCCACAGGGACTTGAATGAACGATTGAAAAACATAGCTGAAATCCACAGAAACAAAGAGGCAGCAGGGTCTCATAACCTGTACAGAACTGGACTGAGGCGGCATTCATCGTGTGGAGCAGAGAGTGCACAAAAAAGTCCCTTGAGAGGAAATCAACCTTGTTCCTTACCCCAACCACCAAAACGGCAGTCTGTCAGAAGGCTAATAAATACATTTAGTCAAGGGGTTGATGGCAGACCGGAGCAGAGCCTTGCTAATGTTCCACCTCATATCAGAAGGCCCAGGAGAAGTGAGATTCTTGTGTTATCTGACCCAGTAAATAATAATAATGGGGGTTTAGTCATCAACGGCAACAATAACAACAATAGCTGGCCTGATGGAAGGGACGACTTGGATGTAGAGAACCTACCACCTCCACCTCCAGAGGTTCTGATGGACAATTCCTTCCAGGGTAATGAGGGAATTCAAGGAAAAGAGGATGGGTTGCAGGAAAAGTCTAGTCAAAGTCTCCCAGTGATAAATCAAAAGACCAGAGTCTCCCAGCGCCTAAGGGCATCCGTGCAGAATGTGGAAGTGCTGCCAAACCGAACCAGCATGACACCACGATTGATCAGCATTACATCTACTCGTCCTGTTAGGCAAGATGCTGTCATGGGAGCTCAAGATGCAGAGCAGCCACCGGAAGCAAATCTAGATCCAGAAATGGAGAAGGCAAACTGCCTCTACCAACAGGCTCGCAAGATCATTCACCTGCGCAATGCAGCAGAATTTCCTGACAGAAGAAATAATACGGAACTAAATGGCAGAGTACCTTCACCCGTTCAAGCAAGAACAGGCCACAAATGTGAAAATAATGAATTCTATGAGGGTGAGATGTCCTCTTGCCTGCCTGTGACAGCTCCACCTGTTTCTAGAGTCCGTCTACCACCATCTTATCCATCTGTGTGCCACAGATTTCCAAGCCCCCCTGTGTTCAGACCTCAGTCCCCATCTAGGCCCTCATCTCGTCCAAGCTCTCCAAGAACGTTGATACGTGCCACCGAAAACAACACTGAGGAATTAATTCCATCTGTGTCCTTCCGTGAAGCCCGTTCAGTATTTTGTCAAAATGAATTAAAAACCTCTCAGACCTGCACCTCATCTGGAAGTCCTGTGGTTCCCAGACTATGGGGGGAGGCCTCCCGTGGCAGGCTACCCTCAAGAAGAATGGAAAACGCTAGCCTTCGCTCCCATTCAGAGCAGAGACCGGGTTTGTTTTCCCATTCAAAATTATCCAAAGATGACAGTTCAACCTGTACCAAGGACCAAGAAGAGTGAGCCTGTTACCATAAAGTACAAGTAAGTAATAAAACTAAGCTACAAAAAAGTATGACCCGTCATGTCCAACACATATGACATTTGTGTTTTGTGGACATTTAATTCTATTTTCAATTTGTACCTGAATAATACTAGGAAAAAATGATGTACATACAGTAGCCTAAATTATTATTATAAACAGTATATTTTAACTGTATATTCTAACGTTTGACTTTTTCTGAAACTTCTGTGCAGTAAAACTGTTACTGTATAAAATTGTGTTAAATGGAAATAAAAGAAGGTTTTAGTCCTAATAATTATGGTGATATATGGTTAGTGTTTAAAGTACTGGAAACTATTATTTTAAACTCAGGTACACAGATGGCTGTTGATTCAGTCAACTGTCTTACTGTTTAAGTGAGTGACATCAGCACCTGTTGCCATCTGCATACCCATCTGACACACAGCAAATAATGCCATACAACTGGTTTATCTGCCAGAAACCAGAGGGTTGGCATTATGAATTAGTAACTAAGTATATATATATATATATATAAATATATAAGTATATGTAACTTTTTTGTTTTAACAGCAAGTCAAATACATGGCTCTTTTAAAAAAAGGTGTTGTTGTCAGCAATTTTACTGTAAAATGTATAATAGCTCCTTTCTCCAGGCTAACTATTCCTCAGATATTTTTAGAAAAACTCTGGCAACGGAAGACAGATCTTGCCCAGTTTGTAAAATCAGAAAACCCTTTCAAGATGGCGTAGAGACAGGCAGGGCTAGCCACTGTTCAAAGTGTAGGCAGCCTATACCTGTTTGCCTTCAAAACCCGTGTACCAAAATATTCCAAGTTTAGTACGTGGAAATTAGTTGCACACAATACTACTCTCACACAAAAATAAGGCATTATAACACAAATTAGTGTGCCAGCACAGTAGTAGAGTAGTTATTGCAGGAGCATGAAGGAAAATGGTCAAGAAACCAAGGTATGACTAACATAGTGGCCACATCCTTGTACCTTCGAAGGTTAAAGTCTGGAAATTACATTACAACAAACTTGACCACATTGCAATGGATCAGCCAGTTTATCCTAACAATATCGATTTGAGCAACACCAGTATACAACTACTCTATGTTTTGCACATACAAGTCCAGATAAAATTCCCAACTGGGAAATTGAAAATCCAAACTTCATCCAAAGTACAAATGGAAAGCACCATTAGTCTCTAAAATGGGTTAATCTTCCAAAACACTAATTCTACACTTTTCATAAGGCAGTGCTTCCCAGTCCTGGTCCTTAAGTCTTAACTAGTAAATGTTTGCATCCTGTTAATATCCCAAGTCCTACAGTAAGTCCTACTTGAGATTAGCCTTACATCAATGTAGCACGATTAGAGATACTTTTGTGATATTTTAAAGCTGTTAGAGGGGGATTTATTTCATAAAGTGCTCACTTGGTCCTTATATAAATGCACAGAAGTCCTGAAGCCAGATCTGAAGCACTAGTACAATTGGCTTGTTTCAGAGTTATTCTAACTACAATAAATGAATAATATATTCCATTGATAGGCTGTTTGTTGTCGAATTTGCAGAAAACTGCTTCATTTTAAACTTTTGTGGTGTCTTTGTTAGTTTATGAGACTGTTTTCATTGGAGCTTCTAAAGAGATTAACATAGGTCAATTATTTTTAGAGTCTAGTCAGTGTTTAGACATTTGCAGTAAAAACTGTTTTACTCTTCTTGAAACCACAGTGCCCACTTCCTATTGTGCCAGCTCACCTCCTGGTTCTAGAGAAGCCATCTGGCCTAATCCAGATGGGATTTGCCCTCCTACCCCACTCACCTCCTCCTATACTTAGATGAGCTCCTAAATCGGCTACCCCTTATAATCCACTCATGGACTAAGACTCCTTTCTCCCTCCTTTCTTGTTGTCCTATAGGCCAGACAGCCCTCTGATGAGAGACCACACCCAGCTGGATCCAAGTGCCACTATAAAAACAGCCTAGAGCCTGGCTTTGATTGGCCAAGGCTTCGAAAGTGAAATGAAAGTAGGGATGGGACTGGGGATTAGGAAATAAAATTGGTTTATATCACTTATGTTTTTAGAGAGATTTATATTGTAAGACCTGATCTTTTTCCAATTAGCTCCTGTAAACATGTATATAACTGCTCCTCATCAGCTTTTCAAGAGATACTTTATGTACACTGTATACTCATCTGTACTAGATCTTGGTTTAAAAGAAAAATATTTCAACAGTAACACCTGTACTATTCCCCACACTGTTGCCCTTAAAGGGTGTAAGTGTCACTTACAAATGAAAAATGCTGTGTAAAAAAACCAAAATCAAGACCACAAATGGATGGTTGAAAATAAAAGGCTTTTATTACATGTGTTGAATTAGTTTGACATCAAACACACATGTACGCATTTTTTGTTATAGTAGTTCTTGGCAACTCCACGTCCACCTATATCCACCTGTTACCCAGAGTTGGCTGCCATACTACTATTAAAGAGTATTACTTGAATGTCCATAGTTATCAGATGTAATTGATTTAGTCCTTTTGCAGTTGGACAGTTTCTAAAAGCTTCCTATCTTTGTTAACCATGTTTCTACCTCAACTGTGTCCCAATAAAACATTCTTCCCAAAGCTAGTCATCTTGGCTTTTTTATATATGTTCTATTGTGGTATCTCAACTATTAATACGCATACAAATTCTCATTTAATCGCATTCATGTTTCCTTCACCTCCTTCAAAACCGTCTTTTTTGTGTGTCTTACTGAAATAATGCAAGAAAAAGCATAACGAGAGAGGAACTAAGGCAGTTTAACTTAAAACTTACCATAACTGCCCTTTTGACAGGCTTAATAATTCTCTCTCAATTGCATTTTTTCAAAAAGTCAAGTCATACATTATGTATTAAGTGAATGACATGGGACTAAATGTTTGTACCAGAGATATATAACATATAACATAGCTCTATGAATAACACTGAGTTCAATTCCTACACACTTTACCCAATATAATTAAACAATATTTTACACTTTAGGCATGTCTTGATTATTTCATTTTAGTTTCATTGTGGTGGTAGACTGAGACGTATATATGGACATATATATAGATGTATATATACGTCTAAATATACGTATCACTTAGGGTATTCAACAGCTCAGTTAGGTGAATGATGATTCTCTCTGACTCAACTGATTTCCTTTCACTTCTCCTTTACAAAAAAAATTAAATTCTGACATTTTTTGGTGAATTAACACCTAGAGTGTCCTTTGTAGCCCAACCCTACCATAATGAAACATACTGTGGCCACCTGAGCCACAGCCACTCTTATGTTCAGTCTATTTCCCAAAAGTGCTCTAGGGGATACTTAGCAAAATGAGAATACATCAGTCCTTTCCTTTCTTTTTCACCAAAAGTACCTCCCATTAACAAATGCTGATTAGGACCATCATCCAGCTCAATCAGCTGGAAAGGTTTTGAATCTTACCAAGACTGAGGTTTAGAGCAGAGCCTCATCTGATAAAAGCTGCTTGTACTCAAGTGTTGTTTTGAGTCTGGGAAGTCCAGAATGTTGTATGTTGTTGCGTTTAGTACTTGAGTACAATGCAGTGGTTCTTATTGTCTACAGACATTTTGAAAAAATGAAAGATTAAAGTAATTGATAATGGTTATAATGGAGGAGGAGGGTGACATACTGTACATTAGTTGGAACACATTTTCACAGCTGGTACACTTCTGTCCATTTATTTGTTTCTTACCTCTAGATGGTGCCCTACAAACACATCAGATTTAACATGAGCTGTGAGCAGCTTACAACACAAGCAGGATAAACTATAAATGTATCTTTTAACATAATTACTATTCAACTTTTTTAGGGTTTATCAAACCTCAAGAGATAGTTATTAAGCAGTTGGAGTTGTCTCTACTACCACTCTCCATTCATATGCACTCATGCGTTGTTTCTCATTGGTTCTCTTTTTCAACTTTGCATCACATCTCGTCTGCCAATCAAATCAATGCTCATTGCTAAGCAACCTGAATCTCTCACACCTGGCTGCTGAAAATCTTTTTAGCATCTTTTATGTGAACTCTGGACAATGTCCAGTGCATCTGTAAATGAAATCAGTGCTACTCTCTAAAACACTAAAAGCAGCGCCAGGGCACACCGTGTGACTGATTTCGCAACTTAAGCTGTGGAACACCTTCCATGTGCTCCTTCAGACATAAACAACATCATCCATAATGAGAATAGTAGGTGATGTAAACTCAGTAGAAATGTAGAAACAGTGTTATCATGATTTAGGGATTAAGTAGTAATGAGAAGGCACAAACCACATTTTCAGAAAAGTTAGGACAGTGTGTAAAATGAAAATATAAAGAGAACATAGTGATGCAAATTTGTAACTTATTTTTGATTGTAAATAGTACAGAGAATGAAATTTAGAAGTTGCATATTGAAAAATAAAACTCATCATCGTGTTCAAAAAAACATCCTTTTTAGAGAAACGTATTGTTTAAAAGGTGCGGCAAGGTTCACCACTTGAAAGAAATGCATGTTCAATGCCTTGACAATGCTGAGAATCTTTCTCATCATGAAATTGCCAACATGTTGGTAATTCCATCGTATGCATTTAGGGAATCCAGAGACTGCATAGTAGTGATCTTCAGGACCTCAGACAGTACTGTGTTAAAAAATAACATGATTCAATAGTGCAATACACTTCATGGACTACAACAACTTGCCACTTAATATTTTGAATTTTTGATTTTTGTATATTAGCTTTGTTGTAAGTCTTAAAATTGAAAAAAAAAAGATGCAATTCAGAGGATCATCCTATTGGAATCCCCTTTATTAACTTTAATGAGTTTAATATTGAACTATGCAATTCTCTGTTTAACTTAAGCAGAGTTGAAAAATGCAGAAACTGCATTTTGAACAATAAACTACAACTACTATAAATTTTAAAGATCTATGCATTTACAGCTCTCTGTAAAATTCTCTGCTACTGCCACTGTCTGGTTTGCATTGTGCAAAACAGAGACTGGCATGCTAGGAACTGCATGGCTTTTCAGATTAATTTGGCTGACAAAAAGATAGCCACTCAAGGGCAATTGCGTGATAGCTCAATTAGAGGGGATTCCAAATATTGAGAAAGGAGAGTTTGCATTTAATTGAGCATCATAAACCAGGAAATTCATCACATCAGTGGGGATCTGGCTTCTCCATTGGCAAGCCTCCTGGCTGTGCAGCCTGAGAACACAGTACAGTATTTCTGTCTGCAACAGGATGGATTTATCATTTAACAGAAAGAGAACATCAATATCAATTATGGTAGCTTTTGATATCAGAGTGATCTCAGTTATTGGTTGTGGTTAATTTCACTCCAGCTTGACACCTGTCAGCAGGTGCATGAGCTGAAAACCAGTCCAGCCTTTGAATTATGTAACATAATAACGTTACCTAAACCTGTTATATCCAGTGGATTGCAGTGCGCTACAGCAGTTTGTAGCTACATTGAGCAATATGCACATCTAGCATGCTGTTCATCAGGGCCTGTTGGGATAGGTTTTATTCTTTCCAACAAGTCCTCAATCTTTACACCCATATAGCTCATTTGTAACATTTGTTGAAAGAGTGCCCTCACATAGGGAGGTAGGCATCTGTTGAAATAGAAAACCTTTTTTGTGCAAGGCTCCAAAATAGCGGCTGATGTCTCCTGCAATGGCACCAAAATGAGGGCTGGTGCAACAATACTTTTTGCTCTAAATACTCAAAAAAACTGAATTAAATCTGTGCACATAGCAGTCTGGTAAGAGCAATACTGGTTCCTGAAAGACCTCTGCTTTGTTGAACTTTCCATCCACCCCTGACTTCTAAAACCCCAACTCTTATCAGTCTTAACAATTGGTGATGGCATTACATTCACTATAGCTGATACTATGTCTTTTGATCATTTTCAGCTGCTGACTGTATTTATTTATATTTTAGAGGAGGAAAGACATAATTGACAGTTTTAGTAAAGAAAATGTTACGTAAATGTCTAAATTTACTTTTGCTACTGGAACTTAAACTAGTTCAACAAGTTAAACCATTTTCCTCAAAACTTGTTTTAAATAGCAACCAGGACATCACCTTTGAGGTTGAAGGCATAGAGGAAAAGATGAACATGTGCCATATTGCTCTCCTGAAAATATGACTGTTTTGAGCATGTGTAGTGGAAGATCCCTCTTGCGTGGGAACAGTGAACATCAAACGCGTTTTTAATAATTGAACATGCTCAAGCAATTTTACCAAGTCAATTTTTTCCATCTGTTACTACATAGTAACATGCAAATGTCTTGATCTGAATGTTCTGAAAGTGTCTGTTCATTTTTTATGAACAGATGCTGTGGAGAGGACACCTATATTTGCATTTGATTAAATTTAATAACATATCCTATGTAATATTCATCCTCATTGTCTTCTCCATTGGAGCCAGACATTCAAAAGTGGAATATATCAAGAGCATTAATTGGGTTGGCAATCATGGTTAAGAGGCTGTTTCTCTGCTACTAAGCATATTCAACATCAAATAAACTTTCATGGGGTTGGTGTCATTATAATCAGGCACCTGAGGCACAACAAAGGAGTAAGCTAGTAGCAGGATTACTCATGATCAAATCTGACCATGCTAATTAAAGACAAATTATAATTATGCTAATTAGGATATACTTTCAAATGCTACACTGTGTAACTGTTGGCAGTAACTCAGCTGAAATAGTCATAATGCTGCCTGACTTTTGCCTGCATCAACCAATTAACAACAAATTTAAAGTTCACAAAAAGCATTGCTGTAATAAATGTGTTCTGAATTTATCACACTGCATGGGTGTGATTTAAAAAAGAAAATAAGTAATATTCTCTGTTCTGAAAGAGTGGGGACATGTCTAAATGAAGTTACTAGAACGACACTCAATCAGGAACAGTGCCACCTCTTTCAAGTGTCAAACAGAGACTTTAATTATGTCAAGCCTCTGTTTCATTAGTAAAAATAAGTCAGTGGCATCCTCCGCGTTTGTGTGTGTGTGTGTGGGTCTGTGTATGTGTGTTTGTGTATGTTTGTGTATAAGAAGCAACATTGTAGTTTGCTTTGTGCAGTGGATAAAAGCGCTGTATACAGTAAATTCAGACCATTTACCATATTCTCTTCATCTTCTAAAATTCAGTTTTTACTTTGTTGTTATGGGGTACAGAGTGAAGATCTGAAAACTTTCCAAACTGGTGCACCAATGATTGCCTTTTATATGGTATTGATAGTAAAATACATGACATCATTGACAACATTTTTATTAGCCTCCTAAAAATGTCTTTTTTATATATATATATAAGTATAATGTCCTGGAACAATGTCCTATGGACAAATAAGAACAAAGTGAATTTGTTTAGCCTTAATGCCCAGAGCCATTTTTTGTCAATCACTAAGGTGAAGGGCTGATTTTTTTGGCTGGTTTTGCAGCTACAGGACCATGGGGGAGGAAAGTAAGAAATCTAAAGGACTAAATCAAAATCAAGTCACAGGTTACTGGTGATAAAGTTCAAGTCTAGTTGGACTTGTGAGGTAAAGTGAGGTAGTGCAGTTCTGAATAAAGGCAATAAAGTGAGGTATGTGCAAAAGCAAAATATAAGTTATGTCCATGGTTGCAAACTCCAGCCAGCTGTTTAGGAGTCTGATGATAGAAGGGAAGAAAGAGTTCTTCAGTCTTGAGGTCCTGGATTTCACACTTCTGTACCTTCGTCCTGGGGTAGAAGTGTGAACAGTCCGTGCTGGGGGTGGGAGGGGTCTTTGAGGATGGAAGCAGCTCTCCTGTGGACTCTCCTGCGGTGGTAGATGCTCTGCAGAGAGGGCAGTGAAGTCCTGGTGATCTTCTGCGTAGACTTCACTACTCTCTTCAGGCGTTTGCGTACTACACCGTGATGCAGTTGGTCAGGACACTCTCAATGACACAGCTGTAGAAGTTGCTGAGGATCTTAGGCGACATGCCAAACTTTCTCAGCCTCCTCAGAAAATACAGCCGCCGTTGGGCCTTCTTGACCAGCTGCGTGACGTGAGATGTCCAAGTGAGGTCCTCACTAATGTGGACACCCAGGTTTTTAAAGTTACTGGCTGAAGTCCTATTACCAATCCTGACAGACTGAGGCCTGCCAGTCAGAAAGTCTAGGAGCCAGTCACAGAGGGTTGGGTGAAGACCAAGTGTGGACAGTTTGTGGGGGATGACAGTGTTGAAGGCGGGGCTGTAGTCGATATAGCCTTAGTCATTTAACTAAGACTCTATAGTTTATATGAACTGAATGATTTATTAAAGGTGGGATTCTCCAAGGGGGTAAGTGAGGTGGCCACCAATTTTCCAGGGGTCGCCGTGCCCCTCCGATAACTGTATCAAAGCCATGAATAACATAGAACAAGCTTATCTTTGAAAGTATTAACACTTGGGCTTAAACAGAGTGTGTGTTATAACAGGCCTGTTAATTGCTAATTAGTCAAAGCGATCGCAACAGTGAGAATGAAATTAACACTGTCCCTTTAATTGCACTGATTTTTCAAAGTAGTGCACTTACTAACTTAATCTACTATATCTACTATATATCTACTATCTACACAATTAGTTAATTAATACAAAACATAGGGTTCCTTCTTGTTGCTCTACAGTTTAAATTGTACATATTTTATACAGTTGAAAAAATACACAAGTAAATTTTACACAGACACTGTATTAACTATTGTCAAAACCATCTGAACTCTTGGGGTGGAACTCCAGCACCCTGAGAACTTTAAAGGATGCCTTCACTGATTTTGACCTTGCTTCTTTAGTTCTAGTTTGAGTAGTACATGTACATAAATGCCATTAAACTTCCCATTGATTTCAATATATCAAAATATCCTTCTACTTCTAGCTAAAAAATGCCTCCAGATGACGACACTTGGAGGAACCTTCAGTTCAGATTATGTTATCTCGTTGCTCACGCTATGAAGTTTGTAATCATGGTCAACCTGCTTTTCGAGAGCCCCCCCCCAGATGACATACATACATACAACATACATTTTATGAAAAATTGTTAACTGCGTGTAAGTGTTAAGTGTCAACTGTGTTAAAAGTGTTAACTGGTAGTTAACGACCAGACTGGTCCCAAACCACAGTCACTGTCAATGAGATTAATAAAATGTATGTGATTTCAGGCTTAATGAAAAGCAGTGGCAATCCTTGAATGCCAAATGCAAAGTATCTACTTATTCTGCCAAATGATATTTAATTTGAAAATGTAGCTTTGTTACAGCCGTTAAGCCACCTCCTGTGGCTTTCATCACAGGAAAGAGTTGGCTGAGGTCTTACATACCAGGGTGCAGGGGTGTCAATCATTTTAAAATTCTCAAAAGCTTAAATTTACATTTTGAGTGTGAGAGGGTAAGAGAAAGAGAGACAGAGAGATCAGCTGATACCAATTCTAATCTGATGCTTACTTACCCACAGTAGGGTTAAATTAAGTATGATGTATTAAAATTAATCCAGCATATTGTACATTTCA
The DNA here is from genome assembly GCF_033026475.1 of Channa argus. Lineage (NCBI taxonomy): Eukaryota > Metazoa > Chordata > Actinopteri > Anabantiformes > Channidae > Channa > Channa argus. Next base: position 19,697,493 of record NC_090213.1, on the reverse strand, counting down.
GAAGCTACTTTATCCAAATAATGAAAGGCCTGGTTTAAAAAAGTCGACTCATGGTTGTACAAGATCAGAGCATGTTTCCATACATTCACTGGCTGAGTACAGACACTCACAGAATTAAGGTTCATTTTGTGTGACAGCTGAACCCATGGGGGTGGCTGTAGCTCAGGTGGTAAGGCAGTTGTGCACGGACCACAGGGTGAGTGGTTTGATCCCCATATATGTTGAAGTGTCCCTGGGCAAGACACTGAACCCCTAACAGCCCATTCCCCTCCCCAGCTGTGCAGCGCCGGTCAAAGCCCGGTATAAATTGGAGAGGGTTGCGTCAGCAAAGGCATCTGATTTAAAAACTATGCCAAATCAAGATGTGGACAATGATCCGCTGTGGTGACCCTGAACTCACGGGATAAGCCGAAAGGACAAAAAAAAAAAGTGACAGCTGAAATAATGTCATGGCAAAAATAGCAATATCTGGTCTCATACACCTTAAGTGTAAGAAGCTTCAAAATCAAGATGTTTTCTAGGGTTTTATTATCTTACAAGAGAGAAGAACAGTTTCAAGTTTCAAGTCTCCATCCTATGCAGTTCCAAATTTCACACATCAGACATTAGTTTTATATCTCCCAGCCCTTTTCTCTTTTTATGGAAACCTTTTCCCTTTTCAGCCCTTTTTGATAAGCACATGGGAGCATGAAGTGACTCGGGTCATTAAACTGTGGGATGGTCTGATAACTGATCTTGAAGGAGTTCTGCAAACACCTCAAGACAAAATATGTATATGTGACAGAGTTTGAAAAACAGTTTAAAAATCCTTCAAAAGTACACTGACTACAAGTTGCCCTTAAAACTAGGTAAAATGCTAAGAGCAAAATGCAATCATTTAATAATACTTGATTTTGCCATTTCCCTCCTTTTCATTACATTTTAATCACAAGACACACAACTGAAGTCATCAGATGTACAAATTCATACATAGGGGCAAGTGTGGCGCAGGAAGGTAGAGCGGTTTTCCACCAATCTCCCAGTCGTTTGTTCAATCCCCGGCTCCTCCTGTCATGTCGAAGTGTCCTTGAGCAAGAAACTGAACCCCAACTTAGTGGCTCCTGGTGAGTGTTGGCCAGCTGCATAGCAGCTCCCTCATCGGTGTATGAGTGTGTGTGATTGTGAGTGTGAATAAGAAGCAGTTTAAAGTGCTTTGAGTGCCAATAGGTAGAAAAATGCTATATAAGTGCAGAACAATTACCATAAATATTCAATATACATCCTCTTAATGTTGTACTGCTTTTGTGTGACATAGAAATCACTGGGGTACAGAGATAAGCATAGATTAGAAGGTTTCATATAGAATATTTACAGTGATTTTCATCACTAGAATCTGTGTTGGTCAACATCAAGTTGTAAAAGAGGAACTAAAGTCTCTGCAGATGTTAGATCAATGAGTGCCATCTGATGAGTCATAGTACTTTCTCTGACTCGCATAATTAGACCTCCTACACATTGGATAAAAACACCTGCAAAATCAGCAATATCCGTGCCTCAAGAAGCCTCATTCTGTCCTCCATGTTGTTGTTCTCGCTGTTGTTTCCTTCTTCACACCTTGGGGACTCAGAATGCAGGCACGACCAATCACATTCATTCTTATCACTGGGAGAACTTAAACTGTGGCTGAACTGGTGAGTGTTCTCCTCCGACTGGCTCCCTCAAGGCTCCTGCCTTCCAGTGAGCATCGTGCTAATATATTTGAAACAAAGCAGAAGATAAGGTCTGGCAATACTATAATATGTCATTTTCATAAATTTGGAGATTTCCCAAACAAAATTATTTTATTCCCCCCCCCTTATCCTCATGGTCATTAAAACAACCTGAGAAACCTCAGTCCAAGGAGTCCTCCTTCTTTGTACCAATTTTGTTTTGAGTACTTGAGTAATATCTCTTCTCTCAATTGGGTATCAATTCAATGAAATCAATCATCACATGGTCAAATGGTTTATCACATGGAGGATGTGCTCCCTGTGGCATTAGTAATGTCACACAGATAAAGCAAGATTGACAATATTTCTGTGCATATAATACACACCCCTTGGTAAAACATTGTTGCTGTAATAAATCAACATCCCACCTTTTGACACACTTTTTAACCTGTGTGTCAACTTTATCAGTGTTAAGGAAAACTTTTAGAATTTGCAACCTCATCTTTTTTCCCGTTTTTCTCAGAGATAGAAAATTGTTGCACAGCAGTGAGTTATGATAAAATGTCTGAGTCTGCTTAATATGTGTGTGTGTGTGTGTGTGTGTGTGTGTGTGTGTGTGTGTGTGTGTGTGTGTGTGTGTGTGTGTGTGTGTTGGGCAGTTTCCTTAGCTACAGCATCTACTTTTGTGTTTCCTGCTGAAACTAAGTCAGTGTTATACACAAACATTTATATCAAGCAGCATTATTATATTAAACAAAAAAATATGATTGTTAGAATGTTAATCAGGAGCATCCTGTCTCATAGTGATGCCAAAAAACTGCCATCACATATAGAAGACCTCATAGCACCGTACCACCCCAGTAGACCACTTCCATCTCAGAATGCAGGCCTACTTGTGGTTCCCAGAATTTCCAAAGTGTCCCCGGGCTTTGAAGCTGTGTGTTTTCTATTGTGCAGCTACCCGTTCTACCAACCTGCCGGATGTTTTGTTGTTGCTTTTTGTTGCTCTGCTCTTTTCTCTTTTCACTTTCCACTCACCCCAACCGGTCAAGGCAGATGGCCGTCCACCCTGAGCCTGGTTCTGCTGGAGGTTTCTTCCGTTAACGGGAGTTTTTCCTCTGCACTGATGCCTAGGGCTTGCTGAAGGGGGAATTGTTGGGTTCTCTCTATACATCTTTATAGTCTTAACTTTATTCTGTAAAGTGCCCTGAGATGACTTTGTTGTGCATTGGCGCTATATAAATAAAGTTGAATTGAATTATAGGATTCCTTGAACTCTGTTTGCCCAGATTGTTCCACATTTATGAACAATTCAAAAATAAAGTCCAAAATCCAACATCTGTTTTTGTCTTCAGTTCTTCTATGAGCCACAACTTCAGCATCTTGAGCTAAACATGATAACCATCACATTATGTAACAACAGCAAATATTCTTGGTTTTCTCCAGTGGTGGGATTGTGTAATGCAGAACCATCTTGAAAAAGTAACATTGTAATGTAAAGTTAAGAACATTACATCCATTAACACTGTATCTTATCACAGACATCTCACTCTAGAAAGGTTGAGTTTTTGCTCCTCGAATAAGAGAGAGAGAGAGAGAGAGAGAGACTGCATAAGGAACCAGAAGAGTTAGATTAGCCTAACCAACTAACTAACTGTCATGGCTTGCAGACATCATAATCCATCATCTACAGCATCCAGCTTGGCTGAAAAGTAAGAAATATGTTGTTATCTACCATCATGGTCTTGTAACATACAGATGTGATACAGCCAATTCTCTGGTTACCAAATATCGGGTTTAATTAACAATGTTGAGTCTGCTTAGGGTGCTCAAATTATTTTATCATAAGCCGAGTTATTTTCCATGGAACAATAAATTTGTCCGTCTTGATAATTTTGCGTCCATCGTTTTCAGTATGACATCATACCCAAGAAACTCATTTGTTTTTTGGTTAAAGAGATGAGAATGATTGGTTATGCCCTCAGCTGTGATCACATGACCTAAATAAGTTACTTTAGGTAGGGCAAATTGTAACGTGAACAGACTGATTTTATGTCTGTTTTCTGCTAAATGTTTGAGTAGGTGCACATTCTTTAACATGCAGGCTTTCTCAGAAAGGCTGCAAATCATAAATCAATGTATCGCAGCAGAGCTGATCCTGATAGTAAATGCAATGTCTCGAGATTTGGCTGATGGAAAACTCCTGGACTTCTTTAAAACTCAATACAAATCTCATGCAGGTAATTCTCATTAACTTTTATTTTTGTAAAGGAGAAAGCAAACAAGTTTTGACTGTCCGCATAAATAAGGAATGAGAAAAACACCTTAACCAATTCAGCAACCAAAGAAAATTTATTGTGGATTTAATACTTCCGGATGGATTAGCGTTTTTACTGCTCGCAAATCCTGAACAAATCGCTAAATCTTCATAAGAAACAATTACAGCTGCTTTTCTTTAGCAATTCAAAAACTGATGTAATTCCATCAGTGGCTTTTTGGTTTTCCTTTACAGGTTACATTAAGGCTCACTGTGAAGTCAGGGTGTATCATGTGACCTACTCTATAAAAAGGACAGCTTCACACCCTGTTACTGGGAAATATTAAAATCCTAGTTGATTCACAGGAAAGAATCACTAGCTCATCTCATCCTAACCCTCTCCTCTCTGCTTGACCCTCTTTTGCCATGTGTTGTTCCCACCATTTCTGATAAGGAAAAAGGTGTGTGTGTTTTCTGCTCAGGCACAAGCATGCAAAACACAAATAAAAGCCTTCCTGTAAGCATAGGAGGCACTGAAAATATCAGTTGATTCAAGCTCCAGTTGCTACCAATCATGCACAGAAGAACACTTTTGACAAAATAGTGTCAGGGTTTTTGTAAGAGGACCCAAAAGCAACATAGTGAGAGGGATGTGAGATACAATTGACTTATTTGTAAACGGAAAAAGGAGATGAAAGAGTTAATCATAGAATATGCAAGGTAGACAGAATACAACTTATTACATGTACCACAGACTAAACAAACCTATCATGGGGAACGGGATAACAAAAAAAAAGGTAGAACTAAAAATCACTCCAACGAGGAAGACAGACTATATAGGGGGTATTTACTGATGATAACGGAGCCCATAAAGGGGACGAAAACCTGGAGATAACTAATTACAAGACTGAGTCGAAATGAAAGCGGCAGCTCAATGGAAACTAAACTATAAAATGTACATGAGCAGGAATCAAGCAGGTGGGGAACTGGCATGACAAAAAAACGGGCGACGAACAGGTGACATAAACAGTGAGACAGAGCTAAAGTTAAAGAGGAAAAACAACTACCAAACCTCAGACCCAAATGCAGGTGACAGAAATCTACATGAACAGAGTTTTAGAGCCCAAAAACCACAGATGCAAGTAACAAAGTCCACATGAACCAAACCAGGAGTCCAAAAACCATGAGATGGGTAAACTTAAAGACACGGTGTTGCATGAGTAACCACAACAAAACAAAGACGACAATCGAACCAGGAACAGGGCCGAGCTGGGTTTAAAAAGGGCAAGGGAACAGGTGAAAACAACTGAGAGCGGTGATGACGAGTGGTAATGTTGTAGAAATAAACTGGGGACAGGAAGCGGAGAAAAAGGTGGACAAAAATAAAAGTCCAGGGCAGGAGGTGAATGTGAGTGTCAGATCATAACAAATAGCCTAAATTTTCCCACCTATCTTATTCTGATTTAGCTGATTTAGGGAACAGCATTTGGAATTTCATAAAAACACTTTTGTTTCAGACCAATCAGACCAATGAAACACTGCAGCCAATTTCTCAAACTTCACTGAATCCCATCTTTGTTCATAAGGAACATCAGGGCCATGTGAAACATGCACTGTACAATGTAAATCAATTTCTGACATGAACAAGACAAGACAGACTGCTGCACCTTCCATTCAAACTCATATAACAAGGAATTTATTATCTTGCATGAGTGAAGTACATCAACAGAGTTTCAAGTCTCCATCCTATGCAGTTCCATACTTCATACATAAAACATTAGTTTTATATCTTTCTTTTGCTGGGCAAAACATTCTCCACCCTCAGGCTACTGCTCCCAGCCCTTCTCTCCTTTTATGGAAACCTTTTATCTTTTAAGCACTTTGATAAGCACATGGGAGAATGGAGTCTGTGTCATTAGAGTGTGGGATAGTCTGATGTTAGACAGTAACTTCAAGGCAAAACATGTATATGAGACAAAGTTTGAACAACATTTTAAACATCCTTCCGTGCACTGAGTCCAAGTTGCCATTACAACTAGGTAAAATGCTAAAAGTAAAATGGAAACATTTAATACTTGATTTTCCATCCGTTTCTCTTGCATTTAACATGCTATTTTACTTTGCTACATGTGTAACATCTGCCTAATTATAGTTTTAATAAATATGATAAATCATGTAATTCCTGAAAATTTCCTGAACATTTGAGTGTTTTTATTTAAAATGTATTATTCCTAAAAACCTATTTACTTTTACTTTGAGTACTCACTGGTACAAAGTACCGACCCACTTTTATTCTTTTAGATACCAGCACTTCTTAAGGGTGCTGGTACCAGGTTTGACCTGCCTCCTGAGATTCACCCCTGCACAGCTAAAGCTTAAGTAGTCATACTATTGATTTCTTTTCAGGCATAAAACTTTCTCCATTATTTTAAATTCTCTCTGCAAATGCCAGACGATCAAAGTTTGTGCTTGTCTGTGCTTATATTGACGCCGACATTTTCTTAAACTTTTAATTCTATTTCCCCACATTTAAAATAAGGCAGTGCAAAGCAAGCTGTTTGTGTTACTGCAATGAGATTTCTTATAAATTATTAATGATGCACATGATTTGTTGTCCACAGGTGTTTTATACTGTAAGAAACAAATCCGTTTCATCGTTTTCTACAGTATCTGTTGTCCTCAATTATTATTCTGCTTGAAAAATGCATCCTGCATCTCCACACTCCGTACATTCACTCACAGTATGTGATAAGAATTGCAAACTCGCGTTTGAAAAGTGCTGCATCAGAGCCCGGTGTTACACACAAAGTGGACACATCAGACTGTTTGTCACTGAGCATCAAGATCTTTCTATTTATCTTTGCAATGTTGGTTCATGGTTTATTCTTGAAATCCAATACAAAGTTGTTGCAAAATTTTATACCAAGATTATAATGATGATAATTTTTCGATCAGAATACGAGCAATAAACCAATCATGCAAACAAACCAAGGAATATCATATTTTCATAACTATGGTCATAGAACCAGCCAAAAAGGTACATACCTCCACAATCTTTATCTACCAGAGAGAGTGAATAAGGTCAAAACCTTCAAGTTCAACTTTTACTGGTATGAGGAAAGGAGTTAGATGTTTTTATTTGAAGGTAGCAAAGCCAGTTGAGTGACTTTGCTTTAACATGTAGTTACATGAATGTAAACTTGTCAGGAACGACCTGATGCAACAGGAAAGTGTATGACAGTGGGTGGAAAGCGTGACACAGTTACCACTTGAATGGGGCCAATCAAAATTGAATATAATTCAGATCCTGGAGTGAAGGCAGGGATAAGATGTGGATGCAGTCAGGTGAGTGGGACTGAGGTCTGTGAATGTGAGCAAAACAGATCGAGACAGAGTCCAGGACCGGGATCACGACAATTGTAGGTATACATAAATCTGTCCATTTAGATGCTCTCCAATATTTTAATTGTACTAGTTAACTGTAATGGAGAATACATTTTCAAACACAAGGCAAGGTTATTGAGATTAGGATGTTAAATGCCTTCCTTCACTCTTCTGATTGCCAAGATGTTAAATAGTTCCAAAGCACTAAATGGTGTGTGCCACAAATTAAGTTTGGTACAATTTCAATGTGATTTTAGACTTGTTGATATAACAATGTCTTATTACAATTAATTATCATTAAATGAAAAGCAATTAAATATATGCACTCAAGTGACAAGGTACTGAATAATAATTACAGCCATTACCACAAGGGTAAACATAAGTACCCAATGTGAAGGGTACAATTGTGGCCCTCTCACAAACCGCTGTACCCAAGGTACTACGTCACTTATTTTCTGACAGTGTTTGACATTTCTGTTTTCTGCTTGAAAACTACATACATGGACTGGTTTTACGACTGGACACAACAACTCAGTTAGGTACAAAGTAAATGTATTTTAAAAGATGGTTGGCAAAGCAGGATGGAGATGTAGTAAGTCATCTGACTCCCTAGGTGGTGCTGAACTCTGGCACTAAAGCAGCTTCTTCGGTCTCGGCAAAGCTACTCAGGAGCCCTGAATATCTCCTTCTGGGTGATTTTGTTTCTTACACAAGGCACTAATTTTGGCCAATGTGCAGACCTGGGAAGGAGCAAATGTTAGCCATCTACTGGATCTCATCCTAGAGAGGTTTCTCTAACACTGAGATGATAATGTTGAACTCATTTTATTGCATAAAAATCATTCATGCAAAGCGCATTTTACATAAATTTAATATAATTTAATTTGTAGATGTTGTAAATTACTGACAGTGATTTTTAGAGGTGTTCCTGAGCCTGTGCAGTGATTCCGACTACACAATCATTCAGAATTAGTTTTCGGCCTTGGCCCTTTTTGTACAGAGATTTCTCCTGATTCGGTCAATGTTTTAATGATGTTATGAAACATAGTGCATGAAACTTTTTGCAACACTGCTCCGAGAAACATTATTTTCGGGGGCCTGGTGGCTCAATGTGTAGAGCATCAAGTTGGGATACAGAAGGATCCACCAGGTGTGGACCTGCCCGGCTGCCAAGGGCCACCTTGGTGCTGGTCCCGACCCTGGACAGGAAGGTCATCCAGCCTAAAAATTCATGCCTTCGCCTTGCATCCTTCTCTTTTGTCATGGCTGTGGAGCCAGGTGATCAAAAACAAGAAGTTGACTTTGCACTGGTGTTAAACCAAGCTTCACTATGTGTAGGAGAAACAACCTAGACAAACACAAGAGCTTTAGAATTGTGCTTTTCTTTAGGAAGAAACAAAAGCCTTCCCAATATGCACATGGTTTCTTTTTATGTGTTACCAGAAGTATTCTCTAGTATCCTTAGTGCCCACTTATGATGATAATTACAGGTAAGTTGGATCCTGTGGAAGTATAAGTAGGACTGTAAATACTGCACATTATTTAAATTATTGCAAATAATAACGGTCAATTAAAATGCACTAGTTTGAAATGCAAAAGGTATTAGCCTGTGAATATACTAATTATTCTCTGATGGACTGATGTCTGAAAAGGCTTTCAGTCATCCAGGTTTGGTTATCTGGTAGTTGGGTCATGTCAACTGTCTTTTCTTTTTCTCAGTTGGAATCAATTCACTACTAAACCAAGAAACCTCTTTAAGCTTGGTTCATACTAACCCATTTCCCTCTGATGGATCCATATCCACTCCAGAGACATGGACACACTTCTGTGTCTACTACAATTGATGAGACAGACACACATACTCACTACAAAACATGAAGGCAACTCTGAACAGAAGCAACAGTCAGTATTTGATTTGAAGAAGTCATTAGGATGTAATGAACACTACTCCTACAAGGCTAGTTAGCGGTGGTTCTGGCTTTGTGGGATTTCTCCTCAACCTCAGTCCTCAGCATGGCTCATATTTTGACTCTACAGTGACAGTAAATGCTGCTTCCTGGCTTTTTTTAATTTTTGTGCGTGTGTGTGCGTGCGTGTGTGTGTGCGTGCAGAATGACAGCACTGGGCAGAGACAGAAAAAGAGGAGAGGGACACACCTGATACATAACACACTATCTTTACTTCAAAATAAGGCAGCTTCAACCCATTAATAATCTCTGCTTTCATTCAGCCTCTCGCTGCCCTGTCTGCAGACTTTTGTTATGCACATGCACAGTCCATGTAAATGCACTGCATGAGACCTGAATCATCTCTTTTTTAACTTGCCATCATTAGAATCATGACCGCTAAGATGTCATGCTGGGCACTACATGAAGCCATGAGGACAATGGAGCAGGTCTGCTTGTAATTTAAGAAGTCCCTGCTGGAGTTAAGAGGGGCTTTTTTTTGCATATGGTTCCCATCCATGGTGCCCAAATTCAGTGGAAAGTTCAGATTCTGCAGAAGTCCTCTGTGATAGCAAGTAGCTGCTGTAGACTGCTGTGAAGATCCTGTTGCTAATGTGCAAAGTCACAGCAAACCTGTGAGTTACATCAATGGAAGCTGTGTGTGTGTGTGTGTGTGTGTGTGTGTGTGGTCTGTTTCTTGCACCCCATCAGTGATTTTGTTCTCAGGAAGTGGACAACCATTTAATTTTCTTTTTTGGACTTTTTCTTTTTGTCAGTCAAATGGAAAAGCACAGAGATCCTGCTTTTTCTGTCCTCTCTTTCTGTCCTCTCTTCCTTTATGTGTATGTTTATGTGTATGTATAAGTGTACTGATCATGTCAACAGGGACATCACATTGCTGCTTTTAAAGTGTTTAACCTTTTAACTTTGTTTAACCAGTTGTTAAGGAAACAATGTAGATCGTCTCAGTTAACATCATGGTATCAGAGAACTCTTGCCTTTCTTCCCAAACAGTACTTGGTCGCTCACTGTTTCTCTCCCACTACAGAACCTCCAGCCACTCTGCTCCACCCAGTTTGTCTCTGCTCCAGCTCCTTGTCTCCATGGTTCTTCCCCCCCCCCCCCCCCCCCCTTCCCTCCTAAGGCAGCGAACAACAATACCAAATTTCTGGTAGTTTTCTGGAGTAGACAACACCAAAGGTTGTTTACTTACCTCCTCAAAATATTCCCAACTTTAATGGAGATCCATCGCTGATTGTTGATGAGTCAGTACCCCAAAACTCATGGCTGATAGGCAAAACTATACACACAATAAAAAATGAACAAGGTCAGGTCTGCCAGGTTCGCATCAAGATGAAGACTAACAAGTTTGATAGACCCGTATCCAAGGTCTGTCTTCTCCAAGAATCAGAATGAGACAGTGGTATAGACTGCTCTGCTACGGTATTAACTACTGGTGAAGCTAAGAATGTTTATAAGTTAGCATACGTGACACCCACCAATGGTCGGTCACACTTGTTGATTAAGATTAGGTTTTTTTGGATTTTTGTGTAAAGAGGCAACATTTCTGTGCATTTACCATGGTTTTAAGTACCAAGGTCTACATTGTAATCGTCAAATTACGCCACTAGGTGGAGTATTCACCAAAATGAGCGCTTGTTGAAATGTTTCTCAGACAGAAACAGCCTGATTGAATGGACACAACTAATGTCTCCTGTCTCTACTTTTTCCTGTCCTAAACAGGTTAGTAGCATGTGTATTTCAACAACAACATACTCTATAGGATGTCTAAAGCAGTGATGGGCGATACCAGTGATTTCAGATTCGATCCGATACCAAGTGATACCTTGGCTAGTATCACAATATCGATCCGATACTGATACCTGAGTGTTATGTTAATTCTGTCATCTGATCACGATGAAACACAATCACGTGAGCCCTTACAGGGAATAATTAAAAACATTAAAACGACAGCAAAATAATTGTTTAACCTACTGGCATTTTTAACATTTCCATTATTTCAAATAACCTTAGAATAACATTAACATAGGACAACAGCATGACATTTCCTTTATCAGGTGAACAGCTTATGTGATATCCAGGACTCGCACTCATCTACATGTATGTCTTAGATAACATCTGTATTTCCTTCCCTTAGTTTAAAACCAACTATGGATTAGACACATTTTAGTCTGTGAATGAAAATGACACATTTCGGTCCGCCATGCTGTCTGTGTTTGGAGGCGGAGCCGGCAGCCGGCCGAGCACGTGTCAGAGAAGTTTAGGTGAAGAGGGTGGATCATGGGGCGGATCGGCGGAAGGAAAAGTAGTTCCTATACGAAATTGATGTAGAATGAGCAGACAAAATTCGGATATGACTGCAGAGAAAATATGAATAAATAAACAGAAAATATCAATATTTTAACTTGAGAATCGATATTTAAAAATTGGCCGTCAAGATTGAAATATCGATTTTTGTATCGATCCGCCCATCACTAGTCTAAAGCCTTTCTGATGTAACTCCAGTTAAGTTTTGAGGAGTTGGAAGAATAAAGTTAAGTTGCCTTTTGAATTAAGGTTTTGCTAGTGAACACGAACCAATAGCGGTCTTATTTTTAGTATTTCTATATCGGATAAATGACTCCTGGACATTTGTAAAAATGCAATTCATGCTTAATTAAGTTGTATGTGAGACAGAGAGCAAGGAATATAGGTTGTATAACGGATTTTCACTGTTTTGTATTGTTTTCAGCATTTTAGGTGAATTATTTAGATGGTCAGGTCTGTAAATTGTCACAGAGTTCAAGTGTGTTATTTTGTGGACTGTGTTGTTGACATTTTTGCAAATGTTGTGTAAAGCATAAAACTGATCAATGTCCTGAATTTAACTTGTAACAGGATTACTGAGGCAGTGTAATGTGAAAGCTAGCAAGTTACTTAATGCACACTATGCAATCAATAGTGGTGAAGTATTATTATTACTTTTAAACAGCACTGCACTGTATTTCCAGAAACTGTTAGTTACAATAAATTAATCTGTGAGAATCACAATGTATGTTAATGAAAACATGTTAAATTGAGTTGTTGTGAAAGAGAGAAAAGTGTGTACAAAAGCAGAACAGAAGAGTCAAAAGAGAACAAAATATGCTTGTTTAATAAAGAGAGAAACAGCCTGATTGAACGTCCTAACCTGTCTACAGGTCACTGTTGTTTGGGGCCTGTAAAAACAGTTTGTTTTGTAGTTAGTTTCTAAGTTATGTGGTAATTGTTTTCAGTATTAAGTTTGTAATTGTTTCTAACAGGGCCCGGGTATGTATGTATGTATGTATGTATGTATGTATGACCCTGGGTTTCCTCTGTTTTTGTTCATGTTGTGAAAGGTTGGTCAGATTAAAAAGTGTATTTATAAGTGTACTGACAGGTTGTCATCAGTGACATCACATGGCTGCCTTTGAAGCGTTTGCCTTTTAAGTTTAAATAGACTAACACAAAGTGCTTCGTCTAAATTGGTCACTTTCGCCTGCGGACAGTTAATCTTGTGGATGAGATTTTTTTCTTTCACTCTCACTTCACTTTCACTCTGCTGCGATCACAAACACACACAAAAAGGAAAAGTCAGAAAACAGCCTTTTCCCTCACTATACTGTTAAATTCTTTGAGCCAAAATTCTAAAAAAAGAGGTGGAGGAGAAGGTTGTACAATGAATTGTAAGTAGGGTGGGGGGTAATGGGGTGTTGTTACATAATTTGAGGCCAATTTGTGAAACTGGGTCATATAAACAGATTCATTTGGTGTGATCTGACAGTCAGTGCAGTGGCTCTATAAACTCAATATGTTTAAAGCTCAGTATTTTCATTTGATTTTGCCTTTGGGTTTTTTCCTTTCAAATAACCTTTGCTAACCTGACACTGACACTTTGCCATAAATTACACTAGTGAGTAAACCATCAGCGAATGACAGGAGCTGTGGGCTGAGCTAAATAAAAAACCCATCCAGAAAAAGTTTAATCAGCAGCAGTTTTCATTTAACTTAATTTCATTAAGTTTTCAGTTTTCATTTGGAACTTTTTAATTCAATTCTAAAAAGTAATGTCACCAGTTTGGAGACACCCAGAGAACACAGAGACCCTGACAGGGGGCTTTATAAACGCCTTTAATAAACTGTGGCTATTGTCATGGCTGCACTGAGCTGCTCTCTGAAGTAGTTAAATTGTACAAGTTCTTACATTAGTTAACAGGACTGTCTTTAATATGAAGTAGAATTTAGCACTTTTTTTAGTGCTGGGACACACAGTTAGCAATGGAATGTCTGCTGGCAGCCCTGTTTCCAGTTTCTATGCACCTAAACTGCAAACAACCAGATTATGTTTTCTATTAACAAACTGAGGATAGATTACGTTTAACATAAATGATATGCTCAATAGGTTTATCAAAAGTGATGCTTTTAGTTGCACCAGTTTAATAGTTTAACATGTGGAGTGCCACAGTCACTGCGGTGTTGTCTAGTTCACTAAAATCTGCAAAATTAGCAGATGTGATAGTAATTCAACCAAATAATAGATACTGTGATACGAATGATTGAACTGGAACCATCAGTACTCAAGGGTTTGAGTTGGGTTTGGTCATATGACTGCAGCAAAGAAAGAAATAGACAGCTGGACCTGACCCTGATTAATAAAAAAATTAGTTCATCGCATCAACTGTTCACATACTGTAGTTTTAAAAAGTGCTTGAAAAACTGTTCAACTATCTCTTTAATTGGACATTTGTGTAAATGTGTGTTTTGCTTTGGAGTTGTGGTCCAAGCAGCTTTATTTTAGTTAATCATTAAGAGTTAAACACCTTTTTCCATTTGAATAGATAGTACAGTAGAAAAAAAGTCAAAATTCTCTTCTTACTTCATATTGCTCCACGTGCAGTGTGTTGGAGTAAGGTGTGGATCATTTAAAATGTCTGGCATGTTGTCACCTGTTCCATGACTCTGCAGGGGGCATTAAGCAAGGTAATGCAACTTGCCATTCACACTGCACTGTAGGAAAGAAGTGCAAAAAAACTATGCTAAATCAACATGCGCATAAATGATCGGCTGTGGCAACTCCCGGGAAATTTGATTGTTGAAGAGAATTATTTGATGGTTTTCTTAACAACTGTAAGATGAGATGATGATGATCTGTGTCATGTCATTGTGGAGTGAGCTGGAGTAAGGCAGTGGTTAGCCCAGCTCAACTACCACCTAATCACTTCACTAGTTAATTCATCCTGTCATGTTTGTGCCAAATGTAGAAAAAGGTCAGTTGGTTATTTTAGAAGCAATTACACACTAACATAAGATGCTGCACATTAAAAATAAAATTTTGTTTTTTATCACTTGTTTGTTTTTGATATACGACGGTAAAAAGATAATGAGCTACGTTACAAAATTCTTTCTGAATAATAAAATCATATATGTCACATAAGTCTGTATGCATATTAACTTTTTTTATGGTTTTGGTTTAGGTTCACATTCATGTTAAGTGACGTATTCAATTTTAAACATACACATGCACAAATGAAGCTAAAAGGTACATTTGTACAATAATAACAACATCACAGTTTCCTCAGAACTGGTCCTTTTTTTTTAGGTTGGTTTGAAGAGAAGCTTCTCCATAAATAGTCCATCAATCTGAAACTTCCTCCTCTCTCCCTTCACTCTTGTCTCTGTTGTTTGTCACGTCCTTTATTTTTACAGGACTGCGAGATACTAAATGTAACCACAAGCAATTAAATGAGCACACAGAGGTGCACGAGTAAAAAAAAACAGACCTATAGATGTATCAGATCTGATTTGTTACAAGAAAAAGTGACAAAAAAAAACAACAGATTTTTTTTTTTATTAATCACATCTCCATTAAAAAAAGATCACTTGGGGGGGGTGATCAAATTTGGCCTGAATGAATGTCTTTTTTGACATATTTCTAGACAACACAACTTAGCAAATTTGGGTGCAACACCACAAAGTGCAGGGTGGCTTACAGGGATCGGTCTCCATTTGCAGATAGGCTCCAGTCTTTTGACGCTATGTGCTTGAGTATTGGTTGTGATCAGTTCTCGTTTTACTTTTCACTACTTCTCTTACACCACTCAAATTAATGTATAAAATGTAAGAAAATGCAGCCTTCCCAACATTGCTGCCTAGATGATGACATATTCTTTTAAATCATCTGTGTTTATATTGTATGCAGTGTAGAGGTATGAATCTATACACCACAAAGAAGAGGAGTCATGAAACAGGATGCAGGATCTGTCCTTGTATAACAGCCTTTATACTAGAAAAACTGACAAATAAGTCCATTCAGCAAAGGGCAAGCCATGAAAAGAAGAAAAGAACAGCACTTCTTCTTGTTTGGGAGAGTAATTGCAGCTGCTGAAGGTGGTGTAATTACCAGTGCTGGAGATGTTTAGGTAATTATCCAAGCAGTGAGGCTCAGCCAGACCTCTCAGCTGGATAGACATAAGTATCATGTGAGAACGTTTTGACAAGCTTATTAACAGGGCAACGTGAAAGTGGCTTCCATTCAGAATGTTTATAAATGATCTTTGATTATCTTATTAATTTTTTTGATTAAAGACCTGATAATCAGCCATTTCCTCAGACTGACACTACAGGTCTCTGCATGCAGCTCTCTTCCGTATAAGCAGAATTATCCCCTTCTACAAAGATGAATGTAAAATTAATGTGATTTGAGTAAGTTTTCACATTTTAAGAGGGAATTAAAAAATTCTGAATATTCTCATCTATTCAGCAACCTCAACAGTCTACAATGAGTTCTAAGCTAACTATGTCACCTCTTCCCATTCATGAACTATTTATTCTCCTCCAATTATCTAATATCTGACAACACAGTGATGATCCCAGCCACTCTATGATGTTCCCCAGCTGGATGTAGACTTCCTGCTGGAGCCCATGCACCCTCCAGCACAGTACTCTCCAGGGATCCCATTAAATATTGTACTATATAAATTCTCGGTTAAATTATTCAGCTTTTTTAAAAATAGGTTACTTTTTTAAGGTTTATTTAAGAATGTTTGATATTACTTGTTGTATCTATGTGTTTAGTAGCATTGGTTGCACTTTAAGTGTGATTTCACAGTGTAGCCAGCAAATAAAAACATTCTGTTAATGATTTTCACAGCTTAACCAGAAGAAAACAGATCTTAGACATTGGTTCAAAATCGGTTCAACAAACTGAAAATCCTCGGACAGTTCCCAAGCCAACAAGCCAGAAACCTTGGAGTATTTGATTCAAAACAACATTTTAAGAGTAATACGGGTAATGTGTGTGAAGTATCTCTGGGATGCAACACAGAGACTAATGCATGTTTTTATATCCAACAAACAGAACTATGGTAATGCTTCTTCCTGGTCGACCAAAATATCTCATTAACCAGTTACAGTTGATTCAGAACTCTGCTACCTACTGACCATAAGGAGAGAATATAATATTACACCTGTTTTAAAATCCTTTCACTGGTCAGCTTCCGTATTGATATAGAAATTCTTGCACTTTGAGAGCACAGACTTGTTCATACACTAGAAGCATGCCAGACAAGTAGGTAGTAGTATCTGTGCATGTCTGTTTATGCTCTGAGCTGTTGGAAAAGTCAGAATATCTCACAACAACAGGTGTTTTTTAATGAAAACTGAGAACTCACCTTTTAAGCCTGGCTTATGATTAAAATATTTTATTTGTGCTATTCTTTTATTGCATTTATTTACATATCATTTATTTATCTCGCTTTCTTATATTCTCTGTTGTTAATTTTCTCATGTTTAATTCATTAATTTGTTTTGTGTATATTTTTATCCCAATTATTTAGTTTTACTGTGTTGTTATTGTGAGTGTTATCTCATTTGCTGTGTTTAAAAAATAAAAAGCATAAACTGCTTTATCATCAGCATTGAGTAGTCGTTTAAAGGTGATAACTGTATTTAAATAGAAATGTATTACTGTATTAAATGTCCGTTAATGGAAAACCAGGATTGTACCATTGTTGTTGGCTCAGGTGGAGCTTGAACGATATCAAAAGTGCCCTAAACCATTATTAAAATAGCTACTCTACCAACAAACATATCTGTCATTAGGGAAACCCCTGGTTCCTTTTTGAGATATCCATATTAAGTTATGCTGCTGATTTAAATTTCTTTTTAGGGGGATTGGAGATAAGTGAGATAAGACTCACCTCTCTGCCTCATCCCTTAACTGCATGTGTGTGCAGGGCTCCAGTCAGGTGAGCTTCTCTGTTAGGCTGCACTTTTTGTGATGTCGATAACTATCAGTCAGCTCATCCGACATTTTGTTGTTATGTGATTGAAACTGAGATCACAAATCCCTAATAACAAGTCCAAGACAAGTCTCAAGTCTTTTGAGGAAAATTGTCAAGTCAATTCTCAAGTCTCCATGTGTATGATTTATGTGTGACTTGAATCCAAGTTGCCGACTCGAGTCCCCATCTCTGTTTATAACCTGTTGTATAACCTGTTGTATTAGATTGCATTACACTGTACTGTGGCAGTGTGATGCTGGAGTGGTTAGTGCTGTTGCCTCACAGCCAGAAAGTTCCTGGCTCAAATCCCTGACTGGTTGCAGCATTTCTGTGTGGACAACAAAGCACTTCTCTCACCGCCAACTTATCACATACACTCGCTGGCCCCTCAATAGGTGTATCTATTCAATCTATCCACCCATTCATCCATTATCTGTAACCTCTCATCCTGTTCAGTTTCACGAGGGGCTGGAGCTTATCCCAACTGCCATTTGGTGAGAGGTGGGGTCCATCCTGGACAGATCACAAACCTTTGTTAGGGGCAACAGCCAGAGACATACACAGGCAACCATTCACACTCACATTTTAGACTCACCAATTAACCTAACATGCATGTCTTTTGAGTTGTTGGACAAAACTTTTTAATTTGTTCTAAAAACACCATTCAAAATATGAATCCTTGTCTCTGGGTGTCTGCGCTGTGCATAAACACTGCTGCATTTACTTTCACAATATAACAGAACACAATGGTGTTATGTACCAAAGCAGGTTTACGTTAAAGGCCCAGCTGTGTCAGTCGCTGAAAAAAAGTGCATTAGCAGTGATATTAAAATGTGATGTCCAAACTGCATTTTTGTATACATCTGTCTACTTGTCTGGGAGAGCAGTGGATTGAAGACAATGCCTTTAAGTCATTTTTAATTGGGTAGCAGCTGTGAAGCCCAAAGGATGCTGGGAAGCCTAATGAAATCTTTATCCATCACATTCAGTGGGAGAGGCCAACAGGGGCTAATTAGCCACAACTCTTAAATAAAGGGAAAGAGCAAAAAGAAAAAGAACCTGTAGATTAATAAATCATACAAGCCAAATGTTCGCAGAAACGTAGGGGTTTAGAAGGAACTCATTTAAAAAGAAATGATAGTGATGTGTGCTGGGGGCTTTAAAGTTCAGTAACCTGCAAGGCAGAGTTGCACTTTACAAGTTGTTTATGGAAGTGATATGAAACTCAAAGTAGGATTCAGACTTCAAAGCTCTTGGTGGTTGATAATGAGCAGGAAATAAAGGAGCATGTAATCAAGAGACTGGTGGCAAGTGGCATGGCCACATCAGTACACATCACAGTCACAGCATCTCAGCCTGACATGTTCTTCTCTTAATCACTGTTATGCTTACTATTTTCAACCAGCCTAGGCCTAATGCCACACATCACAAGGAACACGGTATCTGCTCGACCATTCACTCCCCCAACAGCCTATTATATCTGAACTGCAACAAGAACAAAGCCACATGGAGGGATGTGCAATATATCAGCTATTGTGGCTGTTTCCAGCGGAGACACCAAGAGACCTCAAAACCCTGTAATCTTCAAAGCTGAACAGTTTGAACCTCCTCTCACATCAAAGGTGCCTCTTCAAATGTTATTCAGCAGACAATTCAGTGATCAAGTCATTTTTATATAAACATCATTTCTTTGGTAATTTCTACCGCGGTCATATTACTCAACAGAGCCAAATTGCAGTTGTTTTGCAAAGTTTTTGTGAAAATTCTACATTTGAAATTTGATATCAAACCTTTTGCCAGTAATTACAGTATAAACATATAAATATATACTGCATATAAGCACATACATACAATTTCTTTTCTTATCATTGAACTCTCAATAAAGCCGTTAAATAATGTACTTCCACCCACTCTATTGTTTTGTATTTCCCATGTGGAAAGCAAGGATTTGGTAGGTTCTTCATGGACAGCTTCAGGAGGGGATGTGTGCTGGGGTTTTAATGTTCGGTAACCTGCAAGGCAGAGATGCACTTTACAAGTTGTTTATGGAACTGATATGAAACTCAAAGTGGGATGCAGACTTCAAAGCTCTTGGTGGTTGATAATGAGCAGGAAATAAAGGAGCAAGTAATCAACAGACTGGTGGCAAGTGGCAGGGCCACCAGTCTACACTGAGTATCCAAAATCAGTATTCTTTGACTTGTCTAACATAAATGAAGATCTGTCATTCATTTTGCAATTGTTGCTCAGTATCATTCAGGAGATTGGCAAGAGTCACATTATCTCCTGCAGTGCCCATTGGACGTGATCTAAAAGTGAAGCTATATAAATGTTCTGCACTTATATAGCACTTTTCTACCCATTGGCACTCAAAGCTCTTTACACTGCTTTTTATTCACCCATTCATGGGGGAGCTGCTATGCAGCTGGCCAAGAGCAAATGTCCAACTAAGTTGGGGTTCAGTGTCTTGCTCAAGGACACTTCGACATGTGACCCTTCGACACAGAGGAGCCGGGGATTGAACCAACAACTGTGAGATTAGTGGACAACCGCTGTACCTTCCTGCACCACAGTCACCCCTAGATCTGTGATCTGTGATATTTCACATGGATGTCATTGCCACTAAGGTGACACTACTTTCTTATCCTCTTGAACCTCTTCTAGATAAAGCAGGCAGTGCAGGAACATTAATATAACTTTGTTATTTTTTTTTTTATTTAGATCACAAATAACACTATGAACACAGTTATTAAATGTAATATAATATTATAATGCCACCTCAGTTGACAGAAATTTTTACCATGTAATCTTTAAAATACAAATAATAACAGAAGAAATCAATGAGCAACTTCTGCTGTATTAGGTTAACTTACCCACAAACAACATAACTAGTTGATAGTATAACTGGAAGAGTTACATTAATTCCCATCATTGAAACTCCTAAACAGTAGCACATCCTTTATTAGGTCCAAAATCGAATACATGCACCATTAAGGAGCCAAAACTAGCTCAGCATTTAATTTGTGTGTATCCATTTACAACTTCAGTTAATCCATCCAGCTATCCATAATCTCTAATGCGTATAGAGGTGTATAGGGGGTCCTGAATTCATTAGAATGGATGCCACTTCTGGCCTACTGGACAGGTCCCCAGTCTATCTCACTTCTGGGACATGTTTATTCATGTTTACAACCTGGCATAGAATGAGCACCTGGTTTGCTGTCAGTGCAGAAGACCACATCTTTTCCTATAGCACGTTTTTTTGTTTTTTACTCAGTAATGGAGACAACTGAATTTGTACAACAGTACAGTACATAGAAAATTTTACTTTGTTACAGTAACATAAGTAAATGTGACTTGCTACTTCCACACTTGATGATTAGGACCATCTCAACCATGGTGGCTGTTTCTGCAGCTGGTAATCTAATCATCTGTTAGTGGAGTCTTTCTCAATTGGGCGACGCCTCATTGACACTGACCATCAGTTGATAGCTAGTCTAGAAACAAGCTGCAGTGTTAATAGATGTTTGTTCCAGCAGCAGATTTTCAGTGGTGGCAACTCACAACATTCTGCCCAAACACTAGACCAAGCAGCCCTTTGACATATCAAAGCTACAGCTTCAGATTGTTTGTTTTTATGGCAGACAGAAAAGACCTTTGGGGTGGCAGCCACATTTCTAGCCAATCAGAGTAGGTTCCTATGAATAATGCAAATTATATATGTTCGTAGCTTCTGAAAGAGCTGCTTTGGCTGAGTGTATGGATGGATTTATAGAAATCCAAAACATTTTGCGTGGCTAAAATGGGACCAATGTTTTCACAAAAAATGGGACCAAAAAGTTTTCACAAAAAACTATTATGTAAAAGTATTTATGTTAATGAGTTGAAGGAGCCAAAATACAGGCTCTCTGAGAAACAATGACTTTTAAAACTATGTAGTAGTAGTGGTAGTAGTAGTTTATTCAATAACCATCACAGTCCAAAGAAATACACGCTGATTTTTACAATAATAATAAATATGTATATTATAGATAGGAGAAAAAAGAAAAAAAGGTAAAGGCTGAAGCATAATGCTTATATTTGCCAATCCAATTCCTAACCTTTTTTTTTCCTCCCCATTTTCTACCATGCTTGGGACCAGCACTGCACAGCTTGGGATGGGAATGGGCTGTTGTGGGTACAATGTCTTGCCCAGAGACACTTCGACATGTGGTCTGAAAGAGCGGAGCGCGAAACTCCGACCCTATAGTCAGTAGGATGTCATTTTACCAACTGAGTCACTATCCTAAATATCCTCCTAACTCACATACGGTGCACTTACCCAGTGAAGGCCAGATTGAAGGGGGAAAAATAAAATTGCCCTGGTTAGGACTTGGGAGTGTTTATACCTTCTATATCTAATATCAGTCAGCAAGTACCTGCTCCATATGTTTGCACGCTCAATAGATCATTACCATGCAATATTATACAACAGTCTTGATTGGCTTAGGCACAACACCAGAAGCTTAGGAAAAGAGGATGGTTTGTGTTAAAATACCGAAACAATTCATTTACTACTAATCTGATTTTCTAACTATGTCATGGTGACAATGTAATTGCTGGATTTATTATATTCAAAGGCAACATTGTTTTGAATGAATGAATTCGATGACAGAGTGGTGGCCTCTGTAGTTTTCTAGCAGCTCCTTCAGCACAATGTTATGTTACACCCCCAGTGTAAGAAGCAGCGCTATTGCAGGTCGTTCCACGCCACAGCTATCAGACACCACATCAATACAGTGAGACACAAATGAGAGTAACTTGTTTGTGTTTGTTATGTGTATGGTTATTATGGGAGTAACTTTTGTGTCTGTTATGTTACTTTTTTGTGCTCTTGTGCAATATTCTTTTTAATGTGAGGTGCAATAATCAAATTAAGTGTGAAATGCAATATGTGGTGCTGGATTTTTTTTTTTTTTTTGCTGCTGGAACTGAAATTTCCTGTTGTGGATCAATAAAGTCTTATCTTATCTTAGCTTATCTTATTCATGAATGAGGCATTACATTTCTAAAAGAAGAATTCTGGCTTTGACTAAACCAAAATGTCGGTGCAATTGACATCACTGGTACTTTTTATGACTGAAAGTCATTTAAGAGGGATGTAGAGTCAAGTTTTTAAAAAAGGGCTTATTTTAAGTGTTTGTGAGAGAGAAGGGGGGAGAGAAATAGATCTGTGTGCAATAAAACTTCAATAGGAACATATTGAGAAAAAGAGAATGTTGTAGTGTCAGAGTATGAAAACAGGCTTTACAACTGCATTAAGTAATGGTATTAATTACACCCAATTAACCAGTCAATTGGTAAAATAAGATTTCATCAATGATTTGTATTCATGCTCTAGGTGCACAGGCGCCATTAGAGTCAAGGCATTTTGCACATGATAAGTGTGTTAATTTGACCAACCTGTTTGTGATACCGCTGCTGATGACAGTAGGGTGTAATTGTTACCATGTGGAAATAAAATGGGTTTAAGTCTCCATGGAAACACATTGGACAGTCGCAGTAGCCTGCTGATAATGAATGTGTGTGTTGTCACTGAATCTGTTGGCTGAAAACACATCCATTGTGATATATAATGTTACAGTGTGAGATATACATACATTTTGTGTTGTTTATTATAAAGAGGTAGAGCAGAAATATTCCAAATATATTCCACAATTGTTTGTTTTTTTTGACAAGACCACATTGTCATTTTTCACTCTGTATTTTCGTTTGAAATTGCAAGACTTGCTTTTATTTGTTTGAAACATATACGTTACAAAAATAAGGTTGGAATGTAACATTGAGATGAAACTGCCACCAAAGCCAGAGCAAATGAGTTTGCCACAATGAAATTCAAATGAAAGCATTATGTGCCTAAAGTTTTGACTGTCACTTATTAAAGGGCTGCACCAAAAATAATGTAAGAACTGTTTTGGATTTTGTTTTAGCATTTAATACTTGGTTGCAAATCCTTTGAAGCCAATAAATGGCTGAAGTTTGGAACAAATGAACATTATCAGATGCCGGCAAGTTACTGTTGATAATCTTCCTGCCCTGGTGTTCAGTTTTGCATTGAGCAGGTCAAATACATGCCTAGTTGGAGTCATGTCAGATGATTGACCTGGCCAGTGCAGAACATTCTTCTGTGCCTTAGAAAAGTCTGTGAAGGTTTTTGTTCATCTGCATTTTGAAGTGCAATCCAATCGGTTCTAAAGCACTAGTTGATGAGAAGCAGATGATGTAGCTCTAAACACCTTAGATACAAGATGTTCTAAAGGTTGGTAGAAGACCAACCGCTACAGACACCTCCATAAGCTGATCTAGCAAATTGTTTTCAAAAAGTTTATCTTCATCATTCACCTCAGTTCATTTCTGTGGTTGTCTCTACCTTTTTGGTGTTACTGAGCTCACCAGTGTGTTCTTTCATTTTAAGAAAGTACCAAATATTTCATTTGCTCACCACTAATGTTTTTAATGTCTCTGACAGTTTTGTTTTGGGCTGTAGCTCAGTTGGTAAAACAGTAATCTATGAACTACAGGGTATGTGGTTTAACTTAACTTTATTCCTGGCTACACATTAGTGTCATTGAGCCATACACTGCCAAAATGACTAGTTGTAATTGTAATCTCCAGGGGGGTGATTGCTTGTATCACTGGAAGTAAACAACAACAGGTTCCTAATGCAAATAGGAGACAATCAACTCCACACATTTTATCTGCCTACTTAAAGTAATGAACTAAGGAAGAGATTAGCACACACATGAGCATTGAACAGCTAAACAACCCAGAGTTTGAGTAATATGTTTGAGCACCTAAACACCTGCCTTTTGTTGAATGGAAGTTCTAATGGTCACAAGAACATTTAGCTCAGGTTTGGTCTCCACCAACTTTTGATAAAACTTTGTTTCTCAGTGTTTGTTGAGCAGGCTGTGTGCAAAAGGCTTGTTGGAAGTGTTTCTGCTGCAACTTGAGGAAATGTTTTTGGGAGCAGTGAAACTGAATTAAACTGTACAATTGTGGGGTGAAAAACCAAATCATTGAGCCAAAATATTTTAAAATTCTTTGTCAAGCTATGAGAAATGGCAATTAGTTAAGATTTAGTGATAAAGTTAGTGGGTTTGTCACATTCCAGATAGTAATTTGATCCAATACTAAAATGATCAGCCATGTTAACTGACATCAACAAAGTACAGTTACTAAGAACATTGTTAAAAGTAATGTACAAGTAAATGAAGGTACAATACTAATCAATCAAAATTAAAATCCTGTACATTTTTACTAATATTTACTTAAATTTTTAAGTGGTTACACAATAACCAATAATACTGTGTTACTGCTTGCCCCAGATTTTCTTATACATTTCAGTCACAGAGTCCAACAAAAAATAAAATAACATATGCATATAGCATTAACATGCTCTGAGCATTCTGAGAATAAAAACAATTAATTACACATAACAATAACACAATAACAATAACACATTGTATTGTAGTGCACAATGTTGGGCCTCCATCTTGTTTTTTCGTAAATAGAAACAATTTCACACTGTAAGTGCCTAAATGTAGTTCTCAGTAAAAAAAATTTCAATTATAATGCCACACGATACTTTTAAAATCAATAAATACAGCACAGCCAGCAACAGCAGGTGATTGATAAATAATGAAAACAATTACATACAATGTGTCATACTTGTTTTTGATTTTGTGTATGTCTGTGTGGGTGGGTGTGGAGCATTTCTTCGGGGTCTCAATAATGACAGACCCTCTTCATTCTGGGTTTGGTCAAATTAATCAAATTGATTTCACTGTCTACAATTTCTTAATTTCATTTCTCCCAACAAGTGATGGCACATGCATGTGTACAGGGGATTATCTACAATCTACTGTGCAACACATGACCTGTCTGTTTGAATATTATTGACTTCTGTTTCAGTAGAAACTGTGTTCAATAAGCGTATCATTAGTTGAAGGGTGAAAGATTTTTGGCTTGCATCCTATCGTTTTACTGCTGTACATGTGCTGTATCTAAAAAATATTGAACTTCCCTTTTACCTTCCATGTATTAAAATATCCCTCCTCCTGAAGACTTTGCCTTTTTTTAGTCAGAGGTAGAATACAGGAATGCCATTGCAAGTTATTTCTATTCATTTATTGTACTCCTCTCTTAACTACAACCATAGGAAGCAAATTAAAATCTATGAATAATGTTGAAATTGTCGGTCTCTAATTTAAATCTGAGCTGGCCAACAGGAGCCTTTCTGTGTGAAATTTACTATTTATCCAACCTTCCGTTGTTTTTCTCCGGTTTTCTCCCACAGTTAGATAAGGTCAGTTGGTGACTTTAAACTGCATGGGTGGATGTGAGTGTGAATGTTTACCTGTCGCTGTATGTCACTATACGCCAACCCTGAAATGGCCCCATGACATGTTGTAAAGATGTGATTTGTTTGAATTCCTGAAATTTCAACAGTAGTTTTGGATTACTGTAATTCAATTCACTATCAGAAAATACTGTACATCTTGACAATTGAATGTAACAAACATCCCACCGCTCTAAAAGTAATTTCAGGGAGATGATATATCTGTTGGCAGGGGTGGTTTGCTGCACAGACGGTGACCTAGACTTCTTGAATGCACCACCAGCGCTACTGCCCAGAGTTTGAGGCTACTCTTTGTGCTGATTGCACGACACAGTGCTCCTTTCTTTATTTAAAGCAGACGCACAAAGACAATGATGTGTCTATTTGATACTATAACTGAAATATCAGAATCCTTACATACAGATTACAGTACAATTTTTTTACATCAGGGAAGTTCTCTTAAAATGCAGGAGAATGCATTGCATTGTTATGTTTCAGATCTACAGTAGCTATATTATATAGCTATATATAGCTATATTATTCTTGTTTCAAATCTCGTACTAAAGCTTTCAGTGTCCACAGGAGCAAACTGATCACAATACATAGGAAATATAACCAGCTTGGAATCACCCAGTCTTCCAACTGGCCAATTGGGGAATTTCATAAGGATGGCCTTAGTTTGAGAGTTTACAAAGATCCATAGAGTAAGAGATTCAGAGGACTTCTTCAGAGATGAGAAATCCTGCTGGAAGTAAAGCATCAGAACAGCTCTCCATCGGTCAGGCATATGGTACAGTGCCAAGATTGAAGTCATCATAGATAAAAGACACGTGACAGCCCAGATGGCATTTCAAGGGCTCTGACAGCGTAAGGACAAAGATTCTGTGGTCTTATGAGACAAACTCGAACTCTTTGCTAAGAAATCCAGGCACTATGTCTGGCAGTAATCATCACCTTCCTAATGTCCCTGCATAGAGGCCCCTTTGAGGCCAACTCTGGCTTAACTCTGACATTTCTGTTTCTCAACTCTGTTTCACGCAGTTACATCACCATGGTAACTGTCCACCTAACCTGCTTGGGAAAGCTATAGGAACAGAACAGATAAAATGATAAAAGGACCCTGTCAGTTAGAAATGATCACTGTGAGAGGATTCTGGGTAAAGAGAGGAAGACGAAATGGGCTGCTTCCTTCCTGTGAAGACCTTTTCATAGGCCGTAAAGATGCAGACAAAAATAGACAGGAAACAAAGGTCCACAGCTGTACTCGAACTGCTAACATATGGGTCACATGGCATCTCCAGCAAACGTCTAGTGCACTACAGCTTTAGTTAAATAAAAAACACAAAATATATTGTATATGTGTGAATTGGGGGTTGTGGGTGTTGCACAACAAATCCAGACTGCTGAGTCCTGCACGGAAACAGATGGCTTTTCCTATGCTTTTGGCCTAAGTTCTTCACCACCTCATGTAGATACACCACAGGTTGGGGAGTTCAGTGCAGATGGTGACCTCTGGAGCATCCACCTACTCTAATCAGTGCTGTTCCCAAACATTGATATTTACCATCAAGTACAGGGGTAAAGGTTACGTGGGCATTTTTGTCTCCAAAGGCAAAGACACATAGTAACTGCTGCTTTGGCTCACATTGGCTTTATCTGCTCCAAAGCAGGGCACATGGACACACCAAAAAGATTACAGTCAGCAGCCAACGAGCATGTAGACTCTACACCCGCATCTCACAGCACAATATTGGCGGATGGCAAAGAATCAGTTGCAATGTAAATGCAAATATAATTATTATATTAGTGACATTATACTGTAGGTCTGTTGCACTTCAGAGTAAAACGAACAGAAAAATTATCAGCAGGGGTGCGTCTAGCTTTTCTTATTTGCACTGGGATTTTATTCAGTATATAACAGAAGATTTTATGATGGCACAACATGAGATCTGATCAAAGTCAAATCTTCTGTTTAACTTCTTTCATTGTATTTGATTTCTTAAATGATTGATCATTTTAGTAGTATTTGTGACTGTAACTACACATTTTGGACTAAACAATACCTGTACTCTGCATACAGGACAGCACATCACCTCCACAGAAGACCCACCACTGCTACAGATCATTGGTACACAGCTGTCTCCACACTCCACACTTGTATAAACAATCCTTTGTTACAGCCTTAGTTACTTACTGATGTATCATTTCTTCATAAAACATGATTTTCTGTATCAGCGCTACATGCAGCTGTATCCTGCAAAGACTTTGAAACCAGTAGAGAGACCATCAGAGACCTCCATGAGGATGATCTAGACCTAGCAGATTTATTAAGGTTTTGCTCTCTCACTTCATGAAATATTTTGCCATGAGAAGTATAGATTCAATAATTACAATGTAAATATGGCAATATTAATTAATGATTAAATAATTGTTTTGTTAAACTAGTTAGTATGTGTGTGTCTGTGTCAAATATTTCACATGTCGATTATGGACCCCAAATTTTAACGAACACCAAGTGCCCTATATAAGTCACTTTCTCCCGCAGATAATTCAGGAAGTTCCTGGTGTGGATCAGTGTCTCATCTGCCCCTAGACGGTGGCAGTGGTTAAAATGTGAAATGCCACTACAGAACAAAGCACAAAATTA
The DNA here is from genome assembly GCF_033026475.1 of Channa argus. Classification (NCBI taxonomy): domain Eukaryota; kingdom Metazoa; phylum Chordata; class Actinopteri; order Anabantiformes; family Channidae; genus Channa; species Channa argus. Next base: position 19,668,888 of record NC_090213.1, on the reverse strand, counting down.
CATTTGAAAAAAATTACTCACTACATTCAGCAATTTGTTTACAGAAAATAAGCGATCTTAAAGCCAACTAGTGTCCAGAGATTCACAGAAAATAAAAGTTATTGAAATAACACAGAATGATGGCTTTATTAATTTCATTTGAGTCATTGAATTCACACAGTGCAGATGTTGCAACAATGACACTGCTACTTCAATATATATAAATTCATTGTAATTTATAGCTAAATTATAATGCAACTTAAATATAATGATGCTGCGGACCTGAACATAAGGAAATGTTCTCTATCCGGACCTCCTTAAGTCAAAATTGACTACCCCTGTTCTACATGAACACACAGCAGGGTTTTCTATCACTGTCAGCCAGGCTTCCAAAATAAGTCAGAGGGGGAGGAGAAATCAGGTTATTCTTCTTCTGCATGTTTAAGCAGATTTACAGTAAACAGATTGCTTCACTGCATTTAAATGCAATTTTCTGATTACCTGAGAAAGCAGATTTCTCTGAGTATGATTATTTCAGCTGAAAAATGAACACAAATATTTTGGAAACCTTTAAGATATAGGAAAAAGCATTAAATACTTTTTAATAATTAGTAAACAAAAAACACACACAAAAAAACAGATCTTTGGCTCCTAAATTCCATGTTGGGATCTGTTGTCCTAAAAAGACTATAATAATCAATTTTGAAAATTTCAACTTTGTGTGGCTATCAAATGGATGTCTATTCAACATTCACAAATGCTGCAAAAACGTTTATTCTAGCAACTCGTGAGACCTTTTGAACGAGGTCATGGCCTGAGCCCTTTAGTTTAGTGGGTTACTGAGACCAAACTACTGATCATGAAGCTTGTCGCCTAATATTGTGGACTAATCACATCAACTAATATGTGTCCTTCATGAGAAGGGGCTTTAACTTGGAAATGCCTTTTTTCCTATTCCATGATAAAACATGCAATAAGATCATTGGTGATGTCTAATTTGTAGAACAGGAAACAGTAACATAAAGAAGCTGCAAGTGTCACAGAATAAAGCTAAGAGACCAATTATCTTATCATATGAATGTTGGTTCCTTGTACAAACCATTATCTTAGCTTTCAGTGGAAATGACATAAAATTAGATTTCTTGTTTGCATGGTGAAATCTAGAATAGTACCAAGGTTGGCGTATGCAGAAAGAGGTAATTTCATACAAACTGCACTGTGGGCAGCATTTGATGCAGCATTGACCCCTCACTCTAGTATTTTAGTATATTATCTAGTTTTAAACCCTAATCCTAAAGTTTTTTTTAACCCTAATTATAACTAAATAGTGTTTTAAACAGAAAAGTAAAAGAAATTTTCTGCTGTTTAAGTTCTTTGTAGTTTTATGTTCATGTTTTTAATAAGCTTAACAACACATTTTCTTATTATATTTTCAGTCTTGTATCTGTTTATATTTATATTTTTACAAAACTTGTTTCTTTGTAGTTTTGGATTTCTATTGTTAATATTTCTTAGAGTCTATATTTTTAAAGAATCCTGGAAGACAAGCAATGACCTCGGTGGAAGCAAAATTTTCAAAGTAGGTATTTTAGGGTGGACCCAAGTGCAACAAGGAGAGAGGGGGTTATGTTAAAAAGGGCTTTATTTACGATTAACACAAGAACTAGTAACATAAATTCACCCCTATAAATGAGGACAAAGCTGACACAATTTCAGGAGGTAACACTCAAATTCGAGTCAAGAAAGTAACTTGGGCATGGACATACAAACTAAGAAATGAAACAAGGGCTGAGCAAAGATCGAGCTAGAACTTAAAAGTGAGCACAGACACAAGAACTAGGAGACAACCATTATCTAGGAAATATTTAAACAAGGGCTATGGAAAGTAAGATTCTTAATAGGAAAGGAACTAAAGAGGTTGAGCCCAAAAACTAAGGAGTGAATTATCTTATGAGAATAGAACAAAAGATACCTGGACAGTACAAGAACAGGAACAAACTAAACATCAATGTAAAATTGTTAACTAGGCAAACATAACCAACAAAACAAACTTCCAATAAACAGAAAACAACCTCACAAAAAATGGCACTGAATAAAAAAAACAAATCTAACAAGACAAATAGGTAACAGAGTCTAAAAAACTCAGAGTCCAAATGACATGAGACAGGTGAACCAGAAGATACCGTTGCATGGCACAGCACAGACAACACAAAGACAACAATATGACAGAAAACCAAGGCAAGAGCTGGGTTTAAAAAAGGCAGGGGAACGGGTGAAAACTATTGTGGCTGTTGATGAGCAGTAAAGGTGGAGAAACAAACTGAGAACAGGAAGTGGAGAAAAGGGGCACAAAATAAAAGTCCAGGACAGGAAGTGAATGTGAAGGTCAGATCGTGACAAAAATGGGGATTTAAAAAAACCCAATAAACACCGTGACTCTAGGCACAATGTGTGTTTATACATCTCATTTTGTGATCTCAAAATGAGTCATCTCATTTAGTTTTTATATTTTACCATATAAATAATAAATGCTATATAAATGCATCATACTTTTAACTGGAAAATTTCCAAAATTAAAATGCGCTGTGATTGCTTCTGCACTGAAAGAATTTTGTAAGCAAAATGTTTTGCTTCAGTGTTTTTGCTGAAATAGCTGAAACATATTATAAAAATTTAACAGGCACAAAGGTGTCCAGCAGGTGCAAAGTGTATAATGAGTAAAAGACACTGGATTTTAAAAACCATGCCATAAGCTGTAACACAGTCAAAATGATCACCAAATAAGAAAAAGTTAAGATAAATGTACAAAAATACCAGAAGAGGGCACAAGGGTTAAAATAAGGCCATACTCACATTAGTCTGAACTTTTCCTCAGAAACAGTGCAATAAATAAAACTAATAGTCATATCTGAACAAGTTCTTCTTTCTGAAGCAAGTTACATACAGCCTTCATCTGGGTCTGCTCTGAAAATTCTGGAACCCTCTCACAATGGCTTTTAATGGAGAAGCTGGGTGGCACTGTTTGCGCTTTTGGCCAAATCCTTCCAAAATCGTAAGTCTCATCGAAATGAGAAGCACTTTTTTTGAAAGAAACAACTATCTCTACCGTTTTATTGTATAATTTTTCTTAGAAAGCTGAAAACTGAGAGAACAGAAGACAAAAACTTTTTTGGCTGATTTACAGCTCTTGTCTTTGTCCTTGATTTTGTCTTAGTAGTAACATTTTTAAAATCTTTACTCTTACATGTCATACTCTCTATAGACTTTTAACATTTTTACAAGACGTTTTAGCTATATCAGCAAAAACAGTTCAGCTTTTTCAGGTTTGCTTAGAAAATCCTTTCCATTTTCGTTTTGGAAATACTCTTTCTAGTTAATGTTTAAGTTCTTAAGTTGTAACATAAAAGAAACAAGTAAGCTCATAAAATCAATTGAATACCAAGATGTATCATCTTCACAAACAATAATTATTTCGGCTAACCTACATACACACTTTTAATTTCAGCAGCAAAACATTTTTTTATTTAACATTAAAAAAATTGCACAAAAGCTATAAAGACCATAACTGATTTATGTTTAAATGTTTAATCAATAAATATTTTATTCATAATTGTATACATTTTTTAAATTTGGCTGCAATACTTTGCATTTTTTACTGAGCTATTTTAATTCCATTATTCAAATTTGAACTGTATTTTTTCTTAGAATTTTGTTGATTTCTTCTGATGACAGTCTCGTCATTGGGTTGCCATGGAAACACAAGTTGGCTTTCATTAGAATCTTGAACAACCTTTGCAGGCTTTGAAGTTTCATTTCAAACTGAACCACTCGTGTCTAACACGTTTCTAGTTTTTTGAGTTTTATTGAGTACTTCAGACACAAAAATGGCAGAAGAAATACCTGAGAATTTCGTGGACTGCAGAAGTGCAAATACAGAAACGGTACCTGAGACGACTTTCGTGGTCAGCAGAAGGGAATTTGCAAACATGGAAGACACAGAAAAAATGTTCACTGCCAAATATATTCCTGAAATTGCAAAGTTATTTCGCAAGGCTGGAGAAAATAAGGGCGGAAGACTGAACAATAAGGAATTCTGTGAAGTAATGAAGGAAATATATGGTTCTGTGGATGAAAAAGCCCTTACTGCTCTTCACATGATGGTTGACACAAACTGTAAAAACACCATCAGCCTTGGGGAGCTCATGGATTTCCAGCTAAAAAAAAATCAGTTATCAGAGAGTTTGAATATCAAGGAAAAACTCTTTCCACAAGGGATGAAGATTATACCTTCTAACCACCATAGATCGATCATTGGCATGGTTTTCCGTCCGTTTAAGGGACCGACAAACCGGGAGTACGACAGCGAAGAAAATGTCAGGATTTACCAAAAAGGCCAGTACATTTCTGTAAGTTCAGATGGTCTCCTTACCTTCTGGACTGATGTTTTTGATAAGCAACTGTCTATTCTCTTGTCCAAACAAGAAAGTACAGGCCTTTATTCAGAAGTTAAGAAAATGCACGTTAATGACATGGTGTACATAAAAGAACTCAAACAGGTAGCTATCTGCACCACTGAGAGGGAACTCACGTTCTATCATTGCAGTGAGGACATTGAGCAGTTTGCAATCAGTTACTTCTTAATAGTAGAGACCAACATAGTGTCCGCCATGAACTACTGTTCTACTGGCACTAAAGGAATGTTTTCCTATGGTGACATGAAAGGCTTTTTGTATGTGTTTGTCTCCAACAACATACAGACAAACGGCCTCTTCTGTCAACAGGCATATGAGAAAATCGCTCTGAAGAAATATTCAACCGTTTACGTGTCTGCCCTGTTAAAAAATCCCTCGAAAGACTTTATATGTGTTAAAGTCTCCATCTTTAAAGAGGAGTGCAGCCTGATCAGATACTTTCCTTCACTCGACTTGTTTGCAGTTTGTGGTTGTTCATCCAAGGCAATGGTCCTCAGTGACTTCTCTAAGACACGTGGTAGAATAACCCCCAACAGAGTCTTTACGGTCGCAGGAAATCAGGAAGTTTTCACCTGTGTTGAATACTCCCCTTTGGTCGGGCAGCTGGTGACTGGCGGCGTAGACGGTTTACTGCGTGTGTGGTTCCCTCACAAAAACATCTCCTGTGAAGAGGTTTTAAAAGGACATGCCAGGCCTATCACCCACATTCTGTATAATCAGAACGAGAGTGTATTTCTCAGTTTATCGGATGATATGAATGTACGTGTGTGGTCCGAACACAGCTGGCTGTGTGTGCAAAGCTTCCAGGCTCATGGTATGGAACACACTCGGATCTCCAGTGTGTGCTACAACATATATAATAATGAGTTAGTCCTTGCTAACACTGATATAGGAAAATGTCTTGGCCGAGGGACAGATGTTTTTAAAAACACAATAACGTCCCACGACAAGCCCCTGTGCTCTGCACTCTACCACAGCACTTTTGAACAGGTGGTCTCTGTTTGCCAAAATGGTGTGGTGTCAGTGTGGGACATCCTAACAGGAAGGATTGTCATGCAGTTCAATGTCACTCCAGAGCAGCGTGTAGGAATCACTGCCATGTCATTTGATGAAGCAAAGCGCAGGCTGATCACAGTTTCCGACGATGGCAAAGTGAGACTGTGGAACTTCAACAATGCAACCGAGCTTGCTGCGCTTCCCGTTACCGTGCCAAAGGAAGTGACAGCCATTGTCTGCGTGAAGAACAGGATATTTGTATCATCGAGGAAGTCCAACATCATCTATGACCTGGATATTGAGAAAAACGACCACAGATTTTTGACACACAATTATTTAAAAGATATTATCTCCATGGATGCATCTGGAACTCTACTAATTACTGCCTCCAGCAATGGCAATATTGTTGCCTGGAATGCAGACACTGGTGAAGATCTGTACTGGTGCAATGGCAGAATAAGCCCTCAAACACAGATGGCAGCCAGAACAGATCATAGGCAATCTATTGCAAAGTGCAGAGACAAACATAGAATTCTACAATGTAAGCAACCTGTGGCTTTGACTGACATAAAGGCCTGGGTGAAGAAAATTCCTCTAATTATATGTTTAAAGACCAGGGAGGAGAATATGAACATAGCCACACTGCTGACTTTTGCAGGTGGCTACATCAATGCCTGGTCTGTGAATAGCAAGGGAGGAATCATAGCAAAGTTTAGAGCAGTGCCAGAAAGACAGAAAGGCAGCATCATCACCACTGTGTCAACTGATGCCAGTGAAAGCATACTGTTGACGGGGGACAATACTGGAAGGATCTGTCTGTGGAACATTAAGGAATTTGGCTTTAAAAAACAAGAAGACACGGGGCCATTTGTGGATATCGATGGATGGCATGTTTCACTGTGTCCACCTCCACTACTGCAGTCCTGGCAAGCTCATCATAGTTGGGTGGTGAGTGTAACGTGTGATCCTTCTTGTAAAAGCATAATTACCGCAGGTTTGGACTGTACGGTCCAGCTATGGACAAAAGAAGGCTACTGCATAGGACGCTTTGGGAGAGATGAATGGGAGGCTACACAAGCCTGTCCTGAGAGGACTGCTGTCCAAGAAGAGGTAGAAAAACCACACACAGCCGAGGGAAAAACCATTGAGTCTCCACTGTCATCACCATCACCACCACCAATACCAGTACCAGACTTTTCAGACCTCTATAAAACGATAGATAAAATGTGTTTGCCAACTGGTGACGCGTTACTTGCAGAATTAGGAAAGATGCAGAGGAGATTGCCAAAATGGATAAAGGAGATGAAGGATGCAATAGAAGTATTGGATAGGCCAGATCTGGTTATTGAAGACATTGATACGCAGACTTTATACAAAGATCTTCTCTGACAATATCTCCGCATCAAAACAGTGAACTTACCAAATACCCCAGACAAGATTCAATGGAAGAAGAATTTGAAACACAATAAACAACACCCCCCCTCCATGTTTCAACCAAATCAGGAGCGGTTAGTGCTGCCACCTCAGACCTAAAAGATTGAGTTTGTATGTTCTCCCAGTGCTCGCGTGGGTTTTCTGTGGGTGCCCCTACCACAGTCCAAAAACATTTTTGGACTGAGAGGGATCAAAAATATCGATCAAATAAAGAAATTATCAAAAATAAACAAATAATTAAACATAAATTATAAAGTCAGCTATGTTGAACTTTATATGCAATTAAAAACTATTAAAAACTGAACATGCCTGCATGACAATACACCTCCTAAACATGTTTTTCCATTGAGACTGCTTAAAGATTCCATATTGTTATTATTATTATTATTATTATTATTATTATTAACTTGGTCCATTACTTCACAGACCACAGGGCCAGTGGTTTGAGTCCCTGTCCCTCCTGGCTATGTGTCAAACTTTCTTGAGCGAGTCACTGAACCTTAAGTTGTACCTGATGGATCAGGTGAGCATTGTACAGCGCTTAGAATAAAAGTGCTGTACACTCACTGGCCACTTTATAGGTACACCTGTTTAATCTAATGCAATCCAATACAGCAGCTCTGCCAGGAATTCTGGAGTGCATTATATCTAGAGGTGGTTTTAATGTTTTGGCCTATTTAAAATGACTCGCGTGGCCAAAACGTTAGAACCATCTCTTATAATCTGGAGTGCATGATAAGAAAAGGTGGTTCTAAAGTACAACTCCACTGCTCCGCTGTAGAGTTAAAACCTTTCTGACAGTTTCAACTTAGAAACTGAAAGATTGTGAAATTATTATAATTATTCTAAAAGCAGAATTCATGGCAGAGCTGCTGTATTGGATTAGAGTATACAGATGTAGGCAAAGAAGTGGCCAGTAATCGTATAAGTGGACTATTTACCCCTTCTTCTTATTATTATTCTTTTTAGCAATTTAAATTTATTCCCTGAGGGTCAATAACACCAGTGAAATGCTTGTGTCAAGAAACTACAAGAATTGTTTGCTTTAAATGCTAATGAGTCTATATTACCAACATCACCTTTAACACGTTGTCCTCTGAGGGTTATGTGTAATAGCTGAGAGTGTTCAATGAGAAATCACCTAATGTTTTTCCGCCTTAGACAAGATGTTGCCCTCGGTTTAAGAAACTACCAATTGAAAAAACTATTTTGTCATTTTCACTACAGAAATAAATTTCCAAGGCTGTGCAGACTTGCAAAATAAGACCAACAAGTGTATAGTTATTTGAAGAGTTTAAAAGATCTTATGTAAAACCTATCTTGTAAACAAAAGATTAAGGATTAAAATTAGGTACCCATATGAGATGACATGAAATCAAGGTCTCAAGTTTAAAGTTGTACCATCTAGCTGCAGCCTTTCTATGTGAAGTTTGCACGTTCTCCTCATGCTTGCATAGCTTTTCCTGTATTTCTCACCAAAAACGGTGATGTTGTGTACTGTGGGATTTCATATATATGAATGATTTAGTCCTTGAACTTGAAATGATGAATAAATTAAATTCATTCAAAAGGCAATTCCAATTCAAAAGGCACATTTTACATTGAATTCAGCAGCGTTATGTCTAAAAATTGACTATTTGTGCGCTTTAGCTATGTGTGCTCCTGTTCAGTAAATGCAGAAACCGGCCAAACTCAGCACAACACATCAAAGAGTAAAATTACTCAGCTCACTCTGAGTACTGCTAATATGTCTCATAAGTCTTTTAATTAAGGCTAGGGATGGAGGGACTGGTTTAAAGATGGGATTTCTGTGTTGCTTGGGACTCCTTTTCGGACAAAGTGGTTAATTATGAAATATTTCAAATAACATGAATGTAACAAAAAATGCAACTTTGATCAGAAATGTTGTTAAGTAAAAAGTATAGATGTACTTAAGTATGTACTTTAGTAAAGAAGTGCTTGTACTTCATTACTTTCCACCACTGAAATTGTCCGTAGGTGTGAATGTGAGTTTTGAGTAGTTGTCAGTCTATGTCTCTCTGTGTTTGCCCTGAGATAGACTGGAGACCTGTCCAGCGTGGACCCTGCCTTTCCCAATGACAGCTGGGATAAGCACCAGTCCCCCATGACCCTGAACAGAATAAGCAGTTAGATGGACCCTAGTTAACCATTTATACAGTATTACATTTTTAATAAAAGAATCCTAATGTAATGTTCTATCTATCTACTACATCCAATTAAGCTTTATGTTAATGCTTATTCATTTCTTTAGTTTCACCTTGTTTAAAAACTAAAATGGTTTAAGGGAACAGACAGACAGCTGAGTGATAAGTAATCTAAATATGGGAACATGTGTATGTAATTATTTGTGAATTTATACCTGGCTATATCTGGACCTGGTCTGTTACTACCAAGGCACATATGGCTAGAAAGTTTAGGCCAAAAAGAAATACCATCATAACCATTATGCACACTGCCATAAAGATAAGATCAAACTTTATTGATCTTAATACAAAGAAACAAAACCCAAACCAAAAAGAGAATTTACAGTAAGGGGTCCCCTTAAAGCATTTCCAACAGTTGGAGATAGAGATGAACAAGTAACTTGTGGAAACATTGCTTAGCAGGTGCAGCAAGCTCATTTGTGTCATTTTGAGCCATCTCTATGGTTCTCTGTCAGAAAACTGAGGCTTGCTTATTTTTTGGGTTAGGAATGAGTCACTGCCAGAAGTGAAGTGTCCTTGGGCAAGATACTGAACCCCAGGTTGCCCCCAGTCGGTCAGGTAAGCAACTTAAAAGGCAGCCGCTGTTATCATTTGGCGAGTGTGCAAGTGAATATGTGAAGGAGAACAACATGTTAAAATGCTTTGGAAACGAGCTCTGTGTGAGCAGCAGCAACTAAATGTGCATTTTTTGCACCACCACTCATTTTAAGTTGCTTAAGGCTGAGACTTTAACAAGCTGAGCAGATAAAGTTCCTCGTCATTTAACCTTGAATAAATACTGTCTTTGTTCTCTACTGTATTTTGATTGAATACGTAACTACTGTGTTGTGGTTTAAGAAAGACAGTAAAGTTATTATTTGTTCTTACTATGCGAAAAGATAAAAAGGAGGAAAGTCTTACATTGGTAAGGTTTTGTACTCGGTGTGATCAAACGGCTTGATAATTCTGATACAGTAAGTCTAGTTTTGAGCGTTACTTGATTCAGAACCAGCACTAAAATTTCACAAAACAAATTACAATATCCTATGAAGATAATTAGGTACAAATGCTTGAAACAAGTGAAACTGCCTTGTAGGAAATATCCTGTCAGACAAAGAGATATTATAAACAAGCCTTCAATATCTTCACAGTTCATTTTTTAAAGTTGACAGTATTCCACTGTAAAACATTGTGGCCTATACACTGATTAAAATTAAAGGTTTGAAATTTTTTATCACCAGAAGGTCCGTATCAACAGAAGGACTGAATACAACAAGTAAAATCTTTTTCAATGTTCATATGAGCATGAGTCATGTTTTAAGACACAATTTTAAAAAATCTAAATCTTTCCTTAAAGTTATATTCTCTCACTTGTCTAATTTTCCAATTTCTCTGCTGTTCTGTTTTTCATTGAGCTGTATCACCAAGTCTAATTCCTGTGTGCATTGTACATAAAGTGACTTAGATTCTGATTAGTAGAATTTTGCAGATCTTGAAGATCTGCCCAACTCAAGGGCACCTTAAAAGAAAACATCTGCAAATACACCACTGTAGTATTTAGCTTCACTAAAGCACTTTAAACTAATTTGACCAGAAGGTATGTACATCAGATGACAAGAAATGTTACTAATATATGAAATTCCCTGTTGCATACATTGTATAGTGGGCGACTGCGGCGCAGGAAGGTAGAGCGGTTGTCCACCAATCTCACAGTTGTTGGTTCAATCTCCTCCTCCACCTCCTCGAAGTGTCCTTGAGCAAGACACTGAACCCCAACTTAGTTGCTCCCGGTGAGTGTTGGCCAGCGGCATAGCAGCTCCCCCATCGGTGTGTGAGTGTGTGTGTGTGATTGTGAGTGTGAATGGGTGAATAAGATACAGTATAAAGTGTTTTGAGTGCCAATAGGTAGAAAAGCGCTATATAAGTGCAGACCATTTACCATATAACACTGAAAATAGTCTTATTGTGATTGGGACAAGATGGAAGGTACACTTAGTGTGACAAACTGGGTGTTATCAACATTTTCCTCAAGCAATCCTCAGTGGCCTTGGCAGTAGAAGGTGTTAGATGTTTCAGATTTCACTACAAAATGATTTGCTCTTTGTGAGAAAGATTAAAAATCCCACGCTTCATTTACACATCCTGTAAAATGCTGCCAGCTACATGTAAGAGACTGCTTCATTCCTGCCGGTCTGTAAAGGTCATTTCTCCATATGTATTATGCCTTTTCAGCTTTTCCTGATCCTGTAGTGCAGTCAGTGACAGATTGCAATGAGAACATAGCTTTTATCACCTGTGCTAAAAGCAGAATCGCTATTTTACACATTGTACGCCTCCAGAGAGCTGGGCCATGGGAGGTATTTATAAAAAGCACATATTTTTTCGTTACATCACTATAATAGCAAGTTCACACTGCTTGTTCTATGTCCCTTGTTGGCCAGCTCTTCTGCCAGATGGCAGGTCCATTGTCCAGCGTGATTTAACAAGATGGCTATCGCTTATTGGTGTAATTGTTTTGCGCTGCTATGCTTCAGTTTCTTTTTTATATTGTTTATTTGCTCTTCTGTTCTCTTCTTTTGCCCGTGTATTGAATTGGTTGGAAGACAGTGGACGTTTTCATTTAATTAAAGTGACAGATTCCCTACATACAATGTCAAAAGCCCGGCGATCTGCTGCTTTCTGTTCATTACACCACACACTATCTAAGAAGTCTAACTCAATAAACCTAATGAGGATTTTATTATTAAAGAGTATTATTACATAGATCGGCTACCACATAAACAAAGTTGACAGGTAAAGTTAGTCCAATTCATGGAGGCCTCAAATCGCAACTTTCAGGATTTAAAAGATATGTTGCTGACATCTTGGGTTGGCTGTAGCTCAGTTGGCAGATTTTTCATGCTGCCCTTTCATCCATTCCCAGTAAGATTAAGACCACTTCACACATCCACCAAAAAGGGCCACACTTCTAACGACCCCCATTTTAGGGATTTGGGGAGTTAGGGCCAAAATCCTTACATCTTGATGACTCCATCCTGTTTCCACCTCCCACCTTAACAAGTGACAGGTTTTCACCATTAAGCCATTTAGCAGTGGGAGGCTGAGTGCTACCAGGTTGAGGATGATAGATAGTATGAAGTTTAGTGAGATTAAATACACTCTAGTGAATTGAATTGTATATAGACATCCATAGTATTTGTAGTGGTTGCAGTAAAATAGATATCTACATACTATCCATTATTTAAGGTAGCTTATGCATTTGGTTGCTTGCATGCTTACCTGTACAGGTGGTAGGTTCCCCTAAGGTGAGACTATAAAATCCACGGCAGTTGAGGAAAGGTTTAGCTTGCTGTGAGGCTGTGGTTTTCAAACAATGTCTTTTTTTGCTTTTATCCTTTTAATCTACTGTGAATGCATCAGCAGTAATGTTATTCTAATCTTTATTATTATTACATACATTTATTACTTAACTACTTTTTAGGACATTATTGCTTCCATCCAGCTTTTTGATATCTTTTGTACTTTTTATAATCAGCTTTTTTCAGCAATTTCTCAATCAAATAATTGGAGTCTTCAGCTCCTTTTCAGCCTTAACCAGTTGGGCATTTTTCAGCCTAGAGAAACCATTCAAATTTTCGGCAAATCACAAGATTCACTAGAGCTTCATTCAGCTTTTTAATATCTTTTACAGTTTTTGGATACTGGCAGTTTTAGTTTGATGCAGTTTTTGGAAATGTCCCCTCTTGTCACAGCTGTGAGGCTGGCTCATGTTGCCCTGGTGCCCAGCACTCTCTCCTCCCTGCTCTGATTTCCTCCTGTCTCTCTTCTCTCTCCTGGTCCCTAATCAGCCTCATTCCATTAACTTGTTGGGTTCCCTAAATATGCCCCAGTCACCTGCCCCTCTCTGCCAGATTGTCTCTCTGCTTTTCCCGAGCAAGCATCCATTCTCTGGCCAAGATACTCTGTATGGTAAAGTCACGCTAAAGTTATCTGCTCTGTTTGCGTTTTTGGAGATTTTGTGCTACTTTCCGAGTGTTTGAATTTTGTCTTGTTTGACACTTTGTTTCCTCCCTGCCCGGGGGCAGTGTTCCACAGGACGCCTGTTTTTCATCGTTCCGTAAGTGACTTTATTCTGTATACAGACTGTGAACTTTGTGGAATTAATGTTTAGAAAAGGTTTTTTGCACAAGACAAAAGAAGAGTTTGTGTTTTTGTCTTTTCTCCACTGGGTATTTTTGTTGGTACTTTCTGTTTGTTACTTTTTCATTTTAGTTGTTACTTTGCTGGCTCCTGTTTTGTTTTCTCTCCCTGGTTTTTCCAGCCACTTTTAGTTGTCCTCCTTCCCCGGCTCCTGTTGTTCGTAACCCTGCTCCGTTTGGTCGCCGCTGCAGCACTACAATCTCTCTGGCGAGTAAGCAATCTATTTGTACCCTAGTTAATTCTGTGCCTTCGCCACTATTAACTCTGTCTCTTATTCTCCCTCAGATCGCCTACCGTCTCCCAGCCACCTCCACCACGCACAGATATCCTGAACCACCACCCCTGTTGTCCCATCTGCTACACTGTTACATCTGTTCTGCTCCTTTCTGGGTCCTACAACTCCCCAACCTTAATAGCTCTCTCCAGAGTTGTTACATCACACACTAGCTTCTGTTTTCTTCACCATTTTAACCTTTTTTTCAGTTTTTCTCTTCAGCTCTCACAGACAACCTACACAATAAAACAGTAGAGAAAATTGTCAGCTTTCAGAAAATGAGCTTATATTTGTTGAAAATTGCCAAAATCACAGAGTCACCCAACTCCCCCATTAAAAGCCATTGAAATCTGCTCAAAAAAATCTGGAACGAATTTTTTGAGCAGACCCAGATGACGTCTGCATGTAACTTGTAACAGCTTCTTCTCTCTGTCTCTGTGTGAGGTGGTGTGTGTGAAGACTGTTTTGTCTTTTTTTCTTCATTGATTTCTTAATATATTTTGTTATCCTATTGTGCAGATCGTTTTGTTTTTTATCATTGTTAGTGTATCTGTTGGAGCTCTGGTGTTTTTCTTGATTTGTGAAAAATTGAGATGGGGTGAAGGTGGCACCAGACCCAGCAGTGTCAGTGTCAGAGCAAAGTGTCAGTGTCAGAGCAAATGGGGTATGACAGTTTGTTTGCTTCAAGAATGAACAAGGCCATAGTAATCATCCTCAAACAAGAAGGCGGCATGGTTCATCTCAATGAAAGTGGTGTGTTCAATTATGATTTATTTGTTCAGGTTTCACCCCTGGTTGCCCCTCCTACTAAAATTATTACGTCTGTTGTCCCCCCCTTTTATTCCTAATGAGGCAATAGAACATGAGCTAGCACACTTTGGTAAGATCGCCAGTGGCTTTCTAACTGTCGGCCTAGGTGTATGTGTGTACCTGAACTCTCCTACACAGTTCCTGTAGGTTTCTTTTAAAGTTAAGTACGCAAGCGCTTCACCTGCCCTACCAGACAGTGGAAGGCGATTGGCGTAGCTACAGCCAGTGGGTTCAGCCAAGATAGGCCTGGGGATCTCCCATCTGTGGGTCCTGCAGTGCAGGAAGTGTCAGATAATTGAATCGTTGAGTGACAGCTGCAGGAAGATTGTGAGATGGATTATGATTTGGACCGTCTGTCAACTACAGAGACAACTACACAGGGTGCTGACATTTACAAACCGCAGGGTATTATTCATGTCTTAGATAAAACTGTTAAATTCAGTGAATAATTTCCAGTTACTGAAAGGGTTGTCATGTCTGCTAAGATCCTACAGAAACTGATGGGTGAAAGAGATTTAGGCTCAGAAAATTTTAAAAGGAGCAGGTTTTGTTTTGGGCAAAAAACTCTACAACAAAAGATGGTTCCTGAGAGGAGGACACGAAAAAACGCAAACCGAAGTCCAGATCACGAGAGCCTCCTGCTTAGGAGAGCTGCTGGTGTAGGCTATGACAAACAACAGTTTTTGCTTGACCATGAGGACTTGGACTGGTCTGCTATGACTCCCTCCTACAAGTCTGTCCTGCAGTCTATGAAGGTTTTTACCTTTCAGCCAGACCTGAACATGAATTTAAAACTAAGAAAAATCAAGGCATAAACAGTGGGAACTCGGTAACTAGATTATCCAAAACAACAACACAGTTAAAGAGAGGTGGACCGAATTGGGCGACTAAATAATCTAAACATGAACCAGGCTGAGTGAACTAAGACTAAGACTAAGCACACAACAATAGACTGAACCAAACCCAACAAACCGACCTATGAAAAGCTAGGATAGGCTCCAGCTGAACAGGATAAGAGGTTGCAGATGGTGAATGGATGGATAGAAAGCCTGGGAGGCCCTGGAGAGTGTGTACTTACTCAAATTTAAAGACGCTCCTATCCCAGAGCTTACAGGAAGTGCTTTTTCAAAATAAAAGAAGAAAATGGAGACAGAAGAATTCCAGAGTGATCTGAATGATTAAACACTATAACTCTCCTCTTAGAATTCTTTCAGACTTGATATGAGGTAAAAACGGTTAAACTACCTAAGTGTTAATGTTAAAGATATCTCATTTACATTCAGCTTTAGCTTTTGCAGTATTCAGCTGATTGGACAATTGCTAAAATCCTCTTCAACTTTCTCCGCATTCAGATGTAAATGGTTCTACATATTTTGACCTATTGAGATTTAAACTTTAACATTATTCTTTGTAATATTAATAGTATTTTATAAATTCTACTGTTGCAAGTATTCATGTTACAGCTACTTGAGGTAAAATGATTGACCTTTTTAAATCACTTCAGCTTGAATTCAGCTTATTTAGAAAATAATTTTTTAGAAATTGCAACTTTTAAAAATTTCTAATAAAAATTCTGCTATTTTTGAAGGATTTGGCCAAAAGCATAGACAGTAGGCAACTCCCTCATCAAAAACCATTGTGAGAGGGTTCTAGAATGTTCTGAGCAGACCCAGATAAAGGCTGTATGTAAACTTGTGACCGTGACTTCGATTTTTGGAATTTCTTCACATCAAGTTTATCAGTGTGTAAGTTGAAGCCGTCTGTCGCTCACGGTGAAGATGTGACTTGTAGTTCCTTATTTATTGCACAGTATTTTCAAGTTTTGAGTCTTTTCTTACATGTGTCTGTTTCTCCCATCTTCCCTTTCTCTGTCATTCATCTCTATGGAAACAGTATCAAACAAGCAAAAAAAAAAAAAAAAGGCACAAGTCAGAGACAGAAGAATGCCGGACTGATTTGAATGATAAGTAACTCATTGCACTCTCTGGATACCTTCAAGGCTTTCAGCTACAGTATTTCAGCAAAAACAGTTCACCTTTTTTTCACCAATGCTTGGAAAACCAGCGCTGAAGCATCTCAGTGCATTTTCTTTTTGGAAATGTTTTTTCTAGTTTAAGTTTGGTTGATTTCCTGGGGTTTTGGTTCTGCCTCTGTTTAGTATGTTGTTAATAAATGCCACCTTTTTTGAACATTCTCCCCCCTGCTGATGCGTCTTTATAGGCTATATTTCTATAGCACCTTTCACATACAAGCTGTCAAAGTGCTGTACAGCCATCAATTAAAACAGTAGATAAAAGTGAACAATATTAAACATAATAATATAATGTACATCATAATAAACCAGATAATAAAATAGTAGAAAAAATAATTATTGTATTGAAAATGTATAAAAATGTAAATGTATAGACAAAATAATACAAAAAGAAGCTTCTTAAACATCCCTTTCAAGTTTTTCAGTGCCAAGTTTACATCATTTCCCATGTATATGGGGGACGGTCTGACCTCCTCCTTTGAGGTTCACAAATTCACAGCTAATAAATAGTCTGTCAGAAGAATTAAACATCATGTGAGATGTTTTGTGAGAACAGCTTCAAACAAAAGCCTTTGATAAATATCAGAGGTGATCTTACTCTAATCTGACGCTCCTGACGCTTCAGCACATACTTCACTCCGGAGATCGTTGTTAGACAAACATTGAACATTTATTGTACTTCCTTCTCAACTTAGCTGATGACAGATTAATTGTACATACAGCTTTAAGCACCGTATTCTCACAAGCAAGTTTCACTAGCAGTTTCATCAAACAAGTTTCTCAAAGTATGTCTGAACTCGCAGAACTCGGTAAGAAACCGTGGGCCTCTACAGCTACACACAGAACCTTCTTCTTGTAGTCAGTTCCTCTGCTCCAGCTACCGTATCACATCTGCTCCCTGAGCTGAACTGACTTGCTTTCAAATTTAAAAAAACCCATAGCATTGCAATGTTTCCTTGACCACTGTCAACAAGCTTAAAAGGTAAATTACAAAGGCAACCATCAAAGGCAAACTATCAAAGCTATATGATGTCATTGTCACTAATGACATCATAACAGCCCATTCCCAGCCCGGTAGAAATTGGGGAGGTTGCATCAGGAAGGGCATCCGGCGTAAAAACTGTACCAAATCAACATGGGGACAATGATCCGCTGTGGCGACCCTGAACTCACAGGATAAGCCGACAAAAGTACAAAAAGGACAAAAAAAGATCTTTTTTCTGGCATGTGAAACATTTGTTAGATGTTGACTATATCTCAGATCATATCCTTGTATTGAGTGTCCTGCCAAGGGGGTTGGTGAGTTTCTTTATCCATCTTCTGTACGTAAACCAATATTTTCTTCACAATAGAACATAAACAACATGTCAGATGTTGAAACTGAAACATGTTATTCTAGCTGCTCAACAGTCCTGGGCCTTTTTGTTTTAAAAATGTTTCTGTTGGTGAAAGGTCTAAACTGCAGGCAGGCTAGTTCAGCACCCGGTCTCTGCTCCTGCGATGGATCAGCATGTGGTTTTGCATTGTCATGCTTAAATATGCAAAGCTTTTCCTAAAAGCAAAGTTGTCTGGATGAGAGTATATGTTGCTCCCAAACCTCTATGTACTTTTCAGCATTGATGGTGCCTTTGCAAATGGCACGAAAAACGCACAATGTTTTCTAAAAATAATTTAAAATTTTGATTCAATTATGGTTAATCAAATCACCATACCAAATCTTGGTGGAGGCAGCAGTCCAGAAAAGAAACACACCATGCCAAAGTAATAGTAGTGTTAATATGAGCCCAGCATCTAACAGGGAAAGTTAAGACAGTCATGCATCTTTACATCTCACAGATGTGTTGGGAATGTGCAGTCGTGTGTGTGTGTGTGTTTTCCCAGCATTGAGGGCATTCACACATGCAGGACCAGCAACGGCTGACTGAGCCCAAGCCCAAGCTGATCAAATCTGACAAAGTAATTCTGATGGCACCACTAGGATAAGGTAAGGTCATAAAAGGTAAAAATAAACAAAACAATACTAAACACGTGCTAAAATAAAAAAGCATAACATTTATAATCTTTGAACTTATCAATAATTTAATTAATTTTAGAATCAACTATTATAAACATAATGCTCTTGCAATAATGTTTGTTTCTTGTCTTTTCTTCCCCCTTTCCTTTTAACATATAATTGAATAGCTAAAAATTAATAATAATAATAATAATAAAACCAAAGCTTTATTGAGTTAAGTAAATGTAAGAAACAAGGTAAAACTAATAAAGCAGCCACAGACTGGTGGGGAGACTCTACCTTAATTTACAATAACAGAATCACCAACCCTCTTAGTGACAGTCTTCATCTTAAAATATTCTTCCCCTACTTAGCCTTATTAAAACACCCTGTCATATCCAGCCTGTCCAGAGCTGCACACGGCTGCTCCATACTGATAAGGCATCATACATGATCGATCACAGAATAATGTGGATGCAGAGGGATGAAGCAAACTAAAAGTTAGAGGTGTTGCAATTGAATATCCCAGCAAGACAACTAGATACAGTGGAGTGGTGCTTATGTGACGCTAAGACGCTTAACCTTTAACCTCTACGTTCAGTCAAGAGATCAATCCTTATGGTCTATTGAGAACGTCATAATTTTCGCCATTCCTTCCCTCATATGTTCTGCAGTGAAAGAGAGATTGATGTCATCATAATGAAATAATAGTCTGATGTTCAGGATTCATTTAAATGTTTACAGCCCATCTTCTGTTTTTAATTCAAATAATTTCTAAAACTCTAAATTAGGTTGGATATTGAGTCAATCTAGTTTTACCTTTTTAGCATTATCTTTTGTACTAGGATTAATCCTGTTTTAATTCACCTTCTACTTGTGTGTATTGAACCACCTTTTCAGTTTCCCAATTGTTTATTGTTTGACCTGTATACTATGCAAACTATGTATCAACCTATATTTATCTTAGTAGTTATTATATTAATAAATATTTATCCATATCAAGCGATGTGGTGTATAACGTGGTTACAGAAGTCAGGGATAACTTATCAGCAAAGACCTGCCTCTAATATGCGACTGATTCATTAAACTAGTTAATCGGTGATAAATCAGTGATTAAGAGGGTGATCATCTCTCATAACTGATCTGGTGCCATATAGCAAAGTTGAATTATTGAATGTGCATGTTTGCTGCATTATTGTGATGCTCCAGAGCGAGGCATGTTGTCAACTGTGAATGCCAGCATTGTCCACGATTCTGAGCAAGGAAGCCTGGGTCTCCCTTCACAGACTTCTGCAGTGGCGGATGTGTATTTTGACGGATGGAATGGCAATTTCTGATTCTTGGCTGCTAAACAGAGGAGGCTGATAACCTAGGGAGCACATGAAGGGGGTCAGACCTGTGGCAAAAGAGGTGAGAGAATTATGTGGATATTCAATCCAAGGTAGAAAAGAGCTCCAGGTGGAGGGGTTGGCAGATGTGACACATCGAAGGGCAGTTTCCAGACTCTGATTAACTCATTCCGATTAGCTGTTAGCCTGGGGGTGGAACCCCGATGTCAGACTCACTGAAGGCCCCAGAGCATTGAAAAATGAGGTCCACACTAGAGAGGTGAATTGTGCGCCCCTATCTGACATGATGTCACAGGCGATGCCGTGACTGCGGAACATGTCCTGAATGACTAGTGGTGCTGTTTTTGTGGCTGTGGGCAGTTAAGGGATAAAATGAGCTGCCTTGGAGAAGGGGTCCATGATGGTGAAAATAGGAGTGTAGAAAGTAAGTTTAGGCAATGTGTGACCAGGGATAGGGATAAGAAGGGGTTGGAGGAGGCAGGCGGGGTGTGCGACTTTTCCCCTGGCACAGACTGCACAGGCTGCGACCAACTCCTTAATGTCTTTGGCAAGGGAGGGCCACCAAAAGTGTCGCTTAAGGAGGTCCATGGAGCGTTCTGCACCAGGGTGGCAAGAGAACTTTGAGCATGAGCCAACTGGAGGACCGGGGCCGGACATGAGATGGCCCTCTGCTGGGCCATGCAGATCATGTGTTCAGACGATGGAAGGAGAATAGACTCGGGGTCATGGTAAGAGGTTTATGGTGAGTGGATATGGGACAGGACATCAGGCTTGAAGTTCCTAGATCGAGGGTGGTAGGTAAGGAAAAGGCGAATTGGTCAAAGAAGAGGGATCATCGAGCTTGGTGGGAGTTCAGGCGCATGCCGGTCCTTATGTGGGCTAGGTTCTTGTGATCAGTCCAGACAATAAAAGGTTGCAACTGCCCCTTTTACCAATGATGCCACTCCTCTAGTGCCAATTTCACCGCCAAGAGTTCGTAATCACTAACTCAGTCATTTTTTTCACCTGGAGACAAATGGCGGGGGGAGAAGATGCAAGGTCGCAACTTTTGGTCGGATTTGGCTGTAACGTCCAATTCCACGTTAACCTGATGGGAGGGGTCAGGCTGGAAAAATCACAAAGAAAAAGCCAGTAGCAACTGGGGAGGAAGAATGATGAATTAAGCCAGATTGCAGGGACTTGCATAATGTATTTTTCCATGGCCTCCTTCTCAGGGAGAGAGAGGTTGTACAAGCGGCCAATGGGTAATAGTGCTCCTGGCTGAAGGTCAATGGTGCATTCATAAGGGCGGTGGGGGGGAAGAGAGGGTCTTTTTTGTTTGTGAAGACTGGCACTATGTCATGGTAAACTGGGGAAACGGGAGACAAATCGGATGTCGGTGGGTGTTGGTGTTTTCAGAGAATGGGCGGCAGAATTTCTGACACGAATTCCTCCAACCAAACTTTTTTTTAAAAGACCAGTCTGTGTGGGTTGTCATGTTTCTTTAGCCAGGAATAACCAAGGATCATGGGGGTTTGTGGAGTGGACATTAGAAAAAAGAAAAATTTTCTTGGTTGTTACTAGAGATTAGCAGACACGGGGGGGGGGGGCTGTCTTGTGTGTTTCGGTGAAGACAGATCCATCGAGTGTTCTGAACTTTAATGTCCGCTCCAGGGAGAGAATGGGAATTGAGGACTGTTTAGCGAGGGAGATGTCGAGTAGACTATATTCAGGCCCTAAATCAATTAGGGCCTAAAGGGGCAGGGACACAGATTGATGGGAAAGTGTGGTTGGGATTTGGAGCCGGGCTTGGGAAGAGTAATTCTGCTCATCAGTATCCCCAGGCCTAGTGACAAGCTCACTCTTTCTGCCGTACGGCACACTGAGCTACAGTAGATGCGCTCCCACACCTGGATCCTCCATTGTCCCTCGGTGGGGGAGAACCGTACGCAGTTCAACTCCAAAGGTTCCGCTGGGGGGTCAAGGGGCACCAGAGAGCTGGATCCAAGTGAGACAGGGACTTTAGGCTGAGGGGACGATTGAAGTTCCTGGGAAACTTTTAGTTTGAGGTACTTTTTGGTGAATTTTCAACTGTACTGCAGAATTTTGGCCCAGCTAAATAGGTGACATCACACACACATCACACATCAAGTTTTTTCTTCCTCAACTTTCCTCAACGAATTAAACATAAAAATTTCTGCCTTCTCAGTTTTTTATTTTGTAAATAGGACTAATAGTTTTTCACATTTTGCACATTTTGCAAGGCAAAATCTGAGCATTTCACAGCCTGTCTTCACCATATGTGAGTGACTCAGCAAGTTCTGCTGTCGTTGCCAGGGTAACAAACACCGTCATGTGATCAGCCTCAGAGCTGTGTCCCCTTTACAAAGTGTAGATGCAAACACACACACACACACACACACAGGAAATAAACTTTGAAAATTAAAGCCTTAATACGTTTTATACTTTTTTTAGCATTTCAATGCTAACATAAATTTGAGTTTTTAGTTTCCCTGCAGTGATAGGTCCAGGTTTGCTTTTCTGACAACTGTTAGAATCTCCTCAACTTTCTCCACATACCAGATGTAAATGGTTCTGCATACTTTGACCCACTGACATTTTAGAACTTTAACATGGTGTTTTGAAATGGTCATAGTAGTTTATAAATTCTACTTTTCTTCAGATGTTTGACTTGCTCAGCTATTAAATTTCTACAGTTTCCAAAGTTTTTACAGTTTTTTCTTGGGGCAAAACAGTTAACCTTCAACCTTTCAGCAATTTCTAAATAGTTCACCTTCATTCCAGCTTTCAGCAAAGCAAAGATTTCAGCTGTTTCACCCAAACCAGTTAAGTTTTTTTCAGAATTTAGTTTATTTTTATGAATTTCTTTTTGGAAATGCTTTTTCTAGTTCATATTCATATTAATAACTCATATGGCTACAAACTACTAACCTGACTTAAGGTATTTAACTAAAAACGCAAATAGTTAAATTAATTTTTGGATTTTAAAACTTACTCCTACAGCTCCATTGTAAGCGTGTTTTTTTTTTTTACATTAACGTCTTTTAGTTTGTGGCATTGTTTTCCATTTTTATGGCCTTTCGTCTCATATTGGTAATTAGTAATTTAAATTTATTTTGGACGATAATAATGTCAATGTTGCACCTTAGGGCCACCGTAGAGGACTGCTTCGGCAGGGGAAGAGGGGAGCAGCAGAGACAGAGTGCGGCTAGACGCCGGCTCATGAAGTTCTCTTGTCGGCATTCTGCAGGCACATGAATGACAGCTGACTGTTGCATCACAAGTTTTTATTTATTTTTTCATATTTCATATCATGTAAAGAGAGCAGAGCAAATGCTGATGCTCTTTGCATCAGACCAATGTATTTTTGATTCTTACGCGGGATCGGAACAAATGGGAAACGGGCTCGGTGACACAAGCTTAATGGTAAGTGAACAAAACTTGGAGCTGGAGGTTTGGTGTGTGTGTGTGTGTGTGTGTGTGTCAGAATGGGGAGGTACAGTGGACTAGGTTGCGTTGCTACAGGTGTCCTCCCTGTTTGTCGGCACCCAGCCTGCTGCGATTCATAAAACAAGCCCAATGCTGGCAGCCCCCTGCAGCAGCTGTTGTTCTGTGGATGCAACAAGCTGATGATATTCTCTGCTATAAGAAAAAGAAAAAAAAAACAAAAACAACTGATGTATATTATCATACAAAGCTTTCCCTGAAATATTTCGGAAGCTGTGTTTCCCAAATTAGAGAGAATAATGATGTCCATCTCATTTAAAAATGATTAAACTGAAAAATGTGATTGTTGTTAAATATATTTTCTCAATTTGAATTTGGCAGCAACTAAGTTGGGGTTCAGTGTCTTGCTCAAGAGCACTTTGACATGTGACTGGAGGAGCCGGGAATTGATCCAACAACTGCCAGATTGGTGGACAACCGCTCTACCTTCCTGCGCCACAGTTGTTAAAAGAAGAGGGGATGCTACACAATGGTAAACATCACCTTGTTCCAACTTTTTTGAGCTGTGTTGCTACCATCACATTCAAAATGAGCAAATATTTTCCATGAAATGGTAAAATATCTCAGTTTCAACATCTGATATGTTGTTTATTTTCTATTGTGAACAAAATATGGGTTGATGAGATTTGCAAATCGTTGCATTCTGTATTTATGTTTTACACATCGTCCCAAGTTTTTTGAATTGGGGTTGCATACGGTTGTTTCTGAGCATGGTAGAGTTTTAACTTACATTTATGGATGCAGCAAAAAACTGTGTTCACTGACAATGGTTTTCAGTTGCTGAGCCCATGCAGTGATTTCCACCACACAATTAATAAACAATTTTTATTAAACAACAACAACAATTCTTATTGAACTGCCAGCTGAGGGCCCAAAGATCACTATTCAAGATTCGCCCTTATCCTTTGTGTACAGAAATGTATCTGGACTCTTTAATTTTTTATTTTTTTGCAAATATTATGTATGCTGAAATTCTTCTGCAGGAAGAAACAGCATTAAGATACTATTAAGTTGCTAGATAAACTTTTTTTTCTTTTTTATTGATAAGGAATACACTATGGTAGGAGGACAGATTGTTTTGGAGGAAATGATTCTTAAAGCCCTACATGTTACATGGATTAAACAATCAATTTAATTAAATTCAACTTTATTTATGTAGCACCAATTCAGAACAAAGTCATCTCAAGGCACTTTACAGAATAAAGTGAAGACTATAAAAATGTAAAGAGAGAACCCAACAATTCCCCCTTGAGCAAGCCCTAGTTAACAGTGGAGAGTTTTATCAAAGAGGAAGGTTTTAAGCCTAGTCTTAAAAGTAGAGAGGGTGTCTGCTTCCAGAATGTTAACTGGCAGCTGGTTCCACAGGAGAGGAGCTTGATGGCTAAAGGCTCTGCCTCCCATTCTACCTTTGGAAATTCTGGGAACCACAAGTAGGCCTGCATTCTGAGATCGAAGTGGTCTACTGGGAGAATATGGTGCTATGAGGTCTTCTATATACGATGGAGCCTGACCATTCAGAGCTTTATATGTAAGAAGCAGGGTTTTAAATTCTATTCTAGATTTAATGGGAAGCCAATGGAGAGAAGCTAGTGAAGGTGAAATATGATCTCTCTTGCTAGTTCCAGTCAGCACTCTTGCTGCAGCATTTTGGATTAATTGCAGGCTCTTTAGGGAGTTACTGGGGCATCCTGAAAGTAGGGTATTACAGTAGTCCAACCTAAAAGTAATAAATGCATGGACTAGTTTTTCGGCATCACTTTGAGACAGGATGCTCTTAATTTTGGCAATGTTCCGTAGGTGGAAGAAGGCTGTTCTAGAGATTTGTTTTATATGTGAGGACAAATATGTAAAGGACAAATCCTGGTCAAAAATAACTCCAAGGTTCCTTGCAGTAGTACTGGAGGCCAGACTTGATCACATTTCAGTCTGTCTGGGATGCCTCTGGAATGCACTTTTTGCGCTGCATTTGCGCTCCAGTATCTTAAGGACAGTTCATTTAGGACCATTTTGTGTATTTTTCATATTTGTTAATTTCTGTCCATCAAGAGAAAATCTTTTGGATTATAAAATATGTAGGACCAGATCTTTGTCCAGCCAAGATTTGATTAAACATGAGCAGTTTCTGTAGTAATAGGTGAATGAAGTTGTATACACCTTGACTCAGTCCTGTGTGTCTGTGTGGATCATGTCAGATTGAGGTCAGGAAGTTAGAAGGAAAAGCTGAAAAGTCACTCTCGTGGTGGAGTGGATTGCAAAGTGCTATGTGAATCGGGTGGAGTGGGTGCACTGAGTCAGTATGTGTGTGTATACGAGAGACTGAGTGAATGATATAGACATGCTCTTTGCAGACTTTAATCTTTTCAGAGTCACTTGGCGTGTTGTTTTGTCCTCATGGTCTAGCTTTGGCCAGGATTCTGACTCAACAATAACTGTGGTAATTTTATCACTACTATTTTATTGGTATGCATCTTTTTTTAATTCTCTTTTTCTAGTCTCAAAGATTCTAAACAAATCCCCTCCCCCTCGGAGGTAAATACTTTGGTTAGTCACACACACCACCTTCATCAGTTTGATTCGGGGTTTATTTCTTTTATCGTAGGAAGAACTACTGGCAAACAAAACCAGTGATAGCGATGTTTGATTCACATCACACCTCTTCTTCAGGCTCTTATAATGGGTAGGCTCAGTCCTGATTAAAGCCTCATGTGAGAAGCTCACGTTATAGCATGGATCCAAACAGGTGCCCAGCAAATTGTTATTTACACCTTATATCAAAGATGATACAGCGTAGCACAGTTCTACTTGTCCCCCCTCTGACTTTTTAGGTTTTTTTTTTTCCAAGAAGAACAGCGTAGACAATGAGAAGTTACATCATGTTGTCTTATCGGTTGGGACGCAGGGGCATGTTGTGATCTATGCGTCTGTTTACCTGTGACTGCTGTGAAGGTTACCTGCATGCCTTCTGTTTTGTTTTTGCTAAAATGTTGTTCAAATCTTTTTTAAAAATTGACAAAGAAGAGAAGAGAGGAAGAAGGGAAGGGAGAAAAAAAAGGGACACTGTGAAAATTGAACCTATTTTGCCAAGAAATGCCAATTTCGTTAATAATCCATATGACTTGGCAGTGCAAGACTGAATAAGCAAGCGTGATGGAAAAACCTAATCACATCCCCAGACTTCATCAGTTATCTTGCTTTTAGACCGAGTAATTGTTGCATACACTCTGAAAGAGTTTAAAAGTTTTAAATCCCTTGAGGCTTAACACGTTTGCAGTGGCTGCGTGGAAGGTCTCCACATTCACAAGCCGTGACGGTGGCAGACGGAGAACATAGAATAATTTAGCATGCCTCTGAAACTAAGCAGGTTACAAACGAAAAATTATTTAACCCCAGTTACCAAAACACTTCTCTATCTCTACAATCTCTACAATATTTCTCTTACTTTTCCACTTTTTTAACTCACCTTTTCGTGTTTCGACTGAATCGACTTAGTCAGAAACACTGGAATTTCACAAGGGAAGATAAAGCAACATATACAAAGAATTTCAAATCTAATCTAAAGCTAAATAAATAAATTGTTTCATCACTATCACATAGTTAAAAATATAACATAAATTGTTTTGGAGATGTGTGTGTGGCCTCAGCCCTAGTTTATATTGAAATTTTAATTAAAGAAAAACAACTTCCTTTCTGTTCTTTTTGGCACTTGCATCTCGTGAAATGTAAACACTTTTCTGATAGGACTTTGCTTTGATGTTTTTCTCCTTGACTTCGATTACTTGCTTTGCCTTGTACCTCACGTGTAAGTTGCTTTGAAATTTATATTAAACTCATTTTGTTGTAATTCAGTCTGTAAGTTGTTTCAATTGTCTTTTTAAAACCATATGACATCTATTTAAACACTGCAGTTGATTTGCTTGAACGTAAAGTTTGAAGTTTTGTGCTTCTTATCTGCCTTCTTTATCCAATTTATGGATAAAGATTAGATTGGTTCTGGTTAGATTTTACTTTATCAAATGTTTTTTCTGCATCCAATAACATAATTATTAGGGCTGCACCTAACATTTTTTTTTGTTGAGTAATCTATTGATTATGTTTTTGATTAATTGTTTCACCTATAGATTATTTTCCTACGCGTTATTATTCACTCAGTCGCTCGTGGGACAAAGATCAACTGAAGTATTTCACAACTGCACCAGTGTATCTTGAACAAAACTCAACAAACCATCCCTCGTTAGAAAGCAGAAAACCTCACAATTCATGTGATATATCCAATTAAAGCTTGAAGGACCACAGAAACAGCAGTTTTATTCTCAGCAAGATGGTAAAGCTTTTAAGTTCGCAGGGGCACAGAGGTATTGACCATTCTCTCCATACGCAGAATAAAATGGTATAATTATGGTTTTGGTGCGGTGGCGGTGTTGTGAGAGATAAATTAATCTTAAAAGTCTACAGATATTGTCTGAGGCTTTTCTATGTTTTATTCTATGTTTCTATGTTTTATTTTGGTGTGTCTGTATTCTGGGGGTTGGAGCTTTTGTAATGATTTTCAGGTCTCCATTGATCAGTGTGAGAGAGCGGGAACTGGAAGGGTGGGTTCGGTGTTTGTTGGGTTTTAGTAGGAGCATCATGACTGCTGTATTCATTTGTGTTGGTCATGTGGAAGTGGCTATATCCATAGTTAAAAAAATAGTGATAACATTTTGCCAGAAATGTTCATGAAATTTGTCTGGGAATCTTATCATGTCCAGTGAGTTTGTTATTTGGTGCCTTTGCTCCTTATACCCAGTTTCAAATGGACTTCATGGATTCAGCTCCAACTTCCGACTGTAAAAAGATGTTACTGCCCATTATAAGAGTGTCTGTGAGTGTAACATGCAACTGGACCTGGAAAACAAACAGTTCACTTGAGGAGACTCAGTCTGTCTATAGAGCATTAATTACTGTTAATAACAACCACATTGTGGTTACTGAATGTGTTGACGGCTACCTGAGTAAAATAACTAGTAATAATATATAGGGCTGCACCTAACGATAATTGTTTTGCCGATTAATTAATCAATTAATATATCAATTATTGTTCCATTAAGCTCCTTTTATTTATCAAGTATTTAATAATAATATAACAATATAAAATAATATTATAACATGACATAAGAATGAATTTATATTTCAATATAATAATTCTGCTGGCCATTATTCCCCCTTAAAATAGGCCAGTCTCAACTGGTGATCTGTGTTTTACAGACTAACATAAAGTCTCTCCTCAAAATAAGCTTGTTCCATTCAAGTTAAAAGAATGTGGTGCAATTTCCTCAATAAACAGTTCAGGTTACATTAGTTTAAATGCTGTAACAGAATAGAAGAATGAACAAGAAATCAGTCACTATCACTGATCCCTGTCCTCCTCTCTCTGCTGCTGCTAAACTATTTAGGTTATGCTTTATATTACAGTGTCACAATAAAAGTATTATGTAATCATAACGCATTACCTTGGTAAGGTGCAGATTGCTTACAATTTGGGGCATAAACAAAAAGGCAGCGTCCGTCAGTCGGCCTTTGTCTGTAGCAGTGACTAATAACCGTGTTGATTTTTCATTTCATTTTGTCTCCGCTTCATTTTGACTTGTACACAGTAGATGGGTTTTTCTTCTTTTCTAAATGCAGATTTTATTTAAATGGCTGAAATGAATTGAAGTTGACAAACCAACAGTCAAACTATAAAACAATAATTTTTAATTCATTCGAAGTTTAATTAATATTGTCATCATTTATGGAGACAGCTTTGCTCAAATAGTATGGAAGAAAATAGCTTCCCAAATTAGAAAACTAGAAACTTTGGTACATAGCATTTTAAACGAGTGTGTGCGTGTGTGTGTGTGTGTGTGTGTGTGTGTAGGGTGGGGGGCCTGTGCAAAAGCTGCTTTATGCTCATACAGCTTGCAGTGTCATGCTTACATTGTAAAAGATTTAACACAGTTCAGATTAGGGTGGAGTGATCAGGCTGAAAGGTCATAGTTGGAACTCACCATTTTCTGAATGTACTGTAGAATAGTTACAGAGTGATATCTCTGAATAATACCTCCGAATGAGCAATCTCTGGTTTGCAGTCAGTGTTGATTCAAACCCTGTGTAAAGTTCATATAGCTTCAAATGGACACTGTAGTTTGTATTTGCCAGCTCCTCATCTCCAGAAGGTCTCTGGGTAGAGGGATAAACGCAGAAGCAGGGATATTGGTTCAACTCCGTCTTTTATGAGAACTGGATTCAAGTTTGAGACTGTGTCCACTCCTTCCTGATATTTGCTCAGTTATGTATATGTCTAAAACAATGGTCTTCTGTATTTTTGGACCTATAGTGCATGCGTACAAACATTAATTTAAAATTATGCTTTTTAGGATTTGGTTTGCCAAACGTGAATAGTGTTAGAGGATGCCAGTCTCTGCCGAGTTGGCTTCATTAATGCCTGCTTGTCCATATTTCCTCATTTACTCGTCCAATCCCGCTACCTTGTTGGATTTTAGTTCAGCCTGTTTCATGAGAACAGATGTAAACTAATTTATATCGAAAATATTATTTATGACTTTACCGTGAAGTTCACTGACAAGAGCACATTGACATAAAGTGAAAAAAATCAAATGACCTATCAATATAACTCACCTGCAAACAAAGACACATTGCCCACTTGTGCTTTAGATTCAAATAAAAAGAAATGAGATAGTTTGTTTTAAAGTTTACTGTCATACTGTAGATAACTAAAAGTTTACAAATATATATTTTCACTTTTAAAAATGTTCAGCAAATTATAAACTCTTTAGTTATAAATAAGCAGAAGGACTTTGCGTAATGGTTTTTATTGGGACTATTTCAGCTGCGGATAAATCCACACTTGGTGCTGTAGTGAGTGTATGTGGCAGCAGGATATTATGGATGGAACTGGAGTAAAAAAAAACCCACAGTGTGTGTCACCCAATGTGCACCACTGATTTGTTTCTATTAGTTTTTGGAGACCTTTACAACTCTATGGCCCAGACAAATAAACTAAAATAAGTCATATACACACACACAGTACTTAAATAAGTAGATGCTATATAGCCAGGCTTTAATTCTACGTGTGTTGTCTTTTCACTACTTTATTTCATGCAACGTTAACATTTCCTTAAATGTGTAGGCAAAGTGTGGGTCCAATGAATAGGGTGCAATTAACTAGCCAAATTTACCTCCTGAAAGTGTTACAGTTACAAATTGACTTTCTCAACTATTTGAAATAAAGACCCTCTTCACAAACACAACAGCTTATCATGATGAGAATACCCCAGGTAATGTCAAGAATGTCCTTCACC
This sequence comes from Channa argus, assembly GCF_033026475.1. NCBI lineage: Eukaryota > Metazoa > Chordata > Actinopteri > Anabantiformes > Channidae > Channa > Channa argus. The sequence continues at coordinate 19,638,298 of NC_090213.1, read as the reverse complement.
ATTATTAAGGCTTAAGTTGTTTTTCATATTCTGCTCATAAATGTTTGGTTTTTAGTTAGTTTCTGTCGCAGCTTGACTGTGGTGATATTGTCTGTGGTTTTGCCTGTACTTCAGTTCTGGCTAAACTTGATCCTCTGCATTGATATTTATTACAAACTCTGGTTACAGGACACATCATTGTTTGCTCTATAACCTGGTTAGTTGAACTTCTCTTTCTAATTGCAGGAAGCAGCACTGGTGTATTTCCATTTATTAGGCCTTACTGGGTAAAATACCGCAATATATCAGGTCTATGTTTGTCCCTGTGCAACATTCATACAATCTGAGATCCATCAACCAGCTTCGCTTAAAAGTCCCAACTGTGAGGATTGAAGCTGGTAGAAAAAGTTGGTCCTTGTTTATGGAACGATTTGCAGACCCAATTAAAATGAAGCTTTTTCATCTTATTATCCTCTTTTAAATAGAAATTAACTGCAATTTGCACCAGGTCCTGCTCCTGTTTTTAATGATTGTTTTTTGTTACTTTATTTTATTTTGTCTTTTTTTCTTTACTTTGTTGTCCTGTATTTTTGTCTTAATAATTATGTTATCAACATTTCTGTTTTAAAGTTGCCGCCTTCTTGGCCAGGTCACCATTGAAAAAGAGATTATATTATCTCAACTAGTCCTTTTACCGGGTTAAATTAAAATTTTAAAAAAGGCCGCTAATGCAGTGTTTACACATATGGCTACAGCTTCAGTGGAAAAGCAGTTCACCTGCTGAGCTCCACCTGCTGTGTGCTTCAGTTGCAACAGGAACCCATCTACACAACACTGGAAGTTAAGAACAATTTGTTGCAAATGCACTTGCAGTTCTGATACAGCCAGAAACTCTGTTTTTACTACCTAATGTGAAGGAATTATAAACCAAGTGGAGGGAAGGCTGATGACAGACTATATAAGGTAGTGGGACAGATTAAAACAAGGACGTCTTTTAAAAAACACCATTGTTTAGACGTGGCAAATTCTAACAACTGTCCAGTCAGTTAATAACAGCACAACACACCCCCAGAACTGCAGATTCACTGGAGACCATCTACAGGCAAATACATTGTAGTCAGATGTGTGAATGTCCTGTAGGGATATGGTGGCCTGTTCACAGCTCAACAATGACCCTGAGGATTAGGTCACACCTTTCAAGCTGAGCCTGTCCCTCACTGCTGTGAGCCCTAAAGGAGTTATTATAGATACGTCTTAGGTGTGTGATGAAGCTGCAGAGACAAGGACACTATCAATCTTGCCAATTACAACAGATTCAGTATTCTGCACCGCTCATCAGGTGATAAGCAATTTCCACTGAGTCATCGTTTGTGTTTTTATAGCCTACAGCTTTAGTGTTTTATCAGAGCTCTTATCAGACTCATTTCCAGGAGAAGATCTAAGTTAGTGGCAGAACAGTCAGTTATTGGTAAAGATGTTCGAGACCAAACCGGAGCCATAGGAGATAATTTAATGAAACACAAAATTATCAAGTGCAATATTAATGCAATAGTCAAGGTGCTGAAGACAGAGAAACACAAAAAAATTATGCATTATTTACTCATTAATTACAATAAATTCTACATAGCATGTGAGTCACTGTGTATCTCCTCTTGTGATGTTCTGGACAAATGTCGGTCTGTCACTTGCATTATTAATTCAATATATTTATATGGATGGCAGATAAAAGTGCCTCTTTGTGTTGAGTAATATTTGCAGATATAAATCACAGTTTGGTTCCTGTGCTTCAAACTATTTTGCAGAACTCTCCCTCTGCAAAGTCTCACTAAGTCATTGTCCTGGCCTCTAAATATATTATTGAATATGAAAAGAAAAAAGAAACCTCTTACAAAAAGTGTTATGCTGTGTCTACACTAAACGTGTTGATATTATCCACTGGTAACACTATTGCTGTTTTGGCAGAATTTTGAACACTAGTTTCTTTTTTTCCATATCAGTTTGTTTTCCCCTACGCTTTTCTCGGTGCTCTTCAAAATGCTTCCATTGCAAAATGATTCCAAATGCATTCCATCACCACTGCATGTAAAAGCTCATCTCCAAATCAATTCTGTAGATTTGCCTACTTTTGCCTACATTACCTCAGATAATGTTTCAGTACATGTAGCAAAGGTGCATGGCTGTCTAATCCTTCAGAGGCGAAAATTGACTGTTAGCAATATGAAGCAACAGAGTCCGTAGTAAAGGACTGATGTGAATGTAACTACTAAGGAATCCTCCGGGCAATTTGAATCAAACTGTTTCTCTTGGTGGATATCACAAAGATTACACAAATTTCTTGTAGTTCTTATAGTGTAGAGCGTTTTCTAATCTTATTATTTTATCCAATTCTTTTATAGTGTTTGGATCCTTGTAAAAACCGTGGCATGATTATAGAGTTACTGTTAGGTTGGCTTTCAATCATTTTAGGATGACAAAGAACAGGCCAGACAAGGCAACACCTGCAGAGGTAGACACACACACACACACACACACACATCACATCAAACCTTTATCTTAGTTGTAAGTGAATACATCTTGCAGCACTGCAGCAGCCTGTCATCATATGGTCCACACATCTGTTTCAGTGGAAGACTTGATGTTCAGGAGCTTTTCTGAATTCTTCATGTTAGACCTGTACAAAGATGACACCACTGCTGACAGTGTGCACATTTTGTCAGATCACAGGTGGGGCAGAAGTATATGCAACTGTAGTTCTTCTACGAGTTCAAAGCAAAAATAAGCGAAAGTACCCAGAGTAGAATATAAATCAGAGCTTGTGGTAATCGGTCGTTATCCCATCAGCCTGTCACATTCTTCTTTTTCAGACATTCATTTAGCTCTTCAGAACCCAGCAGCGCTTCATGAAGCTGGTTCAGCAAAGACACAGCAGACTGGCCTTTTTATGTGGGACACAAATGTTATCTGGGAGGCAAAGTGTTAATATACAACAAAATCTATTCTATAGCCAGGCAGAGATGAGGTGGCTTTTAAAGTTTAAGTTTCTGCAGAGATTAAAAGTACATCTGTGTGATAACCTACATCCATTTGGGGACATTTTTCTATTTTTTTAGATAGGGATAAGCTGAAGAGTCAGACTCAGCAGAAATGTCCAGACTGAAAGTCCGAGCCTCTGGACAAGAGTAGGGCGAAAAGAATTAAGTAGCAATCAGAAGCATGATTTACAGAGCACATAGAAGGCATCTATGTCAGTGTGAGGCCAATACAACAAATAAAAAAGTTAGGTAAATTAGGCTGAATGGCAATGTCAGTGATTCACAGTAACAAGAGGCTACAGATGTATCATACATCATGTATCTGTTTGTGTGTTGACTCATAAACAGCAAATGATGATTCATAAAGGTACATATTGTGAAGCTAAGAAGTGATGAAGGATCTAACAGGGCGTCACAAAATAATCACAAATCTTCCATCACACCTGGCTGGTAATGCGAACTGATATGTTTGCATTGTGATTCAACATAAGGGGCTTGTGTAACAAGATTTGAGGCTTTCTGCATTTGCATGTCTGCTCTGGTATCTGTTATGTAACGTTTGTCAACTCCCAAACCTTTTGGGATTTGGACAGACTCTCTGTGGATGTCTAAGCAGCTCAAAGTCATTCAGACGACAGCCACATTTATGTCCCACTGACAAAGGAAAATGCTTACTCTACAACACAACTCCTATAGTGCGTTGAATAAACTAAGGCATTGATGCCGATAAATTGTTTGCCCTTTAACGATAAAAAGAATGAGGTCCGGTTGTTTGGGCCTAGTGATGCCCCTAAAGTTCAGGTTGACCTGCGTTGCTTAAGTCAGTATTTGAAACCTACAGCAACAAACCTGGGTGTGAGAATGGACACTGATCTCAACCTTGATGCACAGATTAGTTCAGTCAGGTCCAGCTTTTTTCAAACCAAACCCATTTCTTTTTCAGCATCACTTTGAGATTTTGATCCATGTTTTTATCACAACTTATTTAGACTACTGCAATGTACTTTATGTTGGGCTTAGCCAAGTGTCAATTGTTTGACTTCAGTTAGTTCAAAACACTGCTGCCCGGCTTTTAACAGGTACAAAAAAAGAAGAGCACGTGTTTCTTTTCGTATTGATTTAAAAATTCTTTTGTTTTTAAATGTTTTCAATGGTCTTGGTCCACCGTATCTGTTTGACCTCCTCCTGCTGTACTCTCCATCTTAGATCAGAAGATCACTCACTTTTAGTCAGCCCTAAGACAAAGAAGAAGCCTTGAGGTGACCACGCTTTTTCAGTTGCTGCGCCAAAATTGTGGAGTGAGTTTCCCTTGCACATCAGCCAGGCATCTCACTTCCTGTTTTTAAATCTTCTCCTAAAACACATTATTTCTCTCTGGTGTTTCACTCAGTTTGAGTTGGCTTTTACTGTTTTCTATTGTTTTATCTTGTGTGTGTCCCTTTTACATGTCTTCTATCTATATATATTTTTTAATATCAGTTTTATTTGTCTTAATGTTTGTGTACAGCACTACAACTGTGTTGTTTTTATGTTGCTTTATAAATAAAGTTGGACTGTCATTCACTGTCATTTTTAAGCTTACGGGCCTAAGTCAAATCAGAATACAAACACACAGAAAGTTATCGAGTAGAAACCAGTTTTCTCAGGTAATCGAGGTATGGAGACAACATAAGCTTCAGGTCAACTACAATATCAATATACCATGGTCAAAACCTCACACGCCTGGGAAATATATCATCCTAGCTAGTAAGAGGGCCATGTGCAGACCTGGTACATGTCAACATGAATTGTTTATGATTGTCAATCCCTGTTTAGACTTAGATGATGTTGTCATTTTCTCCAAATGTATAAATGTGATCCCAATTTCACAATTCACATTTCAGCACCATGAGATCTGCTGTGGCAGGTGAGACAGTGGTGTTGTCAGCAGGCTGTAGCCCAGCTTTAGACAGCACCGCCCAGTCTGTGTCACCTCCCCCCAATCGACAGCCTGCAGCTCCTGAGAGTGACAAAGCAGTCTCCGCACTCCGCACTCATTACTGAGGAGATGAACTGCCTTATTTCAGCAAACTGTATACTAATTTGATGCTGGGCCATGTTTATAGTGTTTAATGTTATAATTAATGTTGGAAGATAAAAGCTGATGTCAGAGATGAAATATGACACGCTTTACTGCCATTTGTCTGAATTGACGGTTGAAAAAATGTGCTTTATTAGATAACAAAGGGCTGCAGACTCACAACTAATCATTATAGGAATAACTACATAAACTTGCACAGAGAGGCAGTGGACATGCACTGTGTTCGATATTCACCCCAGGTAACAAGAGGTTTATTCCCATGTTGCTATGACTTATCAGGAGAAGCACTGACTGCTGTTTGTGCTCATGTACAGCATTTAACAATATGTGATCTAGAAACTCTCATTATGTTGGGGGACTTCAACTCTTGAAAAATGATGGAACAATGTGGAGGCGGGTGACTGGGAGGAAATGCCATTTTTGCACAGTCTTCAACCCAAAAAGAAACCGAATTACTGTGTACAATGCACCTTGAAGAAAAGAGTTGGCCCTTCGGAATTCTGTGGTTTTCTGCAGTACCGTTTTTATGCCATACACAGTCCTGCATGTTCTTCTCGAATAATTTGACCCTAGATTAATAAGTCCACATTTTCCTAGTAGTGAGTAGTGCTGTTGAAATCAAGGTGGTCTTTGGCAGCAGCTTCCTTCGTTTTACCGGGCCTTGGACACCATGTCTGCTCAGTGTTTTATGTAGACTCATGGACAAAGATGTAATCCAGTCTTTAGCTGTTGCTCCAGGGTTCTGTATTACATCATTAAACATACTGTGTTGTGCCTTTGGACTCATCTTGGCTCGGCGCCCACTTCTACACAAATAGGTCACAGTACTGTCATCTCCATTTATAGACATTTCGTCCAACTGTGGACTGATGAATATCTAAACCCCTTTTCAGATTACTTTGTAACTTTTCTAACTTTATGCCAACAAGCATTTCTTAATCATTTGTCCTCTGTGACCTCTCTTTTGCTAAGCATGCAGATGCTTTTTGTGAACCTCAAATTGATTATTGTTAAGTTAAATTAGCCCTAACCCACAACTCCAATCCCATTTCATTGACTGAACTTCAGGTTTGTAAACTCTAATTAGGTGTTAGTGAAATCAGCCTCCAAAGGGTTCACTTTTTTTCCCTAAGGTTCTTATGTTTTACATACTCTTTTCTTGTGACTGTACATTTAATTCCCATTTGTGTATTAGCAATACATAAACTAGTATATTCGAATAAGTTAACCTCTAAATTAAACCAATTCGAAAGCAAGGTGCAACAAATGAAACAGTTTCTTTTAAATTGAATTATTTTTTATTGTGTCTTCCCTTCAAAGTCCCACTATCCTTTTTGCTTAATCAGTTCCATCCAGACAGTCCAAACAGGCTGCCAAACTGCTACTGCAATACGCCTGGAGGTGATTCAGTATGAGCTAAACATTATCTAAAAAATAATGTCAGCCTGTACTGTTCTTGAATTGGTTCCAGTCTGTGCGATAAAGAAACTTTGAGCGTCATTATTTGCTGGTTGTTTAACTATCTGTCACAATGTTCCCAAGCAGTTGTTAAAGTGAGTAATGTTACGCACAGGCCTGTGAATTAAGACTCCGTACTGTATCTTTCCATCTTTGCAATCAAGGACAGGAAGTAAATAGCGTGCTTTTCTTTGCACAGAGTCACCAAACACTGTATTGTAAACAGACTCAGACTCCTGCTCACTTCCTCTGAGTCACTCTTTTTATTAAATGTAGTGTTTACTTTGCTAATTGTTTGAGAAGTGAAAAGACCAGCAGTTGTTGAGCAGTTAGATAGTGTTCCTGTGCTGGGAAGGTTGTCCCTGTTCCTTTCATTCGTACAGCACACATGTTAACTAGTCAGCCTTTTTATTTGCAGGGGTTCATGCACCACAGTAAATGATATTACAATATTGATGAGGCTGATTGCTGTCTGCAAGTTTCAGGAATTAAAGGCACATTCTGAAATGTGTGGCTTTGTTGGTTGTTGTTGTTACTCGGATTCTATTGTAAATGCCAACTGGACTCTTCCCATTTCACTTTTAAAACTTTCCACTAGTATAATACATTGTTACATTGTTATTGTCCTTAGGCTTATCCCGTGAGTTCAGGGTCACCACAGCAACAATACATTGTTAGATGTAAAATTGTTTTTGTGCGTTGCTGTGATTGTGTGCACAGGTCAGAGATCATGGCTAATTTTATAACCAGCCTGATGCCATCCTACACTGTCCTAATCTGTCCAATCTAAAACAAAGCATTTACAAGAATCAGTAAATAGTTTGTAGAGTGCTGTGCTACTAATCAACATTACATGTAGAAAGAAATATTAAAAGGGGAGAAATGAAAGGGGGGTAATAATAATAAAAATATATTTAACACTACTAGGGTTGGGACAAAAAATTTGATACGTTGATGTTTTACAATATTTCCGCATTATCAATACTCTGACGCCACATATAGATATGTTATAGTCACACAAAATCTCTAAATCGAATAGGGGTTTGGTGACGCGTTAGCGTAATCGGTTACGGAAATACGTTGATTTGAGAAACGTGCATCTACGATGCATTGCAAGTTGGGCAAGAAATTAAGGATACACAAAGATTCGGTACCTAGGACAATTTTGGGACAATAAATAAATTACCTCACAATTACAGCATGAAAATATAAATATTTATGTTCTGAAATCACAGGGTATGAATCCTTCGAGACTCCACTGAGATTAGAAAATAAGAAAATAAACTTGTGGAGCAGCTTCTTCTCTCCCTGTATATGAGCGAGGACGGAGCTCAGTGAAGTGTCTGTCTGCAGCAGAGAGGGAGCAGACAGCTCAGGTAAAGTCAGTCTTACTTCATAACTCCTGAAATACTTTGAATTATCATATTGAAATATAAATGATTAATTAATTTAATTAAATTAATTGTGTTATGTTATTTTTATTATTATTATTATATCCTTGTTTTGCTATTAATTCCTTTTTTATTTTTTAACAATCAATAGATTAATTGATTAATAAAAACAATAATTGACAAAAAAAAATAAAAATCGTTAGGTGCAGCCCTAAAATTTACACACCCACGTTAAGACTGACCAGAGCGGCACTACCCACTGAAACATCAGTGTCGTTTAAATTAAAAGTTTGAATCCACGTTTCATAATGATGGAACAGGGTTCTTGCGGCCTGTCTTGGAAAACAACAACAACTGAAACACGACCATCATGCATGTCCAGCTTTCTTGTCATCCTCCTGATTTGTGTGACAAAAGAGCGAGAATTAACCCTGCAACAGTTACACAGTTACAAAGCTTCTTTTTTCATCGCCAAGCGCAGTAACATTACAATGTTCATTGCTGCTTTTATTTTATTGCTATTATGTGAAGGACCTTCTGCCTTACAGTGTAGTGGAAAACAAACATTTTCACCAAATGTTACAAACATTGGAACCAAGGTATGAAATCCAGAGTCGAAAATATTACACTCAAACGCCCAATTTAACTTTATTGATGACAGGTGGGAAATTATGAATGTTATAGCTGATATGTCAGAAATGTGACCTTCCTTTGCTATACATATTTTAGTCACGGGCAATATTCTCTGGCAGTCTTTTTCAAGTATCAGGCAGTTGGACAGTTGTGTATGCACCTGTGCATATATTGTACATTATATCTACTCTTTAAAATAGATGTAACGTTAATAAGTAATTTAAATCGTGTGACTAATTTTGACAACTTTTTTCATTTACAGATATTGTGATTATTTTGTGGTTGATTTTTCTTGTGATACATCATCTGATCATATATAACAGAATCACTGGTGTAATGACATATTGATATCGTGGACAAAATATCATAATTGAATTGTATTATAAGTAACTTGTTATTCCCACCCCTAAATACTTCAGTGGGTGTCTGAATTATCACTATTCTTATAACTACAGCAACTCCTAAAAAAATATCTACTGAGTCTACTAAGTTAATTTTTTGTATTATATTACTGTATTAAATCTATGTTAGTGAGTTATTACAACGTTAAAATCACCAATGTCCATCGATTATGTTCTTATCAAAAACCTATTTTCACCGTAGAACATAATGTTTGAAAAAACTTTGTGAAGATTTCCCATTCAACATCAGTTATAACAAAAACCCCAGTTGCCTACAGATTTAACCATATGTATTTTGTCTGTGAACACACTTCTTATTCTGTCAAAAGAAAATGCCGGTGTAGTTGACTAGTGTTGGTAGGAGACATAGTAATTTTATTTATAAACCATGTTTATATGCACTTAAGAAAAATGGTTACTGGAAATCTGTGTATACATGCAGCAGCAAACTAATCTGACATCTTTCTGTCTTACTTGAAATCTGTGAGCAGGGCTCACAGATTTTAACTGACACAAGTTAGCGCTTCCTGACTTTAGGCAGAGTTTGATTTAGGAGTGAGGAAGCATCACTCTTGTTATGATCTTTCTATTTATTTGGTATTTCTTCTCCTTTCCCTTGTCTCTCTGCTGACTTTTGTCCTGTAGATGATCTGTTGTAAACTCCTAGTTAAAAACCTGGTTATTTGAGCTCTTGATAGCTGATTGGTTACATGTCACATAACCACATTTGCTTTATGTCATATTACATCTCTCTCCTCATGTTTCCTGTCTGCTCTCTACTTTAAAAAGAAAGAAAGAGGACTGATTATTGGCATGGCAGAGAAATCTGCTTCCTCTAGCAGAAATCTAACCAAGAAAAGCATGTTTGTCTAATCCTGTGTCATGGATATACCAAAAAGTATTATATTTTGCAGAAAAACTATCAGAACATTAAAGGATGCTTTAAGGGTTATGACTTTGAAGAGAAATAGAGGCAAACCACAGGCTTGTGATGGGTAAATGTGGTTGCCGAATGACAGGCTTAGATAGGATAGAATGCTTTGACTCCCTTCAGACACAGTACATCACTTGTTAATTTCCTGTTGCATTCACTGTCAGCTGGAAGTAATAATGAAATATTCCCTCAGGGTGCTGTATGATAGAGTGGGAATCTGATTTTGACATGCTTCTGTGGTCCCAGAATACCTTGTAAACAGAACTCAGGAGATTCAGCAGACACACTAGCACAAATGTTGAAGAGTTTAAAAGTTTTACTGAATAGAATCAGACGCTGACCCATTATTACAGGAATAACACATTTGGGAATGTTATATTGGGTTATAAATTAAGTAGAGAGTTTCTTTTGCAAACTGCTCCAGGTTATTCAGATTTAAAGGAGGCCTTCTCCCAACTGCTGTTTTGAGATTTCCCCACAGGTGTTCTATGGGATTCAGATCTGGACTCATTGCTGGCCATTTCAGACCTCTCCAGCGCTTTGATTGTAACCATTTCCGAGGTCATTGTCCTGACGTTTGGTGGAGAAGCAGCTTTCGGACACTGGCCACTACTTTGGGCCCCCAAATGTTTCGGTAATAATCAGATTTCATGATATCATTCACACAGTTAAGGCATCCATTGCCAGAATCAGCAAAGTAACCCCAAAACATCTTTGAACCTCCACCATGTTTGACTGTAGGGACTGTGCTCTTTTCTTTGAAGGCCTCTGTGCCTGTCAGGATCCCCAACTTCACTTCCTCCCTCGTGATTTTTATTTTGCAGCCACTTCCTGTTTCCTCGTACCGTCACATTTTTTCCGCTTTACTAATCACCGGTAATCAGTTTCACCTGCTCTCACCCCTCTGGTTATATACCTCCTCAGTTCCCTCACCATGTTGCCAGATTGTCTGCTTTGTCAAGGCGACTTTCCAGCCTTCATCAGAGTTCATTGTTGCTATCCACGCTTTGGACTACGCTACGTTTGTTGACCTAACTCTGCCTGCTGCTCTGGTTTAGTGAGTAACAGCTCCCTATTGACTCACTCTGTTGCCGACTATACAAATTACGCCAAGGATTGCTACTGCTAAACGCCCATAAGGAATCAAGATCATCACGGACCCTAGTAACCATCCCATTGTAAGGAGAATGTTTTCCATGCTATGCCTATCCTTTGATTCACGCCATTACCTGCCTATGAAGCCCAGATGAATGTTTAACCAGTGTAATCAGTAATCAGTGTAATTCATGTGACCATACTCGACTCTTCCCCATAAGATCCCTACCTCCCCTTCAGACTCAGCTCGTCTCCTCAACGACTCTAGTAAGTCTTGTCTCATTTAGACTCCCTATCCCACAAGTCAGTGTTAAGTACTCATCTGTGTGTCCTCCCTCATAGACTGGAGCTCAGCGACATCTAGCGAGTCGGAGGACTTACCACATCATCATCCTGCTTTGCCAACAATAACATTCTATAATAGACTTTATTAGAACTGAGGAGTTGTGTCAAGTGCCTTTTTTGGTCCAACCCTAAAACTAGCATATTACAGTGCCATGATGTCTTTTACCAAAAAGCTCTACTTTTGTCTCATTTGTCCATGGTACGTTCTCCCAGAAGGCTTGTGGTTTTGTCACATAAGTTATAGCAAACTCCAGTATTGCTTTTTTTATGACTTTATGTTAGCAGTGGTGTCCTCCTGGATCTCCTACCATAGCGTCCCTTTTCATTCAGATGGCGACGGACAGTGCGAGCTGACACTGTAGTACCCTGGGTCTGCAGATCAGCTGAATTTATTTGGAAGTTAATCAGGGTTCTTTATCCACCATTCGAACAATCCCTGGTTGTAATTTTTCATTTTTCTCACTTCTGTCCATGTCCAGGGAGGTTAGCTACAGTGCCATGGACTATAAACCTGATGAAATTGCGCTCAGTGGACACAGGAACATTAAGATCTCTGGAGATGGACTTGTAGCCTTGAGATTGTGTGTATTTTTTTTTTTTTCCCCAAAGACACTTTACACAACTTTCTTTTTTCCATGCTCAGTGTGACACTCAACACAAAGGTTGTCAACTTTTCTCCATTTTATCTGGTTGCAAGGGGGATTACTATATTGCCCACACCTGTTACTTGCCACAGGTGTGTCTAAATACAAAAAAAACAAAAAGCAATTATTTCTTACAATTTTGACAAGGTCCCAATAATTTGGTCCAGTCCAATTTTGAGTTCTGTGTGAATTTTTATCAAGTTTGACTTATCTTATCTGATTTATTTATTTATTTTTTGTTCCAGTGCAAACAACAACAATAAGCACTTGAAAACCAAAACATTTGCAATTGGAACAATTTTGTGAGAGAAGGGTTGCATTTTCTGACAGAATTGCAAGGGTGCCGATATTTTATGGTTTACGTGACTGTAGACAAATGTGTCGGATAAGAACTGCCAGATTGGATCGGTGTTGTCAGAACTGTGGTTTCGCGGAACCACCAATCAAGTTTCACCTCTCTCCTGATCTCTCAGCCTAATGCTTCAGTATTAATTGAAGCAGCATTAAGTTCTCATGTCACTGACAAACTAAGCAAATAATTACTGAAAATGATCCCAAATAGAGCCATTTTAGAACTTCATACCTTACGTGCTGGGCCAAAACAAAGAGATGATCCTACATGCACCACGGATCCATTAAACCAAGGAAATGCAGCAGTAACAAATAAGTGAAGTATTGCTGTTTATTCTTCACATGATCAATGCTGCAGCCTGCATGGGGCTTCTCATAATGCCAACTAATTTTGTAGAGGCACTTAAGGACAGCAGGAAGGCAAGTCATTAAACTTGTTAGTAGTAAAACCTTTCACTTTCATGCCTCTCTGTTCATCTTCAATTCTGTTGTCATTTTCCTGTTACACCACATGAGGTTAGACAATAATCAGAACGCTTTACTCGCTGTTTGATAGAGCAGTAGTAAGTGTTTAACATGGTTCTAAGAATTTAACATTGTATCTTTAACTGTTCTTTTCAAAATAAATGGTGGCTTTTGTGGCAGCTGTCTGTGCTGAGGAATCCATGCATTGACCTATTCGTGACAGTGTGAATTACATCCCAAAAGCGTCTGATTGAAAACCTAATTGAGTAGGTGACATTAGCCTGTGCCTGGAGCTCTCACCAGGGGCTTCATCCCCAGACAAAAACATGATAAACCAGGGAGCCAGGTTTAAAAATCCACCATATGAAAAATAGACTTAGTGTGACAGCATTCAGAAAACCACTCAAATCATGTTACTTTTAAGCTGCAGAGATTTTGACAATCCGAAATTATTATGTTTTGACCTAGATATTTTTATATATAATGAATCATTACTGCTTTGTTTTACATTTTTTGTCCGAAGTTTAGATCTTTTATACAAATAGATTATTACACCTTTATGTACTATGTGCCACAAAATTGTTACAGTTGTAGTTGGTAGAACAGTTATACATGAACCCAAAAGGTCAGTGGTTTGATCCCAAGTTACTCCCATATTTAAACCATGCTGAATCGGGGATGTAAAAAATGTAAAACACGCTAACTTTAGAGACAAGGTCATTGGGCCATTCAAATCAAACTGGTTAACTCAGTTGGGAGCATGAATATGGTTGTATGAACAGGTGGCATTAATTCTGAAGGTGTGAGTAACAAATAGTATAAAAAAGCTAATAAAATGGCCAAAACGGAAAGGACAGCTGTATTCATGAACTTCATGATCAATTCTTGAGATTTTAGTAGTTTTTGACTACAGGTCGAAATATTGTCATGATGTTGGCAATAGAGAGGTGTGTTAGTGATTTTATTTTATTTATTTTTTATTCAAGACCTTACAAAAGTTTCTTAGAATTTTTATAGGACTTCCTTGTTCTACCAAAACAGCTCTGACTTGATGAGACATCATCAAGGGAGCATTTCCTTTAGGTCCTGGAAGTCTAGGCCATAAACCTGACATTCCACAGATGCATAATTAGATTGAGATCTGGTGAATTTTGAGGCCAAGAAAATGGTGGAATCAGGGGTTTACAGTGTTTGGAAAAATTTTTAGGTAGGTGGTACATATCAAGGTAGAATCAACATGAATGTTAGGACACAAGGTTTTTCCCAGCAGAACATTTCCCAGAGCATCACACCTGTGTTTACATGCGCTTAAGTAATCGTTTCATTAAGAGAAATCAGCTTTCTCTGGTAATCAGAACATGGATTAAATGCACTGAAGAATCCTGGTTAGTGGAAATCTGTACATACATGGAGCAGAGGAGTAATCTGATTTCTTCTCCAACTCTGACTTATTTTTGGAGCCTTGCTCAACTATATAATGACATAAAACACTGCTTTCTTTCTTTTTTGGCTGTTGTGCATTAATTGCTGCAGAGGGACAGGGCAGAGTAAGACAAGAATTGGGAGAGACACAGCTTGTACTCCACAGTGCAAACTGTCTAGATAAAAAAAAACAACAATGAAAAGCAGCTTATTTAGACTGTGTTTAATTTACAGTCAGACTTTGTGTGATGTAAAAACAAGGTCACGTCGCTCTGTTAATGACCTCTCCTTTCATTCACGCTTTTACTCAGCTGCATCCTTTACGCTGTTGTAAAAAGCCGACTAGAGACCTGGTTATGCATATTTTTGGCAGAGATCCGCGTTCTCTGTTGGAACAGCTACGTATGTTGATTAATTAGAGCTACAATAGCTTTTCTATGGTAGTGGACCCACCCTTCCCTACATACATGCATCATTGAGCCTTAGGTGCTTATGACTCTGTCACTGGTTCACCGGTTCTCATCCCTCGGATGAGGAATGAGGAATACACTGGGAACACCCCACAAAATCTGCTGTTTTGAAAATGCTCTCAGATCTTAGTGCTTGTCCATTTTTCCCCGCTTCCAACACATCTAGTTCAAGAACTGATTGTTTATTTGCTGCTTACTATATCCCACCTTTTTACACATGCCATGCTAACAAGATAATAAATCTCATTTACGTCACCTGTCAGTGGTTTCAATGTTGTGGCTGATTGACATATATTATGCAGAGGAGGCTTCTCTTATGATTCACCACGGCTCGAGCTTGGTCATTTTGGGATAAAGATGGAGTGTCAGTAATACTTGCTTGTCAAAACATCTAATTAGATGTGAAATGAAATGGAGTTGTACACGGAGCGTCATTCATCTTAATCTGCCAATCCTCTTTCTCTTGGCTGTCACACCACTCCATCATGCTGGTCCTATTCCATATTTGGCCATATTGAGTGACAGCACCCTGTTGTGCTTTCATTATCTCCTTTGTTCTTTCTCCTTCCTTCAGGAGCAGGTTGAGGGTAGTCACTTGAGTGGAGTGAAATTCAGTCATTACTGAATTTCAAAGATGAAATCAGACATGCATGCAGGCTCAATGAAGCACTGAGGCCTGACGTGCCAGAGTGTTGGCAGTTTTATGATGCAAAATCACCTCTGCATTCTCCGCTTTGAAAAGGTCATCCATTTTCAAGTTGAGATGACAGTTGATTTATAGCCCTCACTGGCCAGCTCCCCAGGCATGACTACCTGCTCACTGAATGATTTAGGGCTGAGGTCCTTTAGGTATTGCTCTGAATTTCTTGTTGGAAAAATCCGGGTCTGACTTACATCCTCTGTAGAGATGATTACATTCTACTATAGCAGAATATTTGCAAAGCTGTGGACACATTGTGAGAGAGCAGAGACTTTGGGAATGAAAAAGCAATATTTACAAATAAATGAGTTTATGATAGGAACATTCATGTTAAAATGATCAAATATATAAACTAAGTCAGGATATGGTTTATGACGTGATTGGTGGTTTCTTTGCCATAATTGAAGTGACAAGCAGTTATATCTGTATAAGCCTGCCATGCCCACTGCTATCACTAGAACAATAGTGTGAACGTGTCAAATTGAAAAGATAAATGTCTACATTGCAACAAGAACAATGGTAAAATTAGACAATGTTTTTGGCAATAAATTGTCCGTGAGGTTAATAGTAATATTGATTGAAGGTTTAATCTTAACAGAGAAATCTTTTAGGACAAAACCAATGTGGAGCATAACAAAGTATCTTCCTTTAAGCCACACTAAAGCTGAGGGGTGACAAATTATATTATTATTATATTCGTTTGAGGGAAGTTGGGGAGTTGGCTATTTTAGGCTCAGTTCTCAGAAGATTGATCATGTTTTCAAGTGCACTTCTGAGGCTGATAGAATGAAGTTATCTTAACAAACATTCACAAACTTGTAAACTCAGTAGGTTTAAAAGTAGGTTCAGCATTTTCCAGTTAATTATGACTTGAGTGTTGCATTTGTTTGAGTGTAGGGGTCTGTATTGCTGATACGACCACTGTCAGATGTAGTATGCATACTTGCAGACCAGAGACACTTGACTCTCTCCTAAGCAGGAGAAAGCAGTCAGTTTTCCAGCAAAGTGCGATGGCCTTAGACTTGAAGGTGCTGCTGACTCGTGTCCCCATGACTTTACACTCCCCTGAAAATCATCACAGTGCAGTTGATTGATTGAACAGTAAGTTACGAGAAGAACAACATCTGCAAAAAATCACTGATGCAATCCTGACAGTACTCTACCAGACACTGTACACTCCCTGGCTGCATTTATATTCTCTGCAGGAAAAGACACACTTTCATGAAACCCAGCACTTGTCAACATCATGCTTGACTTCTTTATGAGAATTTTGTAATTAAAGGGCCAGAAGTGTCATAAGAATTGTACCACATATTGACACACTACCACTCAGAAACATACTGCATATTAGACTTTCAAAAGCTCAGTCAAAGCATATTAGCCTTTTTAGACAAAGATAAAGGTTAGATTTTGATATATCTTAGATATAACCCCAATTCCCAAAAACTTGGGGCGATGTGTAAAACATGAATTATGTTATGTTCTATTGTGAATAAAATATGGGTTAATGAGATTTGCAAATCTTTGCATTCTGTTTTTATTTATGTTTTACACATTGTCCGAACTTTTTTTGAATTGGGGTTGTAGAAGACAGGACTCTTTCCTTTAAACATCAGGCAACTTGTTCTTGTATATATGGAAGTGATATTTTCCCATTCTTGCTAAATACAAGACTTCAGCTGTGCAATAGTCTGTGGTTACCGCTGTCTGATTCTATTTATTGAATGCTCCTTTTATACACAATCACGATACCCTGTCCTGTTACCTGTTAGCCTCCTAAGCATTTCAGTCTCATCTTGTCTGTGTCCCAACTAACTGCTACTTACTTATATCCTACTACATGCACCCCGTGAAGCACTTTAACAAATGTTGATTATCCCGCTTTAAATAGCTTTTTGTTCTGCTGTGGCTTGAATTGCACTGTTTGGTCTATCACTATTAACAGTGACACAATTTTTATCACGAAAATGTCGGATGAACCGTGTAGGAATTATAGCCATTTATAGCTGAATCTGAGTTCACAAAATAGCCCTAAACACTTCCAAATTCATCCTGCTGCTTTTGTCAGCACTAATGTCATCACTAAATACATCATGATCGTGATTTTGATCAAGTGTTGAAGGGGAAAAAAAATGTCTCTCATCCATCACAGTTTTTGTTTTTACAGTTTTTTAAAGAATGGATCAGGTCGTTGGTTTGCCCACACCATTTTTAAAATGAATTCTAATAAGATATACATGGGGAAAACGCAACAAAATCTGCTTTAAAACATTCTTCTAGGGTTTGTCACAAAGTTTCACAGTAAAAGTATTGTTCCTGAGGTAGTATGTGTTTTGGACAGTGGGCTATACTTCTCCCCTCAGGATGTGTAGATTTGGTGTAATTTTAATTTTGCCTTATATGTGTGAGAAATGTGTTAGTATGATTAATGTGTTTAAAGTGTTAACTAAAAAATGTGTTATTGTGATTAATATGTTTAAGAAAAATGGGAGGTATGTAAATTGATTGAGGTAAAGTCAGAGGCTGCACAGCTTGAACCTGGTCTGATTTGGAAATCAGCTTCTATTATTATCTATTATGTGCATGTTTGACTGCCGCACAATCAATCACCTCCAGGAGACTGTTGTTTCTGACTGATTAGATGTTCTGATCTATGTGGTCATGGTTTGAACAACTGAACCACACGTCTGTGACAGAAGAGGGGTTATGGCCTGTCCTACAGGGGGCATTGTCCACCCACATGATTGATATTAGTCATCACTCTGAGCTGTAGAAATAATTCTTTTCTTATCATTTCTATGCAATAGATATGTTGCTTTTTGCTGGAGAAATTGAGGATAAGGTAAAGGTGATGAGAGGCATGACAATAGATTTTTGCAAATAATCTTAACATTTGTGTTTTTCTGGTCAACACTATATTTACCTGCCTCTGTGGTCTTTATAAAGATGTGTGTTGTTGACATAGAAACTGCTTTTACTTCAGCAGTTGCTAAAGAAACAATGGGGAACACTTTATAGCTTTCTTCCTGCACCTCTACTACTATTTTCTGGAAAGTTTGCTCGTGTTGCTTATTTAAATCTGATGAGTGGCATCTGTTCATTAGTGGCTGAGAATTGCTTAATTTGATCAGTAGTGTTTTTGTCACATAAGCTGAGGTGAATCTTCATGCAACTATTGAGCTGCATGGACTGTCATGGCCAATTAATCATCAAATATAATTTAAAGATGTTAAACGTCTCTGTGACTTGACAAGCATGATGCACGTCACTAAGATTAAATTCTTAAGTCATTTCAGCTGTGGGCTTCATTTGGAGATAGACAGGCTTCACTGTAAATCGTTTTTATCCATTCGACTTGGAAACTTAAGTTCATCCTCTGCCTTAAAACAGGAGTTAACTAAACTAATGTTGAATAATTAGCTTCAGTTCAAATAAATGTACAAATAATGAAACATTCTTTAAAGATACAGTTTGTCTTTTTAAAGTGGAAGCATAGGCTTCATAGCCTTCATTTCTTTAGTACCTGTTGTCTTGTCCTGCACAGGACTTTATTTGGCTTTAATGAGTCATATTGTGGGCTCAGAATGCTTCAGTTAACGACGGTGCTACTTCATCAAAAACAAATGTCCAATTCTGTTTACTGGAATTGTCACAGTATGAGTCATATTGGCCTTCACCCTCTCCTCTCCATTCAGTCTAGTGTATTTAAAGTTGCAAATAGGAAATGGGGTGAGAGAGCTTTTGGACGCAGCTTATGTCTTAAACTATAATGAGAGTCCTTATAGCAGAGAGACAGCAGGAAGCGCACAGCTCCACATCACTCCCCTGTTTAATTGTACTTATTTTACTTAGAGATATTTCACTGATGATGAGTCATCTTGGATTCAGCAGAGAAGTGGCTTTTTTCGCTCCTATCTCTCAACTCTGCCAAGCAGTGAATCCTCACCATGACACACATTATCTCTTGTGGTGACCCTGAGCTTATAGGATAAGCAGAAAGAGGAGGAAAAAAAACAAGTGTTTCTTGGTGCCTGAGAAACTGATGAAATTCTGAAATATTTTTTTATTTATTTTCTTAGCATATTAGGTCTTATGTTTATTGTTATGGCCAATATTTCATAAGGACAGTGAAAAAAAAACAGTTCTGATTCTGAATTTAAAAAACATAGATGCTGAAATTTAAACTCTATGTATATTAAATATAAATTTTCTCATATGCCAAATTTTCTTTTCTTCTTTTCCTTTCGGCTGCTCCCTTTCAGGAGTCGCCACAGCGAATCATGTGCCTCCATCTAACTCTGTCCTCTGCATCCTCTTCACTCACACCAACTAACTTCATGTCCTCCCTCACTACATCCATAAATCTCCTCTTTGGTCTTCCTCTAGACCTCCTGCCTGGCAGCTCCAACCTCAGCATCCTTCTACCGATATATTCACAGTTTCTCCTCTGAACATGTCCAAACCACCTCAATCTGGCCTCTCTGACTTTATCTCCAAAACATCTAACATGAGCTGTCCCTCTGATGTCCTCATTCCTGATCCTGTCCATCCTCGTCACTCCCAAAGAGAACCTCAACATCTTAAGTTCTGCTACCTCCAGCTCTGCCTCCTGTCTTTTCTTCAGTGCCACTGTCTCTAAGCCGAACAACATTGCTGGTCTCACCACCGTCTTGAACACCTTTCCTTTCATTCTCGCTGATACTCTTTTATCACACAACACACCTGACACTTTTCTCCACCCGTTCCAACCTGCCTGCACTCGCCTCTTCACCTCTTTTCCACACTCACCGTTGCTCTGAACCGTTGACCCTAAATACTTAAAGTCCTGCACCTTCTTCACCTCTGCTCCCTGTAACCTCACCGTTCCACCTGGGTCCCTGTGTATTCTGTCTTACTGCGGCTAAGCTTCATTCCTCTGTTTTCCAGAGCAGACCTCCACCTCTCTAGATTTTCCTCCACCTGCTCCCTGCTCTCACTACAAATAACAATGTCATCTGCAAACATCATAGTCCAGGGAGATTCTTGTCTAACCTCATCTGTCAGTCTGTCCATCACCAGAGCAAACAAGAAGGGGCTCAAAGCCGATCCTTGATGCAGACCCACCTCCACCTTGAACTCCTCTGTCACACCTACAGCACACCTCACCACTGTCTTACAGCTCTCATACATGTCCTGCACCACTCTAACATACTTCTCTGCCACTCCAGACGTCCTCATACAATACCACAGCTCCTCTCTCGGCACCCTGTCATACGCTTTTTCTAAATCTACGAAGACACAATGCAACTCCCTATGACCCTCTCTGTACTTCTCCATCAGCGTCCTCAAAGCAAATACTGCATCTGTTGTACTCTTTCTAGGCATGAAACCATATTGCTGCTCACAAATGTTCACCTCTGCCCTTAGCCGAGCTTCCACTACTCTTTCCCACAACTTCATTGTGTGACTCATCAGCTTTATTCCTCTGTAGTTGCCACAGCTCTGCGCATCTCCCTTGTTCTTAAAAATTGGTACCAGTACACTTTTCCTCCAGTCCTCTGGCATCCTCTCACTCTCCAAGATCTTGTTAAACAAACTAGTCAAAAACTCTACTGCCACCTCTCCTAGACACTTCCATACCTCCACAGGTATGTCATCAGGACCAACTGCCTTTCCACTCTTCATCCTCTTCAATGTCCTCCTCACTTTACTCTTACTAATCTTTGCTACTTCCTGCTTCACAACAGTCACCTCTCCTACTCTTCGTTCCCTTTCATTTTCCTCGTTCATCAACTCTTCAAAGTTCTCCTTCCATCTTCCCATCACACTCCTGGCACCTGTCAATACATTTCCATCCTTATCTTTAATCACACTAACCTGCTGCACATCCTTTCCATCTCTATCTCTTTGTCTGGCCAACCTGTACAAATCCACCTCTCCCTCTTTAGTGTCCAACCTAGCATACAAGTCCTCATATGCTCTTTGTTTGGCCTTTGCCACCTCTATCTTCACCTTACGCTGTATCTCCCTGTACTCCTGTCTACTCTCTTCAGTCCTCTCAGTGTCCCACTTCTTCTTAGCTAACCTCTTTCTCTGTATACACTCCTGAACTGCCTCGTTCCACCACCAAGTCTCCTTGTCCGCTTTCCTCTTTCCAGATGACACACCGAGTACCCTCCTACCTGTCTCCCTGATCAAATTAGCTGTAGTAGTCCAGTCATCTGGAAGCACCTCCAAACCACCCAGAGTCTGTCTCAGCTCCTCCCTGAAAACTAAACGACATTCTTCCTTTTTCAACTTCCACCACTTCGTCCTCTGCTCTGCCTTAGTCCTCCTTATCTTCCTCACCACCAGCATCATTTTGCACACCACCATCCTGTGTTGTCTGGCTACACTCTCCCCTACCAATGCTTTACAGTCACTGATCTCTTTCAGATTACAACGTCTACATAAGATGTAGTCTACCTGAGTGCTTCTCCCTCCGCTCTTGTACGTCACCCTATGTTCCTGCCTCTTCTGAAAGAAAGTGTTTACTACAGCCATTTCCATTCTCTTTGCAAAGTCAACCACCATCTGACCTTCTGCGTTCCTGTCCTGAACACCAAACCTGCCCATAACAGTCTCATCACCTCTGTTCCCTTCACCTACATGCCCATTGAAATCTGCACCAATGACAACTCTCTCACCTCTGGGGATGCTCTGCATCACTTCATCTAACTCACTCCAGAATTTCTCCTTCTCTTCTAACTCACATCCTACCTGTGGGGCATAACCACTCACAACATTGAACATCACCCCTTCAACTTCCAGCTTCAGGCTCATCAACCTGTCTGATACTCTTTTCACCTCTAGAATGTTCCTCACAAACTCCTCTTTCAGGATAACTCCTACTCCATTTCTCTTCCTATCTGACCCATGGTAAAACAACTTGAACCCTGCTCCTAAGCTTCTAGCCTTGCTACCTTTCCACCTGGTCTCCTGGACACACAGTATGTCCACCTTCCTTCTCTGCATCATGTCGATCAACTCCCTAGCCTTCCCTGTCATAGTACCAACATTCAAAGTCCCTACTGTCAGTCCTACATTCTTAGCTTTCCTCTTCTCTCTCTGCCTACGAACACACCTTCCTCCTCTTCTTCTTCGTCTTCGACCAACAGTAGTCCAATTTCCACCGGTACCCTGTAGGTCAACAGCACCGGTGGCGGTCGTTGTTAACCCGGGCCCCGACCGATCCGGTATGGAAGCCTTTGTCACGATTCGCATGTTTGATTTGGCATGTGTTTTACGTCGGATGCCCTTCCTGCCACAACCCTCTGCATTTATCCAGACTTGGGACTGGCACAAGAAGACACTGGCTTGTGCCCCCTTGCGGTTGCATTGCCAAATTTTCTTTTAAATTTAAATATTTTAAAATATTTTATAGCTGACAATTTTTGACAATTTATATTAATGACAGACCGTGAAATTAGATTATTTTTTTATTCACTTGACAGCCCTAATATAAATGTGTGCGTAGATCATTTGTAGTAGTATTGTTGGAAAATTAAGAATATTGAATGAAACCTGTTATGATCAAGGCACATTTGTCACATTGTCATTCAACATTTGCAATATGCCTCAAGAAACTAAAGGAAATGTCAAAAAGAGTTAGTCAGTAGCCAATATATTTCACACATTTGATGATTTACTTTTATACACTATTACTGTCATTTAAAGGGTGACTTTACCAATTTTCAACTTATTTTCTATGGCTTCTGAACTCATTAGGAGTTCAGATGATGTTATCTGGAAGAGCTCTGGAAAAGCAGGTTGACCATGATTAACAACCCCATAGTGTGAGCAAAAAGTTGACATAATTTGACCTGAATGTTTCTCCAAGTGACGTCATTTGGAGGAATATTTCAGCAAGAAGTAGAGAGATATTTTAATGTAGGGGAATTAGACGGAAATTTAAGTGCATTCAGTTACATGTACTTCCAAAACTAGAACCAAAAGAATCACGTTCAAAATCGGTGAAGGCGTCCTTTAATGGATTTGTCAATTCACCTTTATTTGAAGTATGTTGTAAATAAAGTTATTTTAAAAAGAGTCAACAGTAAACTCTATCTTTTTTTTAATGAAGAAATGAGAACACTGTGATGAAAACTACCATTCTTGTTTCGGGGCATGTGCTGATTTCCGAGTGATGGTATGTTTTGACCAAATTATAATGAAAAATATGCAACTTGTATGGCAGCCGTATGGCTCAACATTAACTGGCATGAGTGTCAAACAAGCTGTAAAACTTTTTTGCAATGTATATTGTATGAATTAGCCAGTGTGTTTATTATCTCTGACTTACCGCCTTTATTCTTTGTTCTTTCCTGAATCAGTTTTTTTTTTAAATTAAATTCAGGGTCCCAGTGTACAATTAATCACCTAAAATACCAAAGGTCCTGCTTCCAAACATTTAACATTTGATGACAAAGGGCTATTTAGGAATAAGTTCAAAATTCCTGTAAATTGTTCAATAATTTTAATTAGGACATTAATTAAATAATTATATAATATTTACAATCCTCCATTGTTATGGATGTTATTGTGAACAATGCAAAAGCTTTTTATATTAGTATACAATGTGCCCTATGTTAATTCAAAGATGCCTTTGTATTGTGTCTCCGCCATTTGGCTGCATTCCCACATGTGTTTGATATTGATTCTGCAGATTATTGATCAATTGACCTCGGTTTTATTATACTTCGCCTACTACGTCAAATCCTATACAAACTCCGAGTGTAAGAGCAATATGAAATGACCATTGAATGTATTTTTTTGTGACTCCTAAACCACTGGAGAGGTGGTCCAGTGGAGGCGAGCAGCTAAAAGATAACTGATTTGGTGTATGTATGCAACTATGCTCTTGTTATGTGGCAAACCAACATCAGCCAATAATCCAGTTTATTCCACAGATGCTGGAATAAAGATGTGCAGGACAGTGTAGTTACTGGTCAGCAATGTGGGACAACCATTTCTTTATAAGGGCATGTTGAAAAAGAAAACGGACAAACAAATAGTCCAAAATTATTAAATTATTATTTTTTTTTTTAAGTCAACTCAAAGTCCAGCAGGTTTTCTAGGAGGGAAATTGAGTTTGTTGTGAGTTTTAGTATGCATTCACTGTGAATTTGTGGGCATCCTTACTCCATATCCATCCTTGTGAATTTAGCCAATATGCATGTACTGCTTGATGGTTATTTTTGAATTACAAAAGAACGTGGCCTACTATTACTGGTTCATGTTTTCTTGCATGTTTCTTTCTTTCATTAAGAAACTCACCTGTAGAGCATGCAAATGATTTAGCCTCTAGTGCTCCTGGCAAACTGGCGTTCATACTATGTTTGACAGTCTGTTTTTTTGCCTCAGTCCCCCAGTAGTGGATATATGATAACTGATGTCTCCACTCTAGATACAAAACACAATGAACTGAATATAATTAAAACTAACTTTATAAGTATGTATAATTTCTCAAATAAATTCATTTTTATGGTATTCATCTGCACAGCCAGGCAGATGAAACACAGCACTCTTTCCTTGGACTGGGTTTTTTTTTTTGCATTTGACACAATTTTGTCCTCAGTTGATATATATAATAAAGCTGTACTGTAGCAACTGAAAAACGACCTCAAATCTCTTTTCTCATTTTAAAACTTGTAATTACAAAACTCTGATCCAATAATTGTTCCTTACACTACATGTATTCAGCACTGTGCACATGCAGGGATGCTTTTAGGTGCTTAAAAACAGTTTTTTATATAGTAGCATACCAAACTAAGTAGAGGTCAGTCCATCTACGTATATGTCTCCAGTCTTACCTTGTATAGACAAATGGAAACTGTTGACAGTTTTCCTTGTAGCATTTTTTAAAAATATACTGAATAGTTATCCTTTAAATAGCTGATGACTAGTAGGAGAAAACGTGTACATTTACCAAACTACTACTTAAGAAAATCCTGTCTTGACCCAGGTGTTTTAGCCAATTACAGACCAACATCTAATCCCCCCTTTATTTCTAAAATCCTTGAAAAAGTAGTTGCAAAGCAATTATGGGACTCACCTGTACAGAATGTTTGTTGTTTGAAGATTTTCAGTCAGGATTTAGAGTTCATCATGGTACAGAAACAGCAGCGGTAAAAGTCACCAACGATCTTCTCATGTCCTCAGATAATGGGCTTTAATGGGTTTTATTTTATTACATTTTAAAACAGGCACTGGAACATGACATTGGGATTAAAGGAACTGCACTAGGTTGGTTTAAATCTTATTTATCAGATAGATTTCAGTTTGTTCATATTAATGATGACTTCTCCATGCACACAAAGGTTAGCTGCATCTCTGATGGAATGGGGGTGAATAAGTGCTTATGACATGGGCAGCTTACACATCTGGAAAGGCATCATGAACGCTGAAAAGTACACAGAGGTTTTAGAGCAACATATGCTCCCATCTAGACAATGTCTCTGTCAGGGAAGGCCTTGCATATTTTATATAAGACAATGCTAAACCACATACTGCATCCATCACAACAGCATGTCTTCAAAGGAGAAGAGTCTGGGTGATGAACTGGTCTGCCGGCAGTCCAGAGCTTTCATCAATAGAAAACATTTGGCGCATCGTAAAACAAAAAATCCAGCAACAAAGGCCCAGGCCTGTTGAGCAGCTAGAATCCTCCATCAGAAAAGAATGGGACAACATTCCTCTCCTAAAACTGCAGCAAGTTACAGGTCTCAAGTTAAGAGGGGATACTACACAATGGTCAACGTCACCCTGTTCCAACTTTTTTGATATGGTTTAAAAATGAGCAAATATTTTCCATGACATGGCAAAATGTTTCAGTTTCAACATCTGATATGTTGTTTATGTTCTATTTTGAATAAAATATGGGTTGATGAGATTTGCAAATCTTGCATTGTTTTATTTACTTTTTGCAAATTGTCGCAACTATCTTTGAATTGGGGTTGTAAAACTGAAAGTAGTAGGGTGAAGTAGGGGTCATCAGTCCAGTTGTTGGAGAATAAGTGAGGCTGTTTATACCAAGTTGGTTTGTGTATGCACCTATGTATTAAGCATCTGTATAGTGAATATACTGTATATACACTAGCCAATACAAACCTTTTCATTTAGAAAACTCAAACTAACAACCCCAAGTTCCAACAAAACAAACCAGTTATTTGAAATAAAGAACGTATCAAACCTATAATAACACTGCTGATTAAAGCAAGTAAAGCATGTTTCCGTGTTCATACAGGCACCTGAAAGTTGCCTGTATGAAAAACTAAACCTTGTCCTTGTCCTTTAATTCAAGTCTGTGTTGTACTGTTTGCATTATGTAGATAAAGATTAAAAGAAAAGAAATCAAAGCAAATGAACATGAGCAGCACACTCCTGCTTTTGACTGCACTCAGTAGTAGTTCAGTAATCTTTGTTGTGTCAAAACTGTTTGTCCTGCCTTAATCACATGTGTGCATCTTTTATCTCTTCATTACACTTGGCTCCCACTCTGTTTACTTTTACTAAAAATAGTATCTTTTCTATTTACATTTTTTAATAGTGGGTCCTTGTTCAGCATCACCTTACTTAATAGTACGATGTGTTTGTTGCTGTTTCTAATGTAAAATTTGCCTGTTCTGTTGTTGCAGACTTACCTTTGACCCTTGAGCGAGTGCCCACTTCCTTGTGAGTGAATCCACGAAGGGAGCTGCCGACCTGCTTCCGGTGATGGATTTGGAGAAACACCCAGGGGGTAGCACCACAGAACCCAATATCACAAACTGCACTGGCCCACCTGCAAGCAGCCTCGCTGCAGTCGAGTTTACAGACGGAATGGCGTTGGTTGTGGTTGTACTCGGCCTCCTCACCCTCCTCACTGCTCTCATCAATGGGGCTGTCATCATTGCCATCTGCACCACCAAGAAGCTCCACCTGCCTGCCAACTACCTCATCTGTTCTCTGGCTGTCACAGACTTTCTGGTGGCTCTCCTCGTGATGCCCATCAGTACCCTCTATATTACTATGGAGACATGGTTGCTGGGGCAGGTCGTGTGTGAACTGTGGTTAAGCGTGGACATGACCTGCTGCACCTGCTCCATCCTGCACCTGTGCGTTATAGCCCTGGACCGGTACTGGGCCATCACCAAAGCTATCGAATATGCTCGCAAGAGGTCGGCCCGCCGCGCCGCGAGCATGGTGGTCATAGTCTGGGTCATCTCGGTTTTTATATCTATGCCTCCGTTATTTTGGAGGCAAAGGTCGACCAGTGACAGACTCGACCAGTGCATCATAGAGCATGACCACCTGGGATACACCATATACTCTACACTGGGGGCATTTTACATCCCTATGGTCATCATTCTTATCTTATACTATAGGATTTACAACGCTGCAAAGAGTCTTTACCAGAAGCGTGGCTCCTCGCGGCACCTCAGCAGCCGCAGCATGGGCAGTCAGAACTCTGTAGACCATTGTCGTGTCTCCCACACATTTTGTGTGTCAGACTTGTCCAACTCAGACCCCACACTGGCTAGTGATAAACTCAATGTCACCGTCCGTATCCCATCCTTTGAAACTGACATGGATGGGCAGGATGAGAAGAGCCAGATATGTACTTCACGTGAGAGGAAAGCGGCAAGAATCCTCGGCCTCATCCTTGGGGCTTTCATAATCTGCTGGCTGCCTTTCTTTATGAAAGAGCTCCTGGTGGGTCTGCAAGTGTTACAGCCTTCTCCGCTTATCTCGGACTTCCTGACTTGGCTGGGATATATAAATTCTCTCATCAATCCCCTTTTGTACACCAGCTTTAATGATGATTTCAAGCTGGCTTTCAAAAAGCTGCTCAAGAGAAAAGAGCATGCATAGGTCTGAGTGATACACCTTTACCTGCATGCAGTCTGCTGGCAGTGTGGAGTGTGGCGTTATGCTTAAAAGTGTATCCCCTGATTTTCTGAATAAAATAATTCTTTGTAACTATTAATTGTTTATTGCATATATTTAATTTATACCATTATAAACAAGAGAATTCAGTTTTCATTCAACGTTTAAAGCTACACTAAAGAATGTTGTTGGTGCAACTGGTAAAACGTGAATATTGTTTCAGTTTGGACAAATAGCGGTCAAGGTGACGGCTTGGGGACTGGGTTATTATGGTTTATTATACTTCCTGGAAGTAAGCCATGATTATGTTGATTTAAATCTAAAATATCAACCAAAGAAGCTGCTTTTTCAAACGGCTTCTAGCTTACTTTGATCAGCCACAACATTATACATAATACCACCTGGCGGTTTGCGTAACTGACGAGATTCAGCAATGATCACACCTGGCTGTGTAGCTGTGTTGCTGTGTACCGCTCAGAGTGCCAATGCTAGATTAGCTGTATATCCAATGTGACTAGTAAATAAGGGCAAGAACTAGCTTTATTACACTATTAGATTATAGATCAATATTAACTCTGGTTTTAATGCATTTTATGCATCTTCATTCAAGAAATTGTTTTTTAAAAGAATTAAATTGTTGAATTATTAAATAGTTGAATTTCACAATGATAAAATGATTGCTCATGTATTGAACTAATTAAACATGACCTGACACGTACAGCTACGTTAGAAAACTTTTTTTATTACTTTGTATTATTATTTTTTGTGTTGTATTTTGCTTGAATACTTTTTTATGTTCAAGTAAATAATGACACATCCACTAATATATTATATATATTCATATCATATAATATATTTTCATATAATATAGTCACTATACTCCCATTTGGATTTTTATACACAGTAACAAAGTAGATATAAAACAAGCCAAAATAAAGTAGTTTTGTGAAAAGATAAGGTTAATGAGCTCTATCTTGTCCTTGGTTTTTGCATTTGTTCTGGCTATCACTTCAAAAACTAGAGGCCTGATATGAACAATAAGCTTTAATAAAATGCTGTATTTTAGCTCCAGTTACTCTGTTTTTGCTGGTCTGATATTGCATCAGCACATCTGTTACCACTGAGAAGAGAGACGGCATCAATTACTGAAATATGATATACTATGCATCAAAACTGAAAGCGTTCACCTACGATACAACTTTTACTGTTTAACACAAACCAGCATTTCAGCCACTGGCAATTTTACCAAAATGAAGCTAAAAACACCTCTATTTAATGGAATTGTTATGATAAAATGCTGGATGTGTAACAGGCAACTGCTTGTAAACAAATTTACCACAGGAGCATTAAAAGGGGATAAAATCATTGATCATTTGTTCTGCTTTGTTAGCTGCCCCTAAGTGATCAAAAAGAAACGTAATGTTGCTGAAAGGAGAGTATAAATGAACATGTAGGAAACCAGCTAAATTAAATCAAAACACAACACAAATTAGAAGAGAAAATACACACAATTAATAACAATACAAAATATTTTAATTGTGTGTAAAGGCTAAGAAAAAGACATCAAAATCATCAAGTGTTGTGTACCTTACTAGATGACTGTTTTTATACAACACAAAGATCAGTATGAGATATAGAAGTCAACCCAGAAAAGTAATTTTTCTTGTCGGTTATAGGTGAATGCAAATACTTCCAGTATAACATCTGAGAAACTTTTATTACAACAGTCGTCTTATTCTTCTGTATAAAGCACTTAATTGAGGTTGTTCAAATACCTGATCAAATTGCAATGATTACAGCCTGTTACCTGGTTGTTGTTGAACAAACACAGTGAACTATCTTATTCTCATGTGACTTCGTGCAGTTACGACAGCATAACTATCACTACGTAAACACAGTACAACTTCGAAAAATACTAAAGCTGTAAAAATATTACGTTTGAGTTTTAAATATTTTTAGGTTTTGTTTGTTGTGCAAATTTGTCATATTTTTCCTTTGTCTAGCTTTGCTTTATCTCTCAGCTATTTTTTACGATCATTGGTTATGTCTCTCCGTGTTCCATGTTTTGTGTCAATCTTGATTCAATAAAGTTGTATTCAAAACCACGTAAACATCAGCCCCCCTCCCGCTGCTTACGTACATACGCAATAGAGGTACGCGCTGGAGCTTGGTGTGAAGATGGCGGACGAGGAGGCCGAGCAGGACATTAGTCCTGAGAACGGTAGCAGTGGAACCATTGGGGAACTAAGACACCGGTTGCGAGAACTGCAGAAAATCGTAGAGAGACAAAGCGACGACTCTCCAAGCCAGTTCTCCTCTGAGTATTGCCAAGAGTTTTGCATGGTGAGTTGTCTTACTTCATATATTTAGCCTTCATGCTAGTATTATGAACAGTACGCATTTGCTTCTGGATAATCCAGGTAAATGTTTGATTAAAGCTGAACTGTGGTTGCGTATGTTGTGTATTTGTCATTCGTGTTTTTTACACTAACATTTGCATGATTAAATTATGTGAAATGGTTAATTTCTAAGTTTAATCGGTGAAGTACTAAGCACAAGTAGAACTGAAACTGACTGTTGACATGGCTAGCTCGGCTAGCTAGCTTTCACTGTTAGCACCCGATAGCTTTGTGTGCAGAAGGTAATGTTAGGTTAGTTAACCCCTGTGTTATTGGGTTTAAAACCCTTGGGATAGTTCTTCAGTGTAGACTGATAACAACCACCCAATGGCTGCATGCGACTGCGGAGTATGTAACGTTGGGACAGTTGCCGGTTCCATCTGCAGTTAGCTTTTAGCTTTGTATGTTTGGTTTCGTGCGCGTGCACGTAAGACTGGGTTCCCCAGATTGAGGTGGAAAAGAAGCCCCAAGGGTAGCAAAGGGAGCTTGACTTGTTTTAAAATAGATATTTTTAAGTCTGTCCTTGCCTCAAAGTTGGCTGCTTAGGTTACAACAATGTAGCATTTCAAACAAAATGCAGTATAGCTGCTTGGACTTACGAGTTTTTCCGCGATGGATGTGTACGTGCGGAATGGAACGCACGCTTTGGGGGAAGATGCTTACTGATCTGCACCATAGCTGCTAACAATGCAACGTAAATTTCAGTCATTCATCCTTGAGTCCTGTATGTTGCAGTGATTTCCACAGTCTCGTAGCTAAATAGCTGCTTGTATGACGTTTAAGCATGTGAGATTACAGAGAGGGCGGATCTGCACCAAGCAGCTCGACTCCATTGTAGGGATTTCTTGGTTATTGTATTTGGATGAAGGAAATATGCCTCTTATGTCCAGAAAGAGAACACAAAGTGATACAGGGGTATGATATCCAATTTAATAATGAATGAATGAAGCCATTCTCAAAAGTCATGCGTCAGTAATAATGAGGAGGGCTTAAGATGTATTATTGACAGAGAGTCACAAATATTCACAAATCCTATTATTGATCAAAACCATCCTTTACTGCTGGACAACTTAATTAGTGCATTGTCTGGAAATGTTTAGCGTTTCCTCCAGTTTTAAAGTGCTGTGACTTTACAACTTTAAATTATGAGAGTTAATGTTTTTTGTTTGTTAGTTGTTTTTTTTTTAACCTTGACTGGGGAAATTCTTTAGTTTAAACTAACATTGAGGATTTTTTTTTTAGCTTAATATATGTATACAAACAGGATTAATTTGTACTTTATTAACCAAATAAAGGACATTGGTTCTATCACTCAACATTTTGATGTAAAAGGTTTTGAAATTTGTTTTAGATATACTTTTTGATTGGTCTTCAGCTCAGCTTTAGATGATGTATAATAAATAATTTCATGCAAGTAGTCAATATATTGAGATTCTTAAACTGACCTGACAACCTTCAAGGTTTATCAGGTCCAATACATTTCAACCGGCACTGTTTCATCCATAGAGAAGAAACCATAGTTTTGACTGTTGTCATGCTGTGGTTTTCACGTCAACAAAACAAACCCAAAATTGAGAAAGGAAAACTTCACACATTATAATTCCCAATATCCATATGAAAGACCCTCAAATCAAATCAGACAATTTCTGTTTTTTTTTTTTTTTTGTGGTTGTGTGTCACATTTATTACCATTAAATGAAGGCTAGGCCACTTTGGTTATGTTTATTTTTCCTCAAATGGAAGACATGATACAAATCACTTCTATATCTATTTATCCATCTATCTAAAATCTATTTATGCATAATATATGGAAGTGAAAAAATATGTAGTAAACCACTAGTTTTTTTTTGTTTTGTTGCTGCTGCCAAGGACTCGAATAGTATTCTCTGAAAGCCAAGAAAATAATCAATTTCTTGAAATGTTGGCATAAACAGTAACAGCATTATATTGTTATCACTTTTTTTAATTAATTGTTAAAATGTGGTGAATATTCTCTTAAGTTTTGCCAAAATAAACCAGTTAGCAGGGTCTTATTCCAGCTGTCACTTCCAGACCCCTAAAGCTACAATATACAACTTGAACTGGCACTGGCATGATACATTTATTGACCAGTTAATCTTCAGTGCTTTACAATAAAAACTAAGAATAAAATCCCAAATTATTAAAATAGACACAATGGATTATAACCGCATTTACAACAAATCAATTTTACTTAAAAAAAATAAAGTGTGTTACGTAGTTATCAATAAACTTGGTTGTTGTTTGGGCAGGTCCTAATTCACAGTAGCTTTTAATTTTCTTTGACCCTGTTAAGAATCATTAGTTGTAGTTATCCATTGTGTAGGCTGTTGGTGCACACTGACATTTTCTTTTGTGTCAATGGTAAATTTCCTGATTCTGAAGTCACTGTCTTTGCTCCATAGCAATAGCAATACAACTTAGTAACTCAAGTGGTAGACAGATGGGTATAAAGAAGTTACTTAAGATCACCCAATTTGAATTGACCAACTCTGTCATTTAATGGTTGATGATTGTGATAGTTAAAACAATGGAGATTTTTTTGTTTGTTTGTTTGTTTGGGGTGGTTTTTCAAAGCATTACATCAAAGTCATTTTTCTTACCAATTCTCTAATGTATTTTTTTTTTGTCTCATGGACGACCTCTTCCTTTAGTGTTTGCTGTATCAAGGCGTCAGAGGTTTTTTTACTTACCTCTGATGATCTAGTGGATCACACTAGTACCTTTTTACGTCCATTAGATCAGTGTGTGGTTCTGAATCAGGACCCTCTGTATTCAGTAGAGCATCATGTGCAGGCCTGTATCAGCAAAAATAAAACAGATCAGACACCATCCTCCTTTATCTTCGATTTGCTGCTGCATTTCTTAACCTTCGCTCTCTGTTTCCCTCTCCCCTTCTTATTGAAATATTAGTCGATGATTGTTTTAATTTAAGAATATAATAATCTAAGTTAATTACTTGAGGTACTTTCTAAGATGACTGTCATTTGGCATAGATGAGTGTGACTTATTGTGTTAAATAGAGCGCATCTTCAAATTGGTGTTTAGTAATTGACTGTTTTCCACTCTCTGTAGACCCTGCTGGAGTATGCAGGCCGTTGCAAGATAGAGGAAGATCCTCTGCCTCTCGTGGAAGTGTACATAGTCGCCATGCTAAGTTATGCACAGGCCTCTCCATACCTCTCCCTGCAGTGTGAAAATGTTCCTCTTGTGGTTGAGAGGCTCTCACTGTAAGTGCCATTAAAAATGCGATTTAACGGCAGATTTATTGTTTACCCTTATAGTTAATGATTATTGACACCTAGTAATAAAAGCTAAATCACTTTTTTCTTTTTAAGATTTCTAAGTAAATAAAGATCAGTTTTATCTCTATGTTGTTTCCTTTAATTCTGCAGGAATTTTGTGGAGCTTTTGCTCTCACTGAAAGACGATGTTCCAGATGGATTATGGAAAGAATTTAAGTCATCTGTACAGGTGAGGATATACATTCTCGTTTTAACAACAACTGTTGGTCAAAAGAAGCTTTTGTCAGCTGCATTCTTTTTTTTTATTTTTATTTTTTTTTTTATAAATAAGATGAGATGCAGGCTTCATTAGTGCATACTAATAAATGGTACCCAATGGTAGGACATTAAGGCGTTAGGAATGGTTAACCTCACACAGAATATATTTATGTCATAAGATACTGTGTTAACCTGGTCAAATAAAATATTATTGTCCTGTCACAATTGCCCAAGAACAGTGACTACAGTGACCCTGAAACTATTGATCTTAGCAAGATAGCTAACGTTACCGTAAATAATTTGCTGTTGTTACCTGTTAGCTGATAAATTTGATTTTGCTGTTTTTTGCAACTGAGATACAGCATCAAGGGCTGTAAAGAGTGTTTGGTTGGAAGTCAGGTGACTGTAAATGATGGATGCTCCCAGAAATCACATACAATTTGAAAACAAGTAATGGCATTTCTTTTTGTATACAGTTTGCTCACAGTAAACTGCAGGAGAATGGACTCAATCAGCTAGCCCCACTCTCTGCTTTGGGTCAAAATGATGGTGTTTGGACCAACAGGGTCCTGCAAGGCCTTCTGTCAAACGAAACTCTACAGTCAGAACAAGGTGAGTTCCTGTGCAAGTTTTACAATTTCCTAGAAAGGACTGTTTGAGAAATGTTCAGATATTATTCAGATTTAGATGAGTACAGCATATGTGTATTTGTTCTGTATGGTTAACAAGTGTGATATTTAATATTTAGTTTATTCAGTTTATTAGTGTATATGAAACGGGAGCTGCATTTGCTTTCTGTCTTTATGTATAGTGACTTTAGAAAGTGTTTACTGTACTTTCGTAAAAATATTCTTAAACGTATTAAAATCAAAAGGTGAAGTATTCAGACCCTTTGATATGGTTCTGGGTACTGTGGTCAAGTGCCTCCTGATATTGAGCTGATGTTATTTCCTGCACTTGTTTACAATTTCTGAAGTGATTTTTTTTTTGAAGACATATTTTTACTGTCTATGTTGTAATTGGTTTGCAGTAGAGGAGTTTCTTGTGCAGGAGGGGCCGGTCCTGTTGGAGATGAGGGTGAAGCAGCTGATAAAGGAGAAGCAGCTAGGGAAGGCTGCTCAAGTGGCGAAGACATGCTGCGAGGGCAATGCCTTTCAAGGGACGGGAGCTTTCAAACAGATGTACCTCGTGTGCCTCTGTGCTACCTCAGAACAGGATCAGGTCATGGATGAGGTGAGCAATATGTACAGTTGAATAGATTGCAAAACATTGTTGGTGTGTGAGGTGGTGGTAGATGTGTCATAAAACAGCTGTCCAGTTGGAGCAGACCAACTACATAACAATATTTAACTCAACCTCTGATGTTTTGATTCATGAGAGGCCAGATGCTGCTTGCTGCTAGCTACACTACATTTCTCTGTGCTATGTCCGATGTAGCTTTAATATGTTTTTTTTCTCATCCACAAGATGGCAGACTAGACCCAAACCCTGTTTAGACTGTTAGCATTAGAAACATTTGTGCTGTCACTTAGTTCTTTTGAATTATTAGATGATCATTCTTTAAGAGAACATGTAGTTTCCAATGAAAGTTACATACTATTTACATGGCATCTATCTGTGCAGCTTTCAAAAGAGGACTGCCGTGATGCATTGGAGATGATATGCAACCTGGAGTCAGATGGAGATGAAACGGCAGCTTTCAACTTATGCACAGCCTTTCTGACCCGACAGCTTATCCAAGGGGACATGTACTGTGCTTGGTAAGATGAGTTTTATTCATAGCTCACACAGTTTCACATGGACACTCATATCCTGCAGCTGTTGTCTGCCCCCTGTGTATTACCCCCTTGTTAGTCATGTACAAGTAAGCAGAGAGAAGATTAAGGGTTCAAGCATTACATTTGCTTTTCAAATATTTTCTTTTACTGTCATTAGAATATCCCAAGATGTCACTGCGAATGAAGCAAGCTACTATTAGGCTTAAAACAAACAGCCAAAGTACCCAAATTCAAAATCCCTTATGTGCCCTTTACATGGGGCCATACATGCATGCACAACGCTTTCGTGGGGTAAATAAAAGGGATGTGTGATGGAGCAATTAAAATGCAGTGGTTTAAATGAATTATTGAGGTTTTAATTTCTTCCATAGTAGCATACTTCAACTTGTTGTCGTTTTAACATTTCGACTCGTGTGCAACCAGTTAAGGTTCCCGGGTCTACACTTTTGGCACATTATAAAGGATTACTTTGGTCATTTTCTAAATAAGTTGTATTTTCCACAGTCCCCATACAGCTAGTTAAGCCAACATTGAATCTTCTCTAGTCACTTTTAATTAGTCTACAGCCTGGATTGGCTCATTTCTTAATGTCTTAAACTTCTGCTGTTGTCCTAACTATTCAACATATTGTCCAGACAAAGCACTCCACTGGATGACATATTAGTTCTTAAACCAGTTACCTGTTTATTTTATTTTTTTTTTATATTTCTTTTTAACAAATGTAGCACCATATGCTCCAATTTGGCACTTCCTTTTATTTCATCTGATGAACTGCACATGTCTGACATTTGTACAGTTATTTGCAGCTTTGTGTGTGGCATGAAAAACTTCATACTGTCCAAGTTTAGTTCAGGACTGTATTTGTACATTGTGTCTAAATCAACTGGCAGAGCACACAATGAATCACTTGCATTAAATTTCCGTTAAATTATGACCCCTCTGTGTAATATGACTAATACAGCTCTTCTGTAATGTGTTCAAGTCTTTGCAAATTTTTAACAAATGGTTAAATAAAATATAAATATGTTGTGGGGAGTATGACTAATTGATAATGACCAGACAATACATGGGCTATGTATTATTCAAACAGGGAGCTTACTCTGTTCTGGAGCAAGCTGCTGAAGCGATTGGAGCCATCAGATCAGACCTTTCTCACCAGATGTTGCCAGATGTCCTTATTTTCCAAAACGGCATACCACCTCCTCTTCCTTATCAAGGTCATCCAATCGGAGGTCAGTACAATGTCAATTTGTGATATTATCGAAGTACACGCCATCTTAATAACAAAAGTTGTCATCCCCATTAACTGTTTGTGGAATTAAACCCCCCCACATTGTTTGCCATTTACGATGTGGCGATGTTTGCCCACATTCAAAGCAATGTTTTTAGTACTGACTGAATACTGAGTACACATAAGGTTCAAAGGTTGTTTTGTGTGCATAGGCCCAGGATTAGCTTTCATGCATGTGATTAACAGTTAATTTACATATAAGATGTGACCTAGTTTTAAAGGAAAAAAAATTAAATATTCAAGTGTGTCATTCATGAATTATTCAAAATTGTCTAAATGCGTTTAGTTATTTTTAGTTAATTAAAAGTTAAATAATTTAGTAGAAACAGTGAAAGGCATAATAAGCATCCATCTATTTTCACTTTCATGATGCTACAAGTGCGTAATATTAAAACACCAATTGGAAACACTGCTGTGAGTAACTTAAGAGAATTTAGACATTCTTTTCACTTTTTTCTCAGGCCAGGCAACAAGACATGCTACAAAATGCCAATTTTACTAGGATCCTTAATGCCCAGACAAGTGGCCTCTGTGTGCTCTGAAAATGTATCAAACTGTAGATCAAATGGCCTAGTTTTTTTTAAATGAAGACATCTAACATGAGTGGAGGTTTCAGCAAATCTGCAGTACTAATGTCTATGACCGTGGGAAATCTAGGCCATAGACATAGGTCTTCCTTAACATATTTCTGGTGCATTTGTCTGTTAAAAAAATTTTTCTTTGCTCAAGATTGTGCATAAAATCAGAATTGAATTTTTCGTAATATTTTCCTGCTTACGTTTATATTATTCCATTGTAAAACTTCAGTTTTTATTTTGAGGTATCCACTCAGTTAGAGTTTACATTTCTGAAATTAAATGGATCAGCTCAAAAAAAAAAATACAGGCTCTAATGCCTGTTTTGGCCGCTGAAAATGTTTTCAGCAAAAGGTTACTCCAAAGCTTTCTTAGGTAGGTCTGTGGTCTACATTTTTCAAGATCATGGTAATGGTAAGCATGTACAGTATTTAAAAAATATATATAAGGGTAAAAAAGATTGAGCAAATTTTAACCACTTTATGTGTTGACATGTTAACCCATCGTGATAAATCAGCATTTATTAGTTAATAAAAATTTTGTAAAAACCAAATGGGACGGTGACTGATCAATGTAGATATCAGTAGGAGAATGAAATTGGCAGCTGCTGCCCTCTACAAAATCATCTTTGGTCTTGGATACCAATTTTTATTCTGGGTGCATTACAAAACTATAAAGTGGGATTGCATTTTTTTTTTTGGTGAATAGATAATTTTAAAATGCCATACTGAAATTAATAATTCAGTGCTACTTAAACATATTTGTTTAGATTTGAAAAATTAATAGCGGCCAAATCTAACCAATACAGCGTTGTTGCTGGTTGTTTTGCCTGATAGGATAATCTTGGATGATTTAGTTTAAAGTGTTAGGCACGTATGTTATATAGAGCATTTTTTTTCAAATGTTAAGCTGCTTTATATTATTCGGTTTCCTCTCTTTTATAGATTGACTGTGTTGGACTGCCAATTTGCATCGAAATGTGCATAAGTGCTCTGCGGATGGACTCGGATGATCGAAATGCCAAGGCCACTGTGTGTAAAACCATTTCCTGTTTGCTTCCTAATGACCTGGAAGTCAAGCGAGCCTGTCAGCTTACTGAGTTCCTCCTGGATCCCACTGTGGATTCATACTATGCTGTGGAGGGTATTTACAATCAACCGGATCAAAAACTAGAGGAGGAGAATATGCCTGTTATCAACTCACTACGTTGCGAACTCTTGCTGGTACTTAAAACCCAGTGGCCTTTTGACCCGGAGTTCTGGGACTGGAAAACACTTAAACGTCACTGTCTAGCACTAATGGGTGAAGAAGCTTCAATAGTGTCATCGATTGACTCGCTGAATGATAAAGAGATCCCAGAAGAAGAGGAGGACTTCTCCAATAAGACGTTACTTATGAATTTCCCTGATCATTTAATCAGTGGCACCTACGAACTAAAAGATGTCAAAGACAGGAAACAGAAAAACAGAGAAATGAAGAAACTGCGAGAAAAGGGTTTCATTTCTGCCAGATTCAGAAACTGGCAGGCTTACATGCAGTATTGTGTGCTGTGCGACAAAGAGTTTCTTGGCCACAGGATTGTCCGCCATGCACAGACTCATCTAAGTGGAGGAGAATATAGCTGCCCCATATGTACTCAAACGTTTACCTCAAAAGACACGTTGATTCCTCATGTAACATCACACGTAAAACAGTCGTGCAAAGAAAGGCTGACTGCAATCAAAACCAACAAGATATTGGCCAATCCTAAAAGAGCCGCCCCAGTTATAGCAGAATTACAGGCCAAGACAGAAAATGAGCTATGTGGAAAAGGTGATTTGCCATGGCAAAATGGGAGTTTGGTTCATAATGCTCAGGCTAAAGTGGAAAAGCCTAACACCAAGCATAATGAGGAAAATATATGCCCTGTCGGAAAATGCAGAAGGAGCTTTAAATTTTTCAAAAACCTTATTGCACATGTTAAAGCTCATGGGGAAAATGAAGAAGCGAAGATTTTCCTAGAGATGCAGAGCAAAAAGGTTGTTTGCCAGTACTGCCGTCGCCACTTTGTTAATGTCACCCATCTCAATGATCATTTACAGGTTCACTGTGGTGTGAAGCCTTACATTTGTATCCAGTTAAACTGCAAGGCAAGTTTTCTGTCCAACACTGAGCTCCTTGTACACAGGAAAACACATTCTGTTTTTAGGGCTAGATGCATGTTTCCAAATTGTGGAAAGATTTTTAATGAGGCTTTCAAATTGTATGACCATGAGGCACAGCATTACAAGACTTTCACCTGTAAAGAAGTGGACTGTGGAAAGGTATTCCATTCACAGCAGCAGCTTGATTTGCACCAGGAGAAGCATGCTGCTCAAGAGGACAGCCCGTCTTCTGAAAAGACTTTACAAAATACCCAGTCTGCCCCTTCACTCATTGAACAAATGCTTTCCAATCCAATGCCCCCTAAACAGGAAAACTGGAACACTGAAAGTGCTGCTGATCACGATCACGTAAGACTGCAAGTGTCCATTGAGAGTTTGCTGAAATCCTCACCTGTAGAAACATTAGGGCATTGTGGAGTCAAACATGTGCCACCAAATACGCCTTTATCAACCACTGAGACACACTGTTTAAATAATTCTGTAATTCAGCCTGTGAATTCCCACCTGTTTGGTCCTAATGGACAAAAAGGGACTTCTGCTGGTCATTCTTTTGACCATACAAGACCACCTCAACAGAATCAACCAGTACCTCCATTTGAACCTAATTTAGGTGACATGCCACTTAGCTGTAGTAAAGTTGCCTTACAAGGCCAGCCACAAATGTTCCCCAGTAATGTCAATACTGGACCGATGCATTACAACCCTGACTGCAACTTACTACTCCCAGGACAGCAACAGCCAGTGTGTAGTAGCACCTTGGTAACAATATCACCACACACAAACTCCATAGAGCCAGCAATGTCACAACCACTTCCTCCAACGGTGAACCCTCAGCCGCTTTCTAGCAACAGACCAGTGTCTCCTTCTCCCACAGGTCCCCCTCCAGGACAGAGAATGCGGTTTCACTGTGCATTTGAAACGTGTACAAGGCACTACAGCTCCTACAGAAGTGTTGCCAAGCACATGAAAACAATTCACCCAGAGTTCTACGAGCAATGGAAAGTTGCTCGAACTAAAATAAAGATAACCTACGCTCCAGCACCAAGCACATCATCTGTCAGACATCTGAGTTCACTTGCCTCACTTCAGAATCAGCATGGAGCACCAGTTCTTGAAGTTCAGAGGCAGAATGTTATCCAGTCATCTCCTTATACTAACATAGATACAGGCTTAAACTATAGTAGCCTACATTCCCACTCTTCACCTGCCCACAACCATAATGCCTCACTCCGGATGGAAAATGTTTTAAATCCCATTGTTCTCTCTCAGTTAAGAAATGATGCAAATCCAGTTATTGCACAGTCCCAAATTTCAGGTAGACAAAATTGGCAGGCAGCCCCTGGAAGTGAACATATTCAAAACTGTGGCTCGTCCAAAGTCTATCCGACTAATATAAAGATGATGGCACCTGTCAATTCTAGCAGTGCTGCTCTGCAACACGTTGTCCCATCTTGCTCCAATACAGAGTCAACAATGAACAGACTAGCGGAGTCTGTACAGTCACCGCTTATGGAAGATGGGTCCCAGTCAGTTTTCCCCTCATACATGGAAGCAGCGAAGATTGTGGCACATGATCAAAAAGACCTTCGTCCTCCATATGCGTATCAGCGGCAGGGCAGTTTAGTCTCGGGCTCCATCGAACCAGAAAAAACAAAGGCAATGGAAAGTCACGCACCGTCAAAATGTGCCTCTCTAGACGGTGAAAGTAATAACAAAACAAATGAAAATGACAAGGTCGTCGCCAAAAACAACCCCGAAATTCAAAAGCAAGCCAGGAAAAACAAAAGAACCAAATGGCCAGCTATTTTTAGAGACGGTAAATTTTTTTGTTGCAGATGTTTTAGACAGTTTAAAAGTCCCAAATCCATCGGTGGCCATTTGTCAAAGCGTGCAATCTGCAAACCATACGAAGAGTCAGAACTGAACACAGATTTGCCCACATCATTTCTTGACCTCCTCCATTCAGGGCAAACCCTTAACTCCGCTCAGTCAGAGGTATCCTATAACACTGCAGCTGTATATCCGGAAAAGCCCCTCCAGTCAGTAACAAGTGCTTCATCAGTTACAAAAGATTACCCCACGCTCAACTATCGTCAAGATAATTTGCAAGCATATAGTAATGGTGAGTCAAATGGTGATATACTTAAGCAAATCATGGCTGAATCTAATATGTCTGATCTTTTTGTGCACACACCTCCTCCCCAGCCATTGTTTCAAAACCCCTGTATGACTTATGGAGCTGGTGATGGTGAGCGGTTGCCAGGGAGCTCAGTCATACAGCATACAGAAAACCTGCAGGTGAGGAGAGGGGAGGGGCGAGGGGACAACTCGTATAGTATGGCCCTTTATCCTCAGCCAAGCGTAGATACGTTGGCTGGAAGTCAGTATTCCGACCCACTTCTTGCTCAGATACTTGCAGAAAGCCCTTCCACTGCTGTTCCTGGCAGTGTTCCGACAAACCCTGAGACTACTAAGGAAATTTACAGTGAAAGGTATCATTGTGAGACACCAGATACTGTTTGTACTCCAGTAAATCGTACAGAGTTACCTGATAGTCAGCTTGGTCCAGCAGCAAGTGGCAAGCAAGCTGATATACTAAGGAAGACTACTGAGCAAGATATTAAAAAGAGACTGCGGGAGCAGATTTTGGCTGGTGACTTTCAACGTAGAAACAGTTTGTGTCTTTCAGGCAACACTGAACCTAATGCCAGTTCAATGAGCTTCATGTCTTATGGCCAAATGTCCAGTCCTTCCAATAATTCTGGACTTCGTCAGGTGTCTTGTGATGCCAAAAGTGACTCAGCTTGTCAACGACAAGGCATTCAAGAAAACTCTGTAATTGTCCCAGGAACTTCCAGTGAAATTGAACGACTACTGAACACTCGGAGCTTTACTTGTTTCAGAGAGTCCTCCACCCCGCTGCAAGAGGTGCTGAGTCCAACAGGCTTTGCAGTGACTGATACAGATCCTGAACCCTCTCAGTTATCTGCCAGCCAGCAGCAGTGGATGACAGAAATCCAAAGTGCTTTTGAAAGACTTGACTTGGTCAGAGAAATATCTGAACAGACATCAACCTATGTGAAGCAAAATGCTAGTAGTACAAATATTCAGAAAGGATCTGCAAAGGTCAAACCCCATCGCTTAATGTCGTCTCCGCTTGTCAAGCCTTATTCTTGTGAGAACAAGACATGTACATTTAGTACCTTGTCAGGTGAAGCACTTTGGAAGCATCTTTCCAAAACTCACAACTACACAATTGACATGGTCAATGTGGTTAAAAAAAGGTATGGCCAGTATGCCCCCTTCAAGTGTCAAAAGTGTATTAAAACATTCACCAGAAATTCAAATCTTCGCACTCACTACCAGTCAGCTCACAAACTATCAGCAGAAGAAATTGCAGATCTAGATATGAAGCGAAGACAGGCCAAAGCTGCTGCATCTGCTGTCATTCAAAGTGTGCATGATAGTACCAACCAGGGTCCTGCAGCTCAAACCACAGGGACCACTCATCCATCAATAGAGAACAAAACGTGTCCGTATTCCCTTCAACACCCACTAAAACCCGAGTACCCACCACAGGCATTTGTACCACCTGCTAACAATGAAATAACTAATACGAAATTTCAAGATGACAGTGCCCCCACAGTCATTCGTTCCTTGAAAACTGCAGCAATGCACAACGAAGCAATGATGCTACCAATACAGCCTCAGACCTCCCCATCAGACTTACAGTCTGTAAGAGCAAGGATGACAGCAGAACAGGGGTCTCATGGGCAACAAATCAATCCCCCCAAGCTGCCCAATCAATGCATAAGTGGTCCGCAAGTTTTGGCGCATGTGGCTAAAGTTTCACCTTCTCTCAGCCAGGCTCGGTCTGCCCCTCCTCCAGTTAATGGGTCTTTTTCTCTTAACAAACAGTTTGTTATGAAGAGGCAGTCAATAGTTAAGCCAAGCATAGATCTTACCAAGAAGGCCAAAGCGAAGAAGTCCTACTCAGGTGATGCTATGAGTCCGTACAGACCATATCGCTGTGTTCATCAAGGCTGTTTGGCGGCCTTCACCATCCAGCCTAATCTGATCCTCCATTACAGGGCCATTCACCAGTCTGCTTTGTCATCGTTGGAAGTAAATAAGGAGCAAGACGAAAG
Organism: Channa argus; assembly: GCF_033026475.1. Taxonomy (NCBI): domain Eukaryota; kingdom Metazoa; phylum Chordata; class Actinopteri; order Anabantiformes; family Channidae; genus Channa; species Channa argus. The sequence goes on along the minus strand of NC_090213.1, from coordinate 19,594,157 downwards.
TGAGAGGCTGGATGAAATAAGGGAACATGAGGAGGAGGAGCCAGAGGCAGACATTCCCCAGATTTTTGAATTTAGATGCCAGGTGCAAGACTGCTCTCGAATTTTCCAAGATGTTCCAAACCTTTTGCAACACTATCTTCAGCTGCACGAATTCGGTCTCAAAAAGGTTTGCGGTCTCTTGTCTGGCATCAGGCTTGGCAAGTTTGCTTGTGGCCACCAAGGATGCACGGCATTTTTCACTACTCTCAGGAAGTATATTGGACACGTTAAAGAACAGCATAAAGATATAAAGCTGGTCAAATCTGAACAAATAAATGGCACATTCATGTGTGAGATCGAAGGATGTGACCGTTCATATGCCACAAAATCAAACTTGCTCAGACATGTCATGAAAAAGCACCATGACCTGTACCAATGTAACCTAAAGAATCAACAAGTAAAAGATGGTGGGGTGAAACAAAACGCAAAGACCTTGCATTACCAAATTACTAAGACAAGCAATGGAAAGGAGAACATTGAGAGCAATAAAAAGATCCTACAGAAGGGAATTGACACAAAGACAGTTGCCAAGTCAAAAAATAACCACTGGACAAAATATGGAAAACCATCTTTGAAATCAAAAGTGGAGGCATCTGCAATGTGCACAAAGAAATTTCCTCTACAATACCCCTGTATGATTAAAGGCTGTGAGTCAGTGATGAAATCCGAACGCAGCATATTAAAGCATTATATGGGGCACGGACTGTCGGAGAAATACTTGGAACTCCAAAGGAGCCACTTCATATTCTGCAAAAAGTTACCGAGACAGAAGTGCCGGTCCATCAGGAGTGACGATTCCAAATCGGACAACACATCTGACCTGTCAGACAATGAGCTGATGGCTGACCCTGGTCTGGAAGGAGGAGAATACGAATTTTCCAAGCCTGTACTACGCCGAAGGTCTCCTGGAAGAATCCCTGCTGTTTTGTTGGATAGCAAATTATCAAATGATGAAAGTTCTGACGGCTCTGTAGTGCTCAAACGCAAAAGAGGACGTCCACGAAAACTGATAGAAAACCTAGTGAAACGCAAGAAAATTCCACGCACGACCAAAGTGGATGTGGTTTACAGCAGGGATGATGAATCGGACTCTTCTTGCCCTGCTCTACTGCCCGAGGACATGGCGGAGAAAAGTGCTACACTGGCCTCCTTTAAACCAATGGGGTTTGAAATGTCCTTCCTAAAATTCCTGGAACAGTCCAATAAACCTGAATATGGCTTCACGAGGAACGCTGATATGCCAGAAACATGTAGAAAAACACTGCTTCTGAACACCAGAGAGACTTGTGTCCGGTTCAGCAACCGGCAGAATATGAAATCGCTCAGTAAGGTTAAAATAATAATAGATGGGACCTTTTCAGGTTTAACTAATTCGATGTTGAAACAGCTGCAGGACATGCAGCCCACAGTGGTATTGGAAAAAAAAGAGTAACGACTTTTTTTTTTGTTTTCTTTTAAAGCAGACTTTAAGGAGTTAAATGAGTAAAATCTGCTGCAGACTGGTGCCCTACATCAAAGTTTTTACACTTCCAGTTATTACAAATTGTACAGTTTGTCTCTTTTATACAAATGTGTATAGCATGTTTTTATTTGTGAAAAAGTTAACTGAAAACTTGACATCAGGGTTTGGTGTCTTAATTATCCCTGTGGGACATAGAGTCTAAGTGGATTTGAAATGGGTTGTGTTGTTGTGTTTAGTTTGTGATTTAAAGATGTTGATTATTGTGTGTTGTGTAAATAGTTTGAAATCACCTGCTGCCCCCAGCAGTCCTACTATTAAAAAAAGAGTTTTTTTCTACACCCAGTTTGACTTATTTTTCATTTTTTGTGCCGTTTCGTTCACACTAAGTTCAAAAATTGTGTTTATGGAGCAAACATTGCAGTTTCTGTACGAACATCGAAGGGAAAATGATTTTTCAGACTGCAATGTACCTTTTGAACAAACAAACAAAAAAAGGAGATGTGCTTAAGATTATGCTCCTGTTAATTTTCCTTTTAAAGGAACAGTGCAAGAATTTGTTTTGTGGCTGCCTTACTGTAGTTTAAGGGTAGAAAAGTACATTATCAGCACCTGTACGGCTCATGAATCAGCACAAGTTTGTGATGCATTAGTGTCCTAAGTGGGAAGGTGTATATGACACTGTTAAACAATAAGTACAGTACACTGTTTAGTGGGTGTTTAGTTCAGGATGTATATAAATTTATAATCACATGTTATTACATAATACACTGTTCAATAAAGAGACCAGCTATACAGAAGTAAAAATTGAGTACTTATCGCTACTAATCTTTTTTGTTATGCTCCTCATTTATATATGAAAACAGAAACACATAAATTAAACCTCTTATAACTTGTATACATGCGACAGTGCTTAATGTTGATTTAAAATCTGTTCATCCACTAAGTGTGTTTACATTATTTCACAATCCAGTTATGGAAGACTTGTGCCTTTTTTTTTTTTAATATTGCCCCTTTTATTGTTTGGAGATTGAATTATTAAGCCTATATTATTCAGAGGATACTTGGATATGTATTTTTTACTTTTTTCTGAAAAAATACGTCTGTTCCTACAATCACCTTTTTCTTTCAATTATTTACAATGTTTACTAACTAAATTATTCAACATTTACTGACTTAAATCAGTTCTGTAGCTGCATTGTGATGTGTTTACTAGACCTACATATTTTAGTGTGCAATAACGAAACTGCATTCTATTTAAAGGTTGCACCTCCTGGCTCAGTGTCATCACATACATTTGGAACTGAGCTACGTTTCATTATCATTGTTTCACTTGTGTTTTTCATGCAATGGATAATCAGATGTCCACTATTTAAATTTGTTATAACTATGAATACAGGTGACTCTCAAAAATTATCAAAAGTAAACCAGAAGAGGCTGAGATATGCTATATGGTTCAAATACAAAAACAAAACATTTCCCATAATACGGCTTGTCTTGATTTACCAGGTGAACACTTACACAAAAAATGTAGCTGTAGTCTCCATCCACAACCTGACATAACCTTGATTACATTATTATGATTTCATAGTCAGTAACATTTGATAATGCCCTTTCAGATGACACCATTCAAGTGGTACAGTTTTCAAAGTTAAATACTCCCAGTTTATTTTAATAGCATCATAAATATCTGGGTTTAGGCAGCTTTAAAGTCGCATTTCTCAGTTAGGATACGGTATTGAAAACTCTTCCAATCTCAGGTTGTAAAATGTCACTGTGAGTTTGTCAGGTAAGCAAATGTTGATTAGGGGAAAATATGTCATTCAGCCCCAGCCCTCTTGGACTGGACAGACTGGTTTTCAGAAGTGGATGCAGGCTGTGTCCTGTTGTCTTCTGTGTTTGATGTGGGCTCAGGTGACACAAAAGTGTTGACTTTGGAGACAGATGGCCGGCTATACCTGAAAGCTGCTTCCTCTTTCGGCACGTACCGCCTGGTGAAACACTTCCACAACCGCTTCCATATGATGTACAGGAGCTCCACTAAATTCAATGTGATGCACAGAATGGAGGTGCTGCCCATGATGCAGAGGAAGATCTTCTTCTCTTTTGCTTTGGCAATGTAACAGTCCACTGTGTTGGGACAGGGGCTTTGATCACAGCGGTGCAGTATGGGCACATCAAAGCCATTATAGAGGAAGTAGAAAGCAAGCAGAGAGCCCACTTCGAAGGCAATCTTGAAGACCAGGCTGATAGTGTAGGTGCAAAACAGGCCTCCATCAATGCTTCCTTTGTCTTGATAAAGTTTTCGCTTGTGTCTGGCCTCCCTGTGCTCCCTGTAGGCTACGTGCAGGGCGACCAGCAGGGAAGGCGTGGACACCATAATGAGCTGCAGTGCCCAGAGGCGCACCTGAGAGATCGGGTATAGCTGGTCAAAGCAGGCGTTCTCACAGCCGGGCTGCTGGGTGTTGCACACAAAATCTTTCTGCTCATCCTTCCACACCTGCTCGGCCGCTGCCACGTACACCAAGATCCTGAAGACGAAGACCACAGAGAGCCAGATGCGCCCTATCACCGTAGAGTATCTGTTTACCCCACTGAGAATGTTCTCCAAAGCGCCCCAGTTCATCTTCCCCCAGGTCTCCTGTCAGCGAACAAGCAAGGTAGAACTGAATACAGCAACACAGAAACCAGGAGATTTTAAATCGTACTTTACATAAGTGTAACAGTCTTATCCATGTTTCTACCCACTTCTTTTACACCTATAAATAAATTATTATGCTGGTTTAACTTTCTTCACCTACAGTGGCACTTGTTTTTTGTTTTTTTAAGTTTTATGTAAAAAAACATAAAAATGTACAAAATCATCAGCTTAGTAAGATATTTTAGTCAATGTGATGACAGTCGGGTGTGGGACAGGAGTCTGGGAGGTCCTGTCTTATTGAAAAAGGAGAAGTCTGGGTCTTCGCCCAGAAGTCTGATCTTGACAACACAGCTTTGTAGAAGTGTGTCACGCCCGGAACAATGGAGATTTATGAAGACCAGAAGAATATGTAAATAAATAATTATGAGTACAAGCAAATTCTACAGAAAACAAGTATCCACCGGTGGAGCTCAACAGCAAGTGGATCTTGCAGGAAGGATGGGCTAAAATGTCCAGAGCTGAGAAACAGGCACTGGTAACCCTTAGTTGAAGCTATTGCTAAAAAGTCGGGGTCACACCTGAACTTGCCACACAAATATTTCTGATTAGATAATTTTACATATCTAATAAAAGTGCAATGCTTCTGTCTTGTTTTTGCCCTTTATCTAGTTTTAGGACATGAAAATATGATCACACATTAGATCCCATTTATATAAACAGGTCAGGGCATTAAAACCAATTCTAAAGCTTTTGAATGTTTAAATATTGGAGCGGATGAAGCACAGGAGGTAGTGTTGTGTCATCCACTAATGGCTGTGTTGGCAGTTTGATTCCTGGCTCCTCCTGTTCACATCAGTTGCTCGGACAAGAAATCTTATATGGTAGCGAAACAGTGATTGGTGTGTCCTGAAATTCCCTGAAGGGATAAAAAAAATCAATACATTTTAAATTCAGTTCCAGTAGCACAGCAGACTCAAAGTTTGGTCTAAGTCTCTGCCCTTAAGTCATCCAACTAAAGTCTGACTTACTGTAGCAGTACATTGACATGTCCCATCCAGTCTGATGGAGCTTGAAAGTATTTGTCAGGAAGACTGGGATAAACTGTCCATTATTATTGTCCAATATGTGTGTAGGAAGTGTGCAGAGAGCTTCTACACAGATTGTGAATTAAGCTCTAAATGCTGTAAATGAGGGATTTCAGTTTGCTAGTGAGACATCGAATTCTATCACTCACTACATTTTGTGAAATGGCTACAATAATTTGCCATTAAAAACGGCTCACACACACCGAGAGGGAGACATCTTTTGTTTCTAAAGACCCAAACCTATACCTCAAAACTAACTTAAGTTCTGTACTTAAATACAGTTACTGGTTATTCTTTGCAGTCTAGTCAATAAAGAATATAGTCTAGCATATTAAACATAAGACTTACAAGCTACCCTGTAGTGTGTAAAGTTAATTCACTTTACAATTATTAGATGCAAAACACATGAAAAACAGCATCTGGGGTTATTACAATCAGGTTGGATCCATCATGGCCAGCAGCAACATGAAAGTGGTAAACACACTGCACAGACTTGACATGAACCATTATTAAGCACTATTTCTAGACTGTGATGCTGTATTTACACTTTAATTTTCTAAATAATCTGAGTACTATTTTACAAATGTGTAGACATTATCAAACACAAATGAGAGAGCACTTACCGGCTGTGTCTGGGGGACTTCTGTTCTGTGGTGTCAGGTTTGTGGTGTGTCCTCTGCCGCTTGGACACCTGCAGGGAACGAGTCAGCCCTGCCACACCTTACAGTACACTAATAACAAAACGACCATTTGAATTTAAATGCTTTCTGTTTTGTTTTGATGGTAGCTTCAGAGTGAAATACTTTAAATCAGGTGACCAAGAGCATTCCCACTGTCACCTGTCGAAAGCAAAAGCCCAACGGACTGTTTGGTGAAGTAAAGTGGAGCGTGTTTATACAGTCAGCATCACCATGGAGCTGGCTGATGCAAATACTGTGTGCTGCCTTGTTTTGCACAGACTCAGTGTGGAGCAGGAAGACACTCTTATTTCCTCACCTGGACATGCACATGTAAATTTGAAGAGTCAGATCACATTACTCTGCAGATGAATAATAGATGTAACCACAGGCCTGGTGCCTTTGTCAGGCCTTTAAAAGAGCCTACAATCTCCTTTTCTGGTTCATTAGATTAGTCTTATTTTCCACTACAGGACCAGGATGATATGTGTCTTAAAAAACACTTTATTTCATTACAATTTAGGTCATTTCAACCACTGGGGGGTTTAATACACAATTAATCTATGAGAACAATTTGGACAGAAATAATTTTTAACACCATTATATTAACAACAACCATAAATAAGCCTGCTCAAATAAATTTAGTATCTTCCTGCGAGTTTTGCTCATCATATGTCTCTTTTTGGAAATTATGTGCAGATCTTTGCTGTTCATATTTCTTTTCACCAGTTTGTTGGCAATATTTTTGGTCATTTCTTGTCTATTTGGGTTCATTTTGTCTATTTTTGGTAGTGACATGTGTCTTTCTGGTCATTCTTCACTGTTTTGCATCCATTTCTTGTCATTTAGTGTCTTCTACTACATTCTGTGACTGGCAAACAAAACAAAGTAATTCTCGGTTTATGTCTATGCTCGGGTTTATGTTCCCCCTGACCTCTTTGGGCCCTGTGCCTTTGCCCAATATGCCCATTCAGTAATCCATCAATAACTCCAAAAATAAGTTAGTTAGTTTGTTATCTTTTCTTTGAGACTGAGAAACATTCTGTTTTAAATGACCATTTCCCTACTTAAACAAATGTAGCTTATTTACTCTGGATGTGTCTTTGCCCTGACACCACACTCCCATTTATAGTTTTTGCTTAAGTATGTCCCTCTTGCTGGTAACTTCAGAGAAAAGTCCTCAACTTAAACTACATGACTAGGTGATGGTGTGTATTTGTTGCAATTTTCTAAATAAATTTGAAACATTTTTTATTTGCTTATTGTTCTAGTCTGACTAATATACAATGTCCATGGTACGAACAAACAGATGACATGATCTGAACCGATGCAGAAGTGTCTGTCAGCTAGAAGCAGAGTTCACACGGTAAAGATAAAGGGAAGTTATAATGGAAAGGTAAACAGATCAATAGAGAACTAGTGGCCTAAAACATTAGGAATGTACAAACTTAATAAGCCTTACTGTATGAAATTACTTACATTAACTCTTCATATTTTTGACATTCTTTATTTTCGATATTTTCAATAGAAACAGTAATACACAGACTATAAATGATCCTCCTTTTCCCGATCATCATATTAACATTACAACCAATGTACCACAGCGTAATCAAATATGCTGTGATGGGATGCGTGGCTCACTATGACTCCAGGGGGCGCTGTGACTAAATGTACTGTTCTTCTGCTGTTGCTGCTTCTTCCCTCTGTTGTCGTCTTTGACTTTGAAACATGGCTACGTTTAGGGAAACTCTGTAACGTCCAATAACATTAGCGACTTTTATTGTTGCTCATTTTCTAAAGAGCTGTGGTAACGGAGCTTTGACAGGACATGTCAGACAAAGAGGCAGGTGAAGTGCAGGAGAATCCACGGAAAAAAGGGTTTAGGACCCCCGGGCTGAGGGGAGCACAGACCACTACCCTGTTTCGAGCTGTAAACCCCGAACTCTTTATAAAACCAGTAAGACTCTCTCTCTCACACATACACACACACACACACACACACACACACACTCACACAGTGCAAAGCCTTGTGTTGCAACTCGTCTCCGCCAAGAAGTTAGCTTAGCAGTTATGCTGCGTTCGATGCACATCGGAGATCGGAATTATCAGAGTCGAACCTCCCCATCCGCACCTTAGATCATTGTTACGTCTATGAATTGTCTGTGTGGACAAAATGGCTTAAAATGCGAATAACGCCAAATTTAATTGTCTGCAAAAATACCGTTAAAGCTACATTGTGGCTGCATATTTCGCCATCGAAAAAAGCCTAAAAAATGACTTGGGTAACACTGTCTGAATCTAATGTGTGTGTATATTTTTTTTGTGTGTATAAATTAATCGGCTTTTCTAGTCACTGTATGCAGCTTCAAAATCAGCTCTGCAGAATATTTGCACCCTCCTTTATGTTTCCATGAACATGCATTAGGATCTAATTATGTTACTCGAACTATATTTAGTGGACGTTCATTGGGCCTTCAGACTCTTCACTGTAACCTAAAGTGGTTTTGCTCTGCAGAACAAACCAGTGATGGCCTTTGGACTGGTGACCATCACGTTGTGTGTGGGGTACCTGGGCTACATGCACGCCATGAAAGAAAATGACCAGCAGCTTTATGAGGCAGTTGACAGTGAAGGAGAGCGGTACATGAGGAGGAAGACCTCCAAATGGGACTGATGGCAAAACATAATGCCGAGTGTGTATTTGTGTGAATGTGTGTAGTGTAAAGACTGAGTGAATTAAAGCCAGGCTGGATTGAAACAAAGACCTCTCAGGATTCCTCTACACGCATCCATTAAACTTTAACTCATCTGCTAGGCGTTGTGGTCGATAACCAGTCTTCTCCAATGTCAGGATTTGGTTCTTGTCTCTGTTTTATAATAAAATTTAAATATCATTAAGTCATGCACTGTTGGTTAGAGAAAATGAGCTATTGTTCAACAGTGATAACATGACTTACTAAATAAAGAAACATTTCACCCACTGAAGTGGTTGGTGTCCGTGGATGATGTGTTTTAATCGTTTTTGGACAATATCAGAGATCTGCATCATAGACAAATAAGCTACTCCAGGCTGCAGACTGACAGACACTAAACATGAGTAGAGGTGACTCATTCTTGGCTTTATTGTCTGTATGGTCATTGTTGAAAATACTATGCATTTAGAAAATGACATCTTACAAAATAAAAATTACAATGACGAATAACAATGTCAATGAAACACAGAAATGCAGGAGAAAACGTGACTTTATATTAAGTTCCTTTCTTTATCAAATTATACAGGTATTATTTCTGAATGTTGACATATGCTTATTTACAAAATGTTTCTCTGTACTATGTATGAATACGTTGTTCTCATTGCTGCAGTCAGAAAGTAACAAGTTTGCTTTTATTGATCTTTGCTTCGACGCTATGTTGCACACAGCAGAGAAACTGCAGTGTTAATATCATAAAGCACAGACGTCTGCTGTTGTTGGTCCATTATTTGGCTTTTTCCTCCTGTACAGAAACAAAAGACAAAAGTCGATGTCATGATGTGAGAGCTACAGAATTAACTGCTGCTAGTTCATTACAACAGGGTAAATGTATTGAGCCAGTGAATTAAGAGGAGTTGGTTTTAAACGACAATGCTAACTTTTTAATGTTAACTTTATAGAAAGAAATTCTTAAACAGGATGTTCTGTCTATTTGAGCGATCAGTAAATGTCTTAGAGGTGATACCTTGATAACATTAGCCAGCTCTTGCAGTGTGTTCTGGTATCGGGCTTCCAGGCTCTTCAGGTTCTCGGGTTTAATAATCTGCTTCTGGATCCCAGGGCTTCCTGCTTCCACCACCATCTGAATGAAGTTCTTCTCCTGAGAGAGCCAACAGAACCCATTATTGACACTGTCCTTGTATATTACTTTACAGTGTTCATACGCAGGTGAACAATCAGGTGTTTTACCTGTACTCCTAGGAGAAAGGTGAAGGCCAGGCCTGCTTTTCCTGCTCTCGCTGTTCTTCCAATCCTGAATGCAGACATACATCCACAATTCAAAAAAGTTTGGACGATGCGTAAAAATGTCAATAAAACCAGAATGCAATCATTTGCAAATTTCATTAGCCCATATTTTATTCTTATAGAACATAAACAACATATCGGATGTTGAAATGAATACATTTTACCGTTGTATAAAATTAAAAGCCAATGGAGGTGCATTTGACAACTAATTACGTTAGTTGGCAACAGGTCAGTAACATAAAAATAAATGCAGCATTTCAAAGAAGCACAGCCTGTTAATGGAAAGATGGACAGAGATTCATTAATCTCCGACAAACCGTCTGAAAATTTAGGAACAATTTCAGAAAAATGTTCTTCAGCGTAAAATTGACTTTGGGGATCCCACCATCTACAGTATATAATATCATCAAAAGATTCAGAGAATCAGGAGGAATCTCTTTGCGCAAAGGACAAGGCCGAAGGTTCGGGCCCTCAGGCAGCACTGCATTATAAAACAGGCATGATTCTCTACTGCACATCACTGCATGGGCCCATGAACACTTCCAGAAATCACTGTCTGTGAACACAGTTTGCTGTGCAACCCACAAATGTAAGTTAAAGCCGAATCGTGCAAAGAAGAAGCCATATCTGAACACGGTCCAGAAATGCCGCCATGTTCTCTGGACCAAAGCTTATTTAAAATGGTCTGAGGCAAAATGGAAAACTGTTCTGTGGTCAAATGAATCAAAATTGGAAATTCTTCTTGGAAATCATGGACGCCGTGTTCTGCAGACTAAAGAGGAGAGGGACCATTCAGCTTGTTATCAGCAAACACTTCAAAAGCCTGCATCTATGATGGAATGGGGGTGTATTAGTGCCTATGACATAGGCAGCTTACACATTTGGAAAGGCTCCATCAATGCTGAAAAGTACATAGATAGAGGTTTTAGAGCAACATATGCTCCCATCCAGACAATTTCTCTTTTAAAAAAGACAATGCTAAACCACAAACTGCATCTATCACAACAGCATGGCTTTGCAGGAAAAGAGTCTGGGTACGGAACTGGCCTGCCTGTAGCCCAGACTGTAGCCCAGACCCTTCAATAATAGAAAACATTTAGCGCATCATAAAGCTAAAAATCCAGCAGCTAGAATCCTGCATCAGACAAGAATGGGACACATTCCTCTCCTAAAACTGCAGCAACTGGTCCCCTCGCTTCCCAGACATTTACAAACAATTGTTAAAAGAAGAGAGGATGCTACACAATGGTAAACATCACCCTGTTCCAACTTTTTTGATAAGTGTTGCTGCCATCACATTCAAAATGAGCTAACAATTTCCATGACAATAAAATGTCTCACCATCTGATATGTTGTTTATGTTCTATTGTGAATAAAAAATGGGCTAATGAAATTAACAAATTATTGGGGTTTTAGACCAAGACAGGACACTTTGCTTTAAAACATCACGGAACAGTTTCTGCATATATGTAAAGTGTAATGGACAGCTCACCTGTGTATATATGTCCTGATGTACTGTGGTGCGTCGTAATTCACGACACATTTGACCCCATCAATGTCGATACCCCTGGCAGCTGCATCTGTGCTGATCAACCTTTAGGATCACATGGTTTAAATGGTAAATGGTCTGGAGAATTAAACTCTCATATCTCTCTGATGTCATTTAATAGGTTTGTTGATGATGTTTAATCAGAAAGAATTGTTACCAATATACAGTTGCTTAGTCAACGATTCACATATTTGTATTGTTTGGACACTTTTCTGTATAGAAATTTTTATTTCAAATTGAAACAACTGCTCATTTCCCCATCATTCAAAAAGGAACTGAAAACATCCCATTTGAATTCTGCGACCTGATGTAAACAGACGTGTGCTGTTCTAAACATATGTCCACTTTGTTCTCAAGAAAAAATAAAGCACACAGGATGCAAATGTCAACAATCAGCGCAAAAGGTAAATGTTCTGCACTTATATTGCGCTTTTCCACCTATCAGCACTCAAACTGCTTTACACTGCTTCTTATTCAATCATTCACACTCACAATCACACACACATTCATACACCAATGGGGGAGCTGCTATGCAGCTGGCCAACACTCACCGGGACCAACTAAGTTGGGGTTCAGTGTCTTGCTCGAGGACACTTCGACATGTGACTAAAGGAGCCTGCGTGATTGGTGGACAAGCTCTCTACCTTCCTGCGCCACAGTGGCCACACAAGGTCTGAATACTTTTGAAGATTTCCGTTTTTGACTTGTTTTGCAATTTGTGCAAAAAGTGCCTGAAATGACTGTATGTACATTAACTTACTGTGATGTATGAAAACCCAAACATTGTGGCTGCTATAGTAATGCTTGTAATTAGTTTCCACTACCTGTGAACAAATATCCCTTTCTTTTACTCCACATACACACAAACAGACTCACAGTTGGATCTTTCCTTGCTTGAATTCTTTCAGTGTCTTCTTCCTCTCACCAGGGGAAAGGCGAGAGGAGAACTCAGCAGCATGAACTCCACCAAAGAGTTGCACGAGCAGGAACAGTCTAAGGAGGACAGAAATAGAACAAATATAGTCTTGCTTGACAGTCATAAAAAGACCCAATAATCTACATAGACCTAGTTTAAATAGATGCTCCCCACCTGTGTGCAGTCTCTTTGGAGTTGGTGAAACAGAGGATTGGGTTGAGCTTCATGCGCAGGATGAAGTGGAGGATGAGAAGGGGCTTTTTGCTTAATGTACAGGGAACATAATACTCCTAAAAACACAAACATGTAGTCAGTCACAGAGACCCAAGTGGCTTCTCCTTTTCCTAATTTATCTACTGTCGTTACTGCCTTCTCTACTTCCTGAGGGTCATCTCCTTACCGTGAGACCTTGGGGGAAGTCGAAGCGGTCTTGTTTCTGCGTGGGGTCTGCTGGTGTGCTGCTGGTTTCGGAGAGACTATGGATAGAGCTGAACAGACGGGGCTGGTGAAGGGCCAGCTGCTGCAGTTTCTCTGGGTTCTGTGTGAGTGTGGCAGAAAATAGCAGCTTCTGCAGCGGCATCTGAGGTTGAGACAAACTGAGGAGAAACACGCAGACACATGGTCACTGTCTAAAGCAACGCACTACTGAAGTTTCATCCAATTTACATAATGTCAGAATTATACTTCTTTCCTAGCTAATTGTTTAATATCATGCGCAAAGTCTTTCTCTAAAAATAACACATCTTTCTATAAATTGAAATGCTTGGCACACACCAAGTAAAGTGCCACAGAGACTAACTTGGTATAAACAGCCTCCCTTCTCCAGATTTGGACAGATCAACTCTCGGAATATACAACCCAACTCATTGTGCAGGTGCTGGTCATACTTCATCTTGATTAATGCAATGGCCTGTTAGTGTGGTTACACGCATCACTTTTAATAAGCAAAAAAAGGACTCATGTCACACCACTCTTCAGATCTCTACAATGGCTTCCCGTATTGGCTCGCATCAAGTTCAAAGCTCTGACTCTTACATACAGGGAGGTAAACTCAACACCTCCTCCTTACCTTAACTCCCTCATCCAGGTCTACAATCCCTCCCATACGCTGCCGTCTGACAACGAACAACGTCTTAGTCCCAACACCGCACAGAAGACACCAAGCAAAACTCTTCAGCTCAATGATCCGATGATGGTGGAACGAGCTACCAAACTCTGCATGGTCAGCAAACTCACCCCCAATCTTAAAAAAACTGCTAAAAATAGAACTCTACTGCACCTTCCTATGCACTTAAATCAATTTTTAATAAACCTTCTTTCTACTCGTTCTTGCACATGCATCTCATGAAAAGGAAACACTTCTTCTGATAGGACTTTGCTTTGATGTTTTCTCCTTGACTTATATTTTTACTTGCTTTGTACCTTGTATGACTTGTAAGTCGCTTTGGATAAAAGAGTCTGCTAAATGACTGAATGTAAATGACTTCAATCAAAAGTGTGACGTCTTTCAGACATGGTCTTTTTTTGCTGTGTTAGATAATTTTGAAACAAGACACATTTGTTTAAGGGAGTTATTTTTTTTAAGCAGTACATAAGACTAATACTTTAAGACGTGGGGGGGGGACTGACCTGGAATCTCATGCTAGTGCTTGCTTAGTTAGGTATTGCAGGTTTAAATCAAGAAAAACACACTACTAATATTTTTTATGTACATTGTGAAGCGTCAGGAATTGATCTGACTCACCTTGCTGCTGTGATATATACTGGCTCAGTCCTCCTAAAGATGGACACAGCTTCTGGTCCACTTCCTGATCTGTACACGGCCTTCACCACCTGATTGAGCCAAGACTGGTGCATGCTGTCTACCATCCTGTCTGCTTCATCAATGATCTGGGGTGGATGGGAAAAAAAGAGAGATTCTCAGAAAGGTACAAACACAGCAGATGGAAGACAGTGATTGTGTAAAAGATTCCATAGGTTATTCATGACTCACAAGAAACCTGAGGTGTTCCAGACATAATCCTGAATTCTTGTTAATGTGATCAACCAGCCTACCAGGAGTGGCCACAACAATGTCTGCTAAACTGCGTCTTTTGCCAGCTCTGGAAAAAAAATATAGATAAGAGAAATTTTAAAAATAACAGTAAAAGTAAAATAACAAATTTATAAAAAAAACCTCCTGTGTCTGAACATGGACAACATGTTTACCTGAATCAGGACCAAATGCATCAAAGAATAAGTACTAAATGTACTGACAGTTTTATATATTTGCAGAGATTTCTGTGTTTTTAACCATTCAATATTAGAATTTTTGGCTTTTTGTCTAAAACTCTTTTGAGGCTTGTTGCTGGCACTAAATTCAAAATGTAAACATCATTATTCAACAATTTCATTTCTCAGTTTCAACATTTGCTTTGTTGTCCTGTACTAATTCCAATCAGAAATAGGTGTCAAAATGTTAGCACATGAATGGATGCTGTTTTTATTTACCTACGCTGCATCTTTTTTGGAAAAGGAGTTGCATTAATGAAAAATTATTTGACATTGTTTTATAGAAAGCAAAATGTTACCCCTTATCTGCAGCTTCTTAAACCTTTATAAAAAATAATCTATAGGAAAGTAATAGTGTTTTAATGTTGTGGTTAAGATAGAGTTAATCTTCTTTAAATGCTGTACTGACTGGAAATTGAATTTAACTGCAATATACAATCACTGGCCAGTTTCAACTTAAAAACTGAGAAATTACACCATTGTAAAAGTAGAACTGATTGCAGAGCTGCTGTATTGGATTGCATTAGATTGTACAGGTGTACCTAACAAAGTGGCCAATGAGTGCATTTCACAAGACCATTGTATGTTTTGCATGCACAAAATGCACAACATGGTATAGGAAGTAGATTTCCTATAAAACAATCATGCGAGGACATCAGAATTGTAGTTGTGTACCTTGTTTCATCCCGACACAAGCAAACCCTCTAAAATGCAGAAATACATTCTATTAAGCCTTTCTGTATAAACATTTCAAAAACCCCAAGAAGAAAACCATGCTTTAGTGAGTGTTCTCGCCTGTGTTCCGAGAGTGAAGCCTGCTCTGCCGCAAATGACCTCTGACCTGCCAGCATCACCACTTTCAGATGAGTTCCCTCAGTGTATGATGTGAACACTCTGCAAACCTAAAAGAAGAAGAACACATCCGCTGAGCTGTTTTCCAAAGATAACGGAAGTCTTATTTTGAAAGGTTCTGACCTGCTGAGCAAGCTCTTTGGTAGGTAACACAGCCAGAGCCCGGACTTCACACACCACCCGCTCCATCAGTGCCTGCGGAAACAGCTTCCTTTAATCTGGAGAGTCCTTCTACATACTGTATTCCAACTTCTTCAGTCAAAAACATGAAGTGGTGACTGAATGTATTAGATGCTCAAAGGAATTCATGACAAATGGCAGGC
The DNA here is from genome assembly GCF_033026475.1 of Channa argus. Taxonomy (NCBI): domain Eukaryota; kingdom Metazoa; phylum Chordata; class Actinopteri; order Anabantiformes; family Channidae; genus Channa; species Channa argus. Next base: position 19,578,347 of record NC_090213.1, on the reverse strand, counting down.
GGCTCACCTGTATGACAGGTAAGACAAAGGCAAGAGTCTTGCCACTGCCTGTTGGTGCAGAGACACAGATGTCTCTGGGCTTGTAGCCACCTCGTCCAATCAGTAGCCCCTGCTGTGTGCATTCCAGGATGGCTGGAATGACCTCTGCTTGCACTGTGAAAATGCCACAGTAACACCTTAATTTGTCATGTTGTTAAAATAACATTTTTAGACATCTTTTTTCCTTAATCAGCTCTTACTCCATATTTGGTTCTGTTTTTTGAAAACTTGAAAATATAACTTAGGCAATTATTTTAAGAGGGTGATGAATACAGACTTACTCTAAATCACAACCTGCTGTTAAATACACAAACGCAGTGTGTGTCATTACCTGGAAAGAAGTGGTGAATTCCATTATTTTGTAGTTTTTTCACAAGCTGAGAAGAAAGTCCGGGGATGTCAGAGATAGGGACCAGGTTGCTTTTAATGTCACTGTGAATCATGTCAGGCTGAGCCAGCCACTGAGGCATGATTCTGTGTACCTGTGGACACAGGAATATACACAGTGTGAATATTTATGTTCCCCACAGGAGAACTTGCGATACAGCTGACTCTTGACAAATTCTTTTTGCACTGTCTACAAATCACTACACCTTCTGGACAGGTTTGTTCTCAAATCGACCCAGAACTGTAAATCCAGCTGGAGCAGAAGTCTTTGATGAGGTTGGTTGTAGGGTGTCATTCTCTGTCTCTTCCTCTTTGTCTTCTTCTGTTCCAGGAGTGTCTGAAAGACCTTCAGCTGGACTACCTGGAATCCAAAGACAGACAAATTTAATTATCTGAGACAAATGTTTGTTATGCAGGTGCTATAAAAATGCTTCGCAATTTAATACACATCACACCTTGACCAGTGCAGTGAATGTAAATCCACTGATTTGAATCTACTTTAAAAGGTACAGTCAAATTAAAACTATTACAGGTATTACATGTAATTTTGAAAATGGTTTTATTCCCCAAAACTAAACTAAAATGTTTCATGAGAGCAGCGCTGCACTGCAGAAAGATTGCAGAAGATATGTAAGACTGAGGTTTCATATGTATTTTTCTGTGACCAAATATGCAAAAAACAATTAGGCATTAACAACACATTGACAACACATTGACAACACTCAGGTTTGTTGTTCAGAGAATGAGTAAAAATTAGTAAATTAATTGATGCTACAAATTCTCTTAAAAGGCGAGTAAGTGCTACAAATGTGTTTGTTTGAATAGTTCTTGCATGAAGCTCAGTAACCTGAGAGGCACTGCAGAGAGGATGAACAGAGTGAACACAACAAGCACACACCTGACTGATCCTTCTTCTTCTTTTTCTCATTTGCAACTTTCTTTTTCTTTTCCTTCATAGGCTCCTCATGCTTCTCTCCTTCAAAATTCCTCTTTTTGTTCTGTGGAGGATCTTCACTGATGTCCTTATCAGCTTTTCTTTTCTTGCCGGCCTCATGTTGTACGGTCTGCTCTGTCAAAGCCTGGTTCTGCTTTTGTTTTGCCTTCTGCTGTAGTTTCGTCAATAACAGCTGGGAATGAGACTCCTTTGAGATGCTCCCATCTTCCTCCTCTCCAAGATACCTGCGAGCAGTGCAATAGAGGGTCATACATGTTGCACACTTTACATATGTAGGGATCTGACACTCTGCAAGTTGCTGAACAGTCTAATGTTCTGACGCTAACTCAGCAAACTAGTTTTGTGGCTGTTTATAACTTGTATAGTTTATCAGATACACAGTGATGACAATGACAGCGTTCAAAGCGCAGAAACTGACAGGAAAATGTCTACTTAAAGCGACAGGTTTTCAAATATAATATAAAAAGGGGTTCTACAGTCAGTGTAAATTAATAATTAAAAAGTTAGTTATTACTGTGTATTGACTTTGCCTTCCTATGCAGAAGTGTTTTATGAAGACCTCAGAAGCCAGACAGAACCCTAAAACTATAAAGTGGTACAGTAATGTGACTTAACTAAAAAGCGACCAACGATGTAAAGCAAGTACAAAAAAACAAGCCTAACTTACCTGTTCACAAGAAACAGAGACATATCAACTGCCCACAGAAACTACTCTTCTTCTCAACTATCTCGCATTAGTCAAAGGGTAGCGCTGAATATCACCTATTCCAGACTAGATTTTTAATTGTGGTTCTCTGTAAACAGTCAACTTGTACTAAACTGCAAAGACAACCACTCTCTCATGTGTTGGTTTCTCCATACCGTACTAGACGCAGTTGGATGACGTCATTCAATATAGTCGCATTTTTCTACCGTCATTCGGACGCAGCCACGGTGCTAAAATGTAACTTAAAATATAGTAAATAGTAAATGTTAATTTTGGACAATTGTTAAATGCGTGTTAATAAAACATTGTTGAAAAATGAGTTGCAAACTCTCAATCGCAACAAACACGTAACCCTACAGTTTTCACCACAACCACACTATTTGGATCTGACCACCCGATGACGTTGACCAATCAAATCTAAGTGGCTGAATTTAAACATAGCAAAGGTAGTTGGATAGTGTTGGGTTAGCGACGCTCACCACCTTTTTTTCAGGCGTATTTACTTTTTTGCTATTCATGAAAATGTATTAGTTTGCATTGTCAAAACGAAAATGACAGAAGAGTCGGCTGTTAAAGTTTGTGTCCGAGTTCGCCCGCTTATTGCTAGGTAAGTTTTAAGTTAATACCCAGTAAGTAAAATAGCTAATCGGCATCTAACGTTAGCGTTTGTTAACGTTTCGTGATGCTAACACTAGCTCACTAACTAAAGTAAATTAATGTTAGTGATTTGTTCTTAGGCAAAAATTCAGTGACGAGTCACTGTTTTAGCAAATAATAGCATATGCGTTACGCTAGTTTGAAAACCGTTACTTTATAAAGAAAGTTCAAGGTTTGCCTTACATTTATTTTATTCAACTTGTTAAGAAAAAACAGTGCTGTGGGGGCGCATACACTTTACCCTTAACTCTGATTTTTGTATTTGTATAACATTTATAATATTTTTTTAAAAATGTAGAAATTGTATTTAATGCCCAATGTACCGTTGGGATGACGGCTCTGGAGATGGCGCCGTTTTGTCTTAGGTGATACTTCCAAAGTTTTGCTCAGAAATCATCAGATGTTTTTATAAACCTTTTTTTTTATTTTTTATTTGTTACCAAAAAAAAAAGTTTTCCCTGAAGATGGTGACTTAATGTTTCTACATTTCTGAAAATGATCACCTCCAAGTAAGATTTATTGTGGCACTGTGCCTTTTTCATTACAGGGAGGAAAGTGCTTCAACAGAAAATGCAGAATCTGTTCAGCTGTTCTGGAAAGCTGATAAGAAATCAATTCATCAGATTGATGATGGGAACTCCACTAAGAGTTTTAGTTTTGGTATGTTTTACAGCATGGACACGGTTAAGAAATGCTTATAAAGTCATTAATAGTGATAAAAATTTACTATACGTACACTTTTGTTATCTGATCTTCACAGACCGAGTGTTCACTGCTGAAGAAACAACCGATCAGCTGTACCAGGACATTGCAAAGCCTCTGGTTGTTTCCACTGTTCAGGGATATAATGGTATGGAATGTAAACTGACTGCAGAGGGACTTTGCCTTGTGATACCATGTTATACCACATGACAGCTTCTATTTAATCCCAATCAGTAAAGTGTGTGTGTGTGTGTGGTGTATAATTTGTTTATGAATCTGTTCTGCATTTGATCCACAGGAACCATATTTGCTTATGGACAGACTTCTTCTGGAAAAACATTTACCATGATGGGGAGTGGCCACATTCCTGGAGTGATACCACTCGCTGTGGAAGATGTTTTTCAAACGATTAAAAATGTAAGAGAAAACATTTATCACAAGTTTAACACATGCTGCAGTTTGTTGTGTAATAATGTGTAATAGTTTAATCTGACTTTTTAAAATGACTTTATATTTGCCCAAAGTGTCCAAAGAAGGAGTTTCTTCTCAGGGTGTCTTACATGGAAATCTACAACGAGACTGTTACTGATCTGCTTGTTGACAGTTGGAAGAGAAAACCCCTGGAAGTCCGAGAGACAATCAATGTAAGTAATTAAAAATATTCCTGCTTTTAAACCTATTCAAATGTTAGTTTCTTCTTGACAAAAATGCCATACTTACTGTTTATAGTCCATTGTAGTCTCTTTGAAGTATTTCTATGACCTATATTTTTATTTATTTTTAGCAATATAATGTCTTATTGTTAAAATCCTAAGTTTGTGTTCTTTAATGTATTATGAATCAGGTAAAGTTGGGGCTGTTTTATGTCATATATTATAAAAATGTCTCCATGATAAAACTATTTTTTTGGTGTTGTATTGGCTATATAGATGCGTGACTACATGTTTTCAAACAGTAAATTCCATAAATGTAAACAAACAGAATAAACGTGGTGGAAGGCCAAGCTAATAACTTGTATGTGTTGATTCTGAAATGGAGCTCTCTGCCATTTAGAAATGTTTTAGTAACAAATCAGGTATGAATCAAAGATCTAGGATTTGTAAGCGGTATCACCAAGCTAAACCAACAAACACTTAGACTTTGATACTAGACCAACAATGAATGCACACGGCAGAAGGGCTGGAATCAAACATGATTTTAAAAAGTTTGTCAGCATCTTTAAGCAAAGAATAATGACTTGAACCATCATGTTATACATTGTAACATGAAAAAAGTTACCAGATAAGGTGGACACTTTTGATAAAACGTTTTGGTTTAAAATAAGATGATTTCTGCAAGTCATGCTGGAAGTTGAACTAAAATGTCTGGAGAAACCTCTGTAGCCTAAACTTGGAGCATTTGAATCAAAAATTAGAGCATTTGAATGTGTAAAATTATTTGTGTGAATCAGCTTTATTGAGGTTGATGGAGGTATTTTCTTGGCACAGATCAGTGAGTGGATTTAGAAGACCTGAAAAAACAGTTGTGGTGTTTATGCTACAAATCTTAAAGCTTGACAAGTTCTGATGGACTGTATTTCTAACAGTAGCCCACACAGATGATGACTGAGTGCTAGTGACTTTCTACATTCTGCTTAAACTAAGTCATCCTAACCAAACAATTAGCACAATAAATCCTACTTGGAGGAGATCATTTTTAGTTTTGTTTGAAACCATTTTGTAGGAGTTGATTCAGCTATGAGCCTTGTGGAAGATGTTGTTTAACTGTGCTATTATACAGAGAGGTGATTCTTCACTTCATTGATGCAGATGTGCTTTAGTAAATAGTATAAATGTATTGAAACACAAGTTAACTACAGGTTCTCAAATGATAATACAGTGTTATGAGCTCACATTAAACAGTTTTTAACAAAACCTTAACAAAAACTGAATATAGTAACCTAATAAGACGTTTTCTATATCCTCCAGCCATAATTTGGGCTGGAAACCTGAATATCAAGTCAAGTCAAGTGGCTTTTATTGTCATTTCTACTATACACAGTGGTACACAGTACACAGTAGAAACGAGATAACGTTCCTCCAAGAACCAAGGTGCTACAAACAACACAAGCTATAGTAAAGTGCATCGAGTGCAACCAAGTGCAAACAGTGCAGACGAAAAAACAGTACAGACGGACAGTGTAGACAGACAACACAAGTAACACAGGACAGGACACATAAATAAAAATAGCCTTGCTGCTATTATGCTTTTCAGTTTAAAATATAGTACATATTGCAAGAAAGTTTATTTGTTAGCATGACTTGTGGTGACCGGTGTATTGAATGAGGGAAATTTATGGCCATTTATATCGTACTGTATGTTACTTTTTTACTTTTCCACAATGCAACACCATATAATTTCAGTATCTGTTTGCAGCTTGACAAAAACTAGGAACCACTAGTAAGGATATATTAGTCTCTGTTGCTTTAAAGGGAAGCATCACCAATTATCAGCTTGTTTTGCGTCTGACTGTATTTCTTAATATTTCTCTGCTTCTAACTGTAAAACTCCTCCAGATGACATCACCTGCAAGATTCTTAGTTTATTTTTATTTTTTTCATTCAGATTATGTCACTTAGGGGAGCTCTGAAAAGCAGTTTGACGATGATTACAAACTCCATAATATGAGCTTCAAGTTGACATGATCTGAACTGAAGGTTCCTCCTCCAAGTGATGTCACCTGGAGACATTTTTCAGCTAGAAGTAGAGAAATTTTAATATAGGGATGTCAGAGCTATGTTTAATGAAATTTATTTACATGTAATACCCAAACTAGAACCAAAAGAACTCAGTTAAATATCAGTGAAGGCGCCCTTTAATTTGGGCCAATTTCTTTTGTAGTTGTTTTACTCTAACCGTGCCAAGTTTTATTAAAGTGCCACACTAAATTAGTGAAGAATCTCAGAGGTGACCCAAAACAATATGCTGAGTCTAAACTCTAGTAACATATTTAAACGTTTAGTAGCACTGATAGACAGAAACCCTAAAAATGTACTTTCTTGTTTGCTCTCTTGATAATTACTTTGAGCAGAAAAACATCTATGTGGCCGACCTGACTGAAGAGCTGGTTACATCTCCTGCACAAGCACTAGCCTGGATTCGGAAAGGGGAAAGTAAGAGCTGAGTTTATTACTGACCATGAATGATGCCTCCACAGTGTGTACTGCATTAAGAGTGTAACAACCAGTGTGTTTTCTACACATTCTGCCTTTGCAGAGAACCGTCATTATGGAAAGACAAAAATGAACCAGCGGAGCAGCCGCTCACACACCATTTTCCGAATGGTAAGCAATCTCAGCACATAGCGAGAAGGTAGGGTTCAGAGAAAATTCAGGTTTTTCATCAGTGAGTTTTTCTTAGATCCTGGAGAGCAGGGAAAGGAGTGACCCAGCATCTGGTGAAAATGCTGATGGAGCCATTATCGTATCTCATTTGGTAAGTTTGCTCTTAATCATAGGATTCTTTTCTAGCTTTTTGTTAACTAGTCTTGTCTGTATCATAGATGGCATTTATATGGACTTAAGTAAGGTTAAGGTAAGGTTGCAGTCTGCTTTCTCAGGAAATCTGATTTCTTGAGTGTCATGTGAATGGGAAAGCTGGTTTTACCAACCGAGGTAGGGGAATAGGGAAACCAGATTTTTATTTATTTATAATTTTTTTTAAAAATCTCTGGTAGATTCCAGTTGGAGAATGCAGATTTCTCTGTCATCTGTACACTTATGTTTCTCACTGGCTTTTTCCAGCTGTGCATGTGAATAACAAAAGGCTGCAGACAGTAACACACAGCTGAGTGAATAAATGAAAGGAGACATTGTAGCGGGTGATGCTGCCTCGTTTAAAAAAAATAAAATTAAAGTCTGCCAGAAAACTTAACAGAAAGTGTCTCACAGAAGTCTAAATAAGTTATATTCCTCTGTGGATTTTTAAAATGCAGACTGTTGTGGATAAGGTGCGTGTGTCTTTCCTTTCTCTCCCCCTGCACTGTCACTCTGCTGTGACACAAACGGGGAGAGAGAAAAAAGAAATGTTTCTGTCACTATACTGTTGAAAGCTGTGCACCAGGCTTCAAGAATAAGTCTGAGGTTGAGGAGAAATCAGGTTAACATTCTGCTGCATTTATATGGGTATTTCCCATAACTAGGTTTAAGTGCATGTAACCAGTTTTCCCCGATTACCTGAGAAAGCTGATTTCTCTGAGTACCCTGGTTACTTAGGGGGGGGGGCGACTGTGGCGCAGGAAGGTAGAGCGGTTGTCCACCAATCTCACAGTTGTTGGTTCAATCCCTCTGGTCACATGTCGAAGTGTCCTTGAGCAAGACACTGAACCCAAACTTAGTTTCTCCCGGTGAGTGTTGGCCAGCTGCATAGCAGCTCCCCCATCGGTGTATGAATGTGTGTGTGATTGTGAGTGTGAATGGGTGAATAAGAAGCAGTGTAAAGCGCTTTGAGTGCCAATAGGTAGAAAAGCGCTATATAAGTGCAAACCATTTACCATTTACTTAACCACATGTAAACACAGTTATAGATTATGGTATAATATTTATTTGGTAATTTTTTTGATCTTGTAGAATTTAGTTGATCTTGCCGGATCTGAGCGAGCGAGTCAAACAGGAGCTGAAGGTAAGATGGACTTAAGTTATGACTTAATCTATTGTTAGACTTTATTGATTATAGTGAGTTTTAATCCATCTCTTTTTATATCTAAGGTACACGCTTCAAAGAAGGTTGTAATATTAATCGCAGCCTGTTCACACTGGGACAAGTAATCAAGAAAGTGACTGATGAAAGCCTGAAGTGAGTAATCGGTGCTTACATCTACTGATGATTTTTCAGATTTCCATACTTTTAACCAACTACTTCAAATTTTTCATTTATGCCTCTATTGTTTGTCTTGTACTCTATACCACTAGGATCATCGTCAGTGTGCATTCAAATTTAAAACTGTGTCTAAAGTTTCTCATAAATCTTGGTAATTTAGAGACAGTAGTAAAGTAGAAGTTCAACATTTTAACAAACAAACCTTTTGTAAAAGTGAAGGGAGAAGCTGGAGCAGTTTTTTTTAGTTTATTATGTGCTTCTAAGTAGCTCAAATGATCACTGAACATTGCCAAATGTAGTAAACCCACGGGGATGATGGCTCTCCCAGCATTTGATAGGAGGACAGGGATGGTGAGTTTCAGCATCTATGATCGCTAAAGACTATTTGACCTTTACAAAATGAAACTGATCTATGTTTTTTATCCCAAATAAATCCCGTGGTGGCACATGAATCATAGGTGGAGAGGTTCAGTGAATGGCACTCTTTTAGTGCATTCATGCCCAAAATTGAAAATAGCAGCACTAATTCACAGAAAGATTAATAGTATGTACATCAACCTGTTGCCTCAGTATATAGTATTTGCATGAAGGAAAATGGTGAGAGGACAGTCTGTTTCTCTGATAAATAAATTAAAGGTTCCATCTCTTGTTAAAAGTCATACTTTGTCTTCAGGGGTTTCACCAACTACAGAGACAGTAAGCTAACCCGCATCCTGCAGAACTCCTTGGGTGGGAATGCTAAAACAGTTATCATCTGCACCATTACTCCTGTCACTCTGGACGAAACCCTCAGCACTTTGCAGGTTAGTGTAATATACATTTTTCTGTCCTACACACCTCTTAATATTTGCCGGGACCTATTAATGTTCAGCAGTTACGTGTTGGTGCTCTTCCGATCATGCTTGTATGTAAAATGAAACCCTGCAGTTTGCAGTAGGAAATGCGGGATGAATTTGCACCATCAACAGTCAAAGGGCTTTTGGCAGACATGAGACTGATACAGGTTTATGATGTCTCACACTTTGTGTTTATATCAGTTTGCCAGCACTGCAAAAAAAATGAAGAATGACCCCCATGTGACAGAGGTGTCTGATGACGGCGCTCTTCTCAAGAGGTATCGTAATGAAATTGTAGACCTGAAGCGACGACTTCACGAGGCAAGTGTCATACCCCCCGACCCCCACCCTCCAAGTCAAATTCTAGTTGGCCCTGCTCTGAAACTTTGTATGTACTGACCTGTCGGTGACCTACAGGTTTCTTCAGTCACCCAGACCACAGTGACAGAGAAAGAGGTTCTCTCCCAGCTTCTTCAGGAAAAGGACCAGCTCCAGAGAGACCAAGAGGACAGAATCAGAAACCTGACCAAACTGCTTGTTACCAGCTCCAACCTGGTTCCCTTTAAAAAGGTAACTATGACACAAAATCAAACTGTAGTTACAGCACAGCTTTCTCCGTGTTCGGATGAGTCACTGTGACTTTCACTATGGTTTTAAGGTGCCTAAGCGCAGAGTTACGTGGGGAGGAAAGATGCTCAGACTTGCGCATCCATCTGCCTGTGGTGGTAGTGGTGGTTCATCAGACCTCAGCTTTGCAGAGTCTTACGCTTACAAGCGGAAAGCAGACCGGTCATGTCTGATGGAGCTGGGTGAAGGTGAGAAGGAGCATATAAAATAAATGACCTATACTCAGACTGCCAAATATAAATCTTTTTATTCTCATTTCACATTCCATGAGTTGCACTGTTGTTGTCTGATAGTTGGGTCTTAATACGTACTATATTTAACAGATGACGAGGACTTTGACGCTCAGTGGGAGATTCCTGATGAGCCATCAGATGAAATGGAGATTAGTCAGAGCTCTGTGACCGTTCGGAGCTTTGAAGACAGGTGAATGCCGCTCAACAGTTGTCATCAGTGTTCACCCAGTATTCATGTGATAATTAAAGTAATGTTTTATCTCTCTTCCAGTTCCAAAGACTTTGTGTCTCCAGACCGGATGTGTGAGCTTTCAGGAAAGGTGTCGAACTTGGAGCTGCAGTTGGAAATGGAGAGTCAACAAAAAGAGGATGCTCTGACAAAAGCTGAAAGATTAGATAGCAGAGTGGCAGAGCTGGAGGCTAAGCTGCAAACGGAGGCCCAACAGAAACAGGAATGCGTTGAGAAGATACTTGAAATGGAAAACAAATTAGCAGAGCTGGAGCTCCAGCTACAAACAGAGGCTCAGCTGAAGATGGAGGCCGTGGAAAAAGTGGAGATGTTGGAGATCCGAGTAGCAGACCTGGATAGACAGCTGGAAGAACAGAGCCACACTAAGACTGAAACCGAGGAACAGGTGTGCTGTTTTTAAATATATCTTCTCTCTGGCCTCCAAAGTAAAAATGGGAGCCTTTTTATTTTGTAATCTACACCTTATATTTTTCTTCCTCAGATGAGAAGAGAATTTGCAGAGACCATCCAGCTGTGTGAAACCCTAGCTTCAGAAAAGGTAGTGCTTGATGGAGCACATTTACATTTAGTCATTTAGCAGACGCTTTTATCCAAAGCGACTTACAAGTGAGGTACAAGGCAGCAAAAATCTAAGTCAAGGAGAAAACATCAAAGCAAAGTCCTATCAGAAAAGTTTTCACGAGATGCAAGTGCAAGAAATATTTTTATTTTTTTTAAAGAGATTTAAGTGCTGAGGAAGATGCGGAAGAGTTCTGTTTTCAGCAGTTTTTTGAATATTGGGAGAGATTCAGCTGAGCGTGCAGAGTTTGGTAGCTTGTTCCGCCATCGTGGGATCATTGCGCTAAACAGTTTTGCTTGTTGTCTTCTGTGCGGTGCTGGGATCACCAGACGTCATACGTTGGCACATCTGCTGTGACTAGAACTAACCTCACAACAGTTTGTTTTACATATTGGCACATGTAATCATATGTTCTGTATGGAAATGTCAAATTTTCATTTTGCTGTGGAGTAATACTCACATTCCCCCAAGAAGTTTATTTAATACCAGGCTAAATGCTCAAAACCATATTCTCAATAATGTTTGGTTTATATACACTGAAATTCTTTTTCCCCACTTCTACTACTTCTGCTAAAAGAGTTTGCAAAGTCCCAAAGCTAAGCAGTTAACAACTATTTAACATGCATTTATTTGCATTTTGGTGCTTAACGTGATGCTTGAACTGATTGTGTTTATAGGACATGGTGGTTGCGGAGCGAGACTATCTGAAGCAGGAGCTGGGGATGTTTATAGAGCAGACTGAAAGTCTAGAGAAGGAGAAAGCAGCTCTAACACAGGAGCTGGAGGAGAAGAGAGACATGGATGAGTTCAAATCATTGGAGGAGGAGTTCAGAAAGGAGCATGAGGTACATTTGATTTCCATTTACACCCCAAGGAGAGTACAGTTAGATGTGTCTGACTTTGTTTGGAAATAATGCAATATTCTATTTTTATATTGAACAGAATGTATAGTTTGAGTTTATTTTCTTAGTGTGGTCGATTTTGTTTGTGCCACTTGCAGAATGACTTGCAAAATGAAATATCCAGTTTCAAGAAAGCTCTGGAATCCTCTGAAATTCAGTGCCAGGAGCTTCAGGTAAGATGACATGCAGAGCAAGAGTCCTTCCTGTTTTTGGTTATAATAAAGTTGAATCGAATTATAATATTTTCTTTTAGCCCCAACCCACTTTTGATATCTTTTTTGTTTGTCTGTCTGTTTTTCAAGAACAAGTTAGAAACCTTGTGTGCAGAGCTGAAGAAGAAAGCTGAATTTGCAGAAGAACTTCAGAGTATGGTATGTGTGTGCTTGCTTTAATGATTAGAAACACCAGAGATTAGTGCTCTTGTCTTAGTTTTAAGTGTCTCAGCTATGCATTTCTGATTTCTCAAGTTGACATTTTTTACCTAGAGGGAAAACAAAATAAGAAATCAATTTGCATAAGAATTGCTCTTGAAGTCTTGAATTTTAAATCGATTCACATATGGTGAAATCAGGCTAATGCTGCGGTTTTTGCAAGGTTATATGTAAAAGGTCTGTACCCCATCGCCAACAGTTAGTGAGGCAACACCCTACGAGCAGATCAGCAACACAAAGCAAATAAACCAGTTTCTTTCACAAATTGATTGATCTGCATCGGTTCAACATTGAATGCTAAAAACACAGCTGATTGATATATTTACTATCCCCTTCAGTTTACATACACCAACTTCTGTTTTAACCAGAAACAACAAAACTACTCACAAAAAGTTGGGGATAATCGACTTTCCGGTGAAATTTATGAAATATGTAAAAACGTCATACTAAAGTGATACTATATCATGAAAGTAGCGCATTTAAGTAGAAGCGTGCAATAGTATTTTTTTCATCTCAAATAACTTATTGAATCAAAAGCTAACATTAGTGGGTATACCAACAACAAAAAATGTCAATGTCTCAGAAACTAAATTATTTATTCTTTTTAACCCTTAAAAGAAATTGTGCTATTCACACAGCACACTAGAGTAAGAGACTAAATATTATGCCTTACTTTCTTTGTATTGAATCTAATATTTGAAATGAAAATGGTCATAGATTGAATCCACACACCAAGAATCAAATTAAATGGTGAGTTGGCCAAGGATTACCCCTACTTGAAACCAAAAAATTCTTTATGCTTATCAGTTATATATTATAACTGTAATTAATTTGAGTGTCGCAGGTGAAATATTTTTTTCAAGCAAACTGACTGTAAACTTAAAATCTAAAATGATAATTTTTTTTGTGGTTCAGTTGTATTACAGTTTCCTTTGAAATTAAAGTGCTTTGAAGTGCTTCAATATAAAACTGTTAAGAATGAATGAATAAACAGGTGATTTACCTTTTAAAAAGGACTAATATTCACATTTTTCCTCCTTGAAGAGCGGTAAGGACTTGGTGCAGGAGGTTGCAACGCTTCGCCGCTCTCTGGATGATGCAGAGGGCGTCAGCAGAGACACAAAGAAAGAATGGGCTGTCCTCCGCAGTCGAACCATGGCTCTGGAGGAGTTGAATGTGAGTGATATTAACCCTTTGCAACCTGCAAATCTCATTTGTTCTTTTGCATTTATCTGTATGTGTGTAATGCATTTTATTCTTTTGTTTCCTGTTGTCTCTCCACTGCCAATATGTTTCATTAAATTTTACAGGCAATTGCTTGACAATTTTCAAAATCAGCACCTAGATAGGGTAAAGTCATTACTGTTTCAGCTTTGATTTGTTACTAAGACCACATGTATTGTAAGCGGACAGTAGTGGCCCTTTCAGGCAGTTTGTTTTTGGTTGTTTGGTGATGGAAATTGTCTGTTTTGATACTGGTGTATCTTTTTTTTTATTTAGTTTATCTTGTCTTACTCTTCAGGTGACACTGACTTCCAACCACGAGAAAATGGAGGCCGAGGTAAACAACCTCAGGTTTCAACTTGAGACTGAGAAGTCCCGTTACAGAAAGATGCAGAGTGATCTCCAGAAAGAGCTGAATGTTGCATTTGATGAGAACACCAAACTTACCTCTCTGCTCGATGGCAAAGTCCCAAAAAGTAGGTTTTCAGTCAGGGTGTTTAGACAATGTGACAATCGGGTTGTGTTCTGCCTTTGCACTTAGATAAGAGTTGTAAGATGTTGTCTTGTCTCCAGATCTGATAGACAGTGTGGAACTTGAGAGAACAGTTGCCAATCTGAACAAAGAGCTGTCAGGATCTCGTGAAGTAGAGGAAGCTCTCAGAAATCAGCTGACGGAGCTCGATTCATTACAGAATCTTCCAGAGAAGGTAGACAACTTGATGAAGCAGGTAAGCCTGTCAGATATCCTCTAAGAATGGCATCTTAGGGATGAAGCACATCCTTTTTACAGGATTTAACTCTGTGTTGTCTCAGGTTTGTGAGTTGGCTGAGGAACTGGGTGCTGTTCAGACTCAGAGGGACAATCTGCTAACAGCTCACGCTCAATGTGAGAAGGAGGCTCAGCAGCTCAGAGCGTCCCTGCAGATGTCTCAAGATGAGATTGTGAAAATCCAAGCAGACCTCAGTGCTAGTGCTGCTCTGAAGGAGGAGGAGCTGAGTGAGCAGTGTGCCGGTTTAACACAACAGCTGGATTCACTTCGCTTACACCTGGAACGCTGTGAAGTTGAGAGGAGTCAGCTTGTGTCTTCTATTGAAGAGACAGACATGAAGGTATGTTATGAAATACAAATATGGATGTTGTGATAAATAGGATTTTGTTTTGTTTTAAATAACAAATCCAAAATAGAAACAGCAGAATCCAAATTGCTACACCCACCTTGAGGCTGTAGACTAGTACAAATAGAACACATTTTGCTGTCAAACCTGATGACCATTTTCTTAAAGTATTCTTTTAAGAAGAGCGTTTGAAATTGCTGTAACAATAATATAAAGGTCACGGTAATTCTGTCATTTCAGCTTGAAGAAAGCAACAAGCACAAAGCATCACTGGAAGAAAACCTGAAAGCTATGCAGCAGCTGGTGAAGGAGTTGGAGGAGAAACTGTCTGACAGCGAAGCCTCCAGATCCACAGAGGAGGAGATCAGCAAAGAACTTCAAGAACAAGTATGATATTGATGCTACTATTTTAAATTAGCTTATTTTTTTTAATATGAATTATAATGACACCTTGTCAAAAACGTTGATGTTTCTTCTCCTCATGTTGTCTCGTTATTCTCTGAAATTAAAACTAATTCAATCTAAGTGTTAAGTGTTTTCGATTTACTCTCTGTAGCTAAACCAGCTGAGTGAAGAGCTTCAGTGTGTGCGAGGTGAGAGAGAAGCTTCACTGTTGGAGCAGAATGCTGGTGCTCAGGGCTCCGCAGAAAACGTGGAGAGGCTACTCTCTGTGATTACCTCTCTCACTGCAGAGAGAGACCAGCTCAGGATGGACCTACAGATGGTGAGTGATGCTTGACTTTATCTTTTTTAACTATTGGAGGAAAAAAAAGAGGATGTGCCTATTTATTTAAGAGTAAATGTCTAAACATTTATTACGTTTCGCTTCACCTTTTAATAGACTATCATTTTGTCTTTTGTAATTAATTTTCAGTGCCTATTAAAATTATGTTAAACCCACCCCTCTCTCAGGCTACGGAGAATCAAGCTCTTCTCCAGCGCCTTGAAGATGAGATCCAGCAGCAGAAGCAAAATATGGCGGATCTGGAGAAGCTCCACGAGCAGATGAAATCTGATTTTGCTGAACAAGTGAGTCAAATTCTATTTTCTTTATGAATTCTTCATTGTCGGGGTCCTAACTGTTTGCCAAAATTCCTCCCACATGAACAGGTTCTCAGTCTCTCACAAGAGCTTCAGAGTGTGCGGGATGAGAAAGAGGTTCTTCTTATGGCTGGTGGTCAGAGTTCTGCAGAAGAGCTAGAGCAGCTGATTTCTACTGTGGCTTCTCTCAGCGCAGAGCGAGACCAACTTAAGATGGACATGCAAGAAAATGTGGAAATGGTCAGTTGCCATTTACCGTGTGTGTATGATTTTTGTGTCCTGCATGTAATATTTTCCCCCGCCACCTCATATTTTTTTGTGTTAAACAGATGATTGAGAATCAGGAGGAACTGAGAGCAGCACTGGACAAGAACCATAAACAGAAGGAACACATCAAACAGCTGGAGGCAGCACAAACATCCAAATTTGATGGTTCTCCAAATGAGATAAGTGCTCAGCTGGAGGAACTGCAAACATGTGTAAGGCTGCAAACATGGTTCGTGCATATACATAGACAATGCCTGGGTGTAGTATTTTGGTGGGGCATTTTTTGAATTTAATTGAACACATTGTCAAAATACTATGACTTAAAATTCTGTTACTGTTGCGTCAGGCTTTTTTTTTTTTTTTTTTTTTTTTTGTCGTTCTGTCCAGCTTATCCCGTGAATTCAATTAGGATACATACAATTTCCACAAAGATTTTTATTTAAATTTTTAAATCATTATCCTTAAAGATGCTTACAAACCTTTTTGAATGAAAGAGCAATGATCTCCTGGTAATTTTCTGATGTTCATGTAATTAATTGCATTTTCAACAATTTTACAGGTGAACAGTCTGACTGAGGAGCTTGAGTGTGTGCGAGCAGACAGAGATGGCCTGCTTTCTGAGAGGATGCACAACAGTCAGACCCCCAAAGAAGAGGTGGAGAAGCTGCTATGTAGAGTGACGACTCTCAGTGAGGAGCGAGATCAACTGCAAGAGATTCTAGAGGGTCTGAGACAAGAGAAGAACCAGCTCAAAGCCGAGCTGGAGGACAGGATGGAGTTGGTATGTCAAGTTTTTTAATATATCTTTTTATGATATATCACAGTCTGCCCAGCGAAAAAGTAATATAATAAGTATATTTTCTTTTCCAGGTCATACAAGCCCAAAGTGGGTTTAATCAGCCAGAGATGCTGACCTTAGAATTGCAAGCAGACAATGAGACAACCATCCAACTTCAGCAAGAGGTAACAGTCAAGTTACCTCTTTCAAATGTCATCAGCTGGTGACATTTTACATGATTCTTAAAAGTTGTTAAACTATTAGAAACAGGTGTGTGTGTGTGTGTGTGTGTGTGACTGTTGCACAGTTTCCTCATCACCATGAACACATACTATGATTTATTTTCATTCAGTCCCACATACACTGTCCTGCTAGATTTTACTTCCTATGGACCAGATTTGGATTAAACCACCACTGGAATCCACTCTAATATTCAGAATATTTCTTCTTCTTTAAATTCAATTCAATTCTACTTTATTTATATAGCGCCAATTCACAACAAAGTCATCTCAGGGCACTTTACAGAATCAAGTGTGCTCTTTTGATGTACATCAATAAGAAACAATGGGATTGGTGCTAAGAATCACAAGTGGTTTTGAACAAAAAAGTTGTTGGTTTTTATTTCTTAATTGTATTCTTCATAATTAGTCCTCAGTTGAGAATCGTATTTACCTCTACAGATGGAGCAGCTCAAGGCTATTCTACAGGTTGTTAGTGAGCAGAAGAGCAAGATGGAAATGGATCTGGAGCGTAATATGGAAAAGGTAAGTGGATCATGTACTTAAACTTTGTTTGTTTTGTGTCATTTTACTTATTGATTTTCCTATTTTTAGACTGCAGAGACTGAAATCCATCTTCACTCCCTTCAAGAGCAGCTTGAACAGCAGAATAAAATAAACACTGAGCTGGAGAGACTAAGCCAGGAAAGACAGGCTCAGCTAGAACAACAGGTTTGTCCTTTGCAACATTTTCACTAAAATGTGCTTTTATTTTTATTTATTTATTTATTTTTTTAATAACTAAACTAAAATATCTTTTTCTTGTGGTTTAGGTTGCAGAGGCTCAATGTTGTCTTAATTTTCTTCAAGAGGAGCTGCAAGAACAGAAACAAAAGAATTCCGATCTGGTCAAACTTTGTGAACAGAAGGAAGCAGATTCAAAGGAGCAGGTAAGTTAGTCAGTAAAGAAACTGTGTTTTAAAGACTGATTCTTCATTGTTAGTGGTCTGACTGCTTGTTGGAAATTCTGCCTGTAAACAGGCAACTCTAACAGAGGAGCTGGAGGAGACCCAAAAACAGAAGGACAGGGTGTTCGAAAAGGAGAGCAGCTTTCAGAACTCCACAGAGGAGATGGAGAAGCTGCTGGGCAGTGTGTCATCTCTCAGTGAAGAGAGAGATCAGCTGCAGGCGGCACTGGAGGGACTAAGACAGGAGAAAGACCAACTCAAAGCACAGCTGGAGGACAGGATGGAAATGGTAAAAGCTGCTATTTCACAAGCATTCTTGCTTCTCAGAAATTATGCCTGCAGCGTTTGTAGCATATGCATATTTATATAATTTCGGAGAATATGACATGAACTAAAACTGATTACTGATTTCTGATTTGAAAATCCAGCCATTATCAATATGTGGTTCAGGCATTAGTAAAACATTTAGTTAATGCTGATTACAGTCAGTCTGTGATGCATGATACATGGGGCGACTGTGGCGCAGGAAGGTAGAGCGGTTGTCCACCAATATCACAGTTGTTGGTTCAATCCCCGGCTCCTCTGGTCACATGTCGAAATGTCCTTGAGCAAGACACTGAACCCCAAATTAGTTTCTCCCGGTGAGTGTTGGCCAGCTGCATAGCAGCTCCCCCATTGGTGTATGAATGTGTGTGTGATTGTGAGTGTGAATGGGTGAATAAGAAGCAGTGTAAAGCGCTTTGAGTGCCAATAGGTATAAAAGCGCTATATAAGTGCAGAACATTTACCATACAGCAGTAGTGCAGAGTGATTGAAATTGTGTTTCTCTCTTACTAAAAAAGACACAATAATAATTAATAAATAAAAATAATTAGAAGTAATAATAAATGAATGATAAATAAAAGTGACAACCAGTGGAGTAAAGTGAGAATAAGGTCCTAGGTCAACTAAGGGACTAAGGGAGATGTTAAAGACATCTGTCAGGCCATCTGCTAGCGCATGCAATAAGCACATGTCCTGGGATATTGTCAGGACCTGCTGCTTTTCTTGTCTTAACCCCAGACAGGGTCCTCTGCCTGTCTGTAGAGTAGATTGTTAATGCCGGTTTGTTGCGATTTTTAAGGGAAATTTTTTTCCCTCCACTCCAAAAGTTTCTCCTCTGTATTATTCAGTGCAGATGGTGTGTGCACGGTCAAAAACATTGCCTAGACAAACTTATTAATTCAACCTACATTTCTTTTCCTACCAACTCTATATTTCCATCTCTCCCTCTCTTTAGGTCTACTACTCATTTCTGTCAGTCTTTTTACTGCACACATTATTTGGTGTATTAAAAACCTGGAAATGCCACCTAACACTGTGGAAACATGTCAAGGTTCTAGCTGAGTAGCGCAGAACCTCAGGGATGTTTGTTACCTTGTTTGCTTTACCACAACACCTGTTATTAGATGCACCGCAGTTAAACTTGATTACATCTTGTTTCATCCACTCTCACTAACTTCCTCTGCATGCGATGGAGCATGCGAAAGGCTTCTTCTATAATTGTTGCATTAAAACACATTTTACATTTGTTATTTAAAATTGCCTTGTGTTAAACTGTGATATCGATTTGAAAATGAATAATCATTCAGCCCTAAAAAGAGCTAAGTTGTTCCTTATCAACCTAATATTTTTCAGCTATCTACTGAAAACCAAACACATTTTATTATTATTGTGTTATAATTCAGATTCAGCAGCTAGAGGAGCATATGGAGAAGACCAGGGATGAGGTGAGCCAGCTGAAGTCCGACCTTGAAGAAAATGTTCAACTGGTTAGTGTTTTGTTTTGTTTTTTCTAATTACTACACAAAGAACACTTTATACTTAAAATCAGAACCTGTTAAAGCATTTTGAACATTGGGGCCTAGTTTAGGAATAAATCGTGACAAGTTTTTCATTTAAGAAGTGTAAACGGTCTAATACTGCATGAATCCTTGTCCATCTATTCCAGTCTGTGTTGCTATATATGTTCTCTGCAAGATCCACACATAGGTCTCATTCCCAGGCCATTAATGTTCAAGACCATGAAGTTTTGCTGATAAATGTAGTAAAATTGAATTATATGCGTTATAGACACACTTGCCGTTGTGCCCGAGTCAAAGTAAAGAATGTCATCTACAATTTTGGAGCAGTGTTTCCTGAATTGAAACCAGATCTTTTGCAGTTTATTAGAACTTAAATTGCAACAGATGGTCAGTCCCTGGGGGAGGAGGAATAAAAGATCAACTTTTTATTGTCATTGACAATAAATCTTTGTGTCATTTTAGTTGTAGTCTAGAGAATAGTGGATTATGAATCAATTATGAGAATAGCTGCTGATCAATTTTCTTTTGTTCAACTAATTTTTGCAGCTCTAGTAACTGCAGCGCCTGGTCTTTTAGGAAAATTAAGTCCATTTGAAAAATTAGACTATACATTTGTGCTATTTTGATGCACATATTCAGTAAGACCCAAATGGGAATGGTGCTGAGAGGTGATAAAACATTTTGTTTGACTTCTTAATTGCATTAGTTCTCATCGAGAATAACTTTACAAGCTTTATCCTTTACAACTAGTCTTTGTTTGAGCTTTTGAAAGGGCCGCACTTGTATTTTATTCTTTTGTTTTGTAGCTTCTTTTAAGTTCATATTTTAAAGGTTTTTTGTAATGTATTTCAGATGATTGAGAACCAGGAGGAGCTGAGGGTGTCTCAGGAGAAAATCAGAACTCTCCAGGATGAAATCACTGTGATAAGGTGTCAGAAGGCAGAGCTGGAAAGCAGACCAAACAGTGGAAGAGATGCAGAGTGTAGTCTCCAGATACAAGAGCTTAGAAACCAGGTTATACTTGCACAATTTGTTTCTTCTTTTTTAAATAATTTAATAACATATCACTAGAACTTGAGAGTTTGACTTACTTAAAATTGTAAAACTAAAATTGTATGCAGATATTAAATTATATACATATATATTAATACAGTTTCCATGTATTTAAATAACGTTAACATGTCCATTGCTGGCCACAGATTCAGAGTCTGACTGAAGAGCTTCAGAGTGTGCATGCAGAGAAAAACAGTTTGACAGCCAGCAGTCAGACCACCACAGAGGAGATGGAAAAGCTGCTGTGCAGAGTGACGTTGCTCAGTGAAGAGAGAGATCAGCTGCAGGAGATTTTGGAGGGACAGAGACAGGAGAAGCAGCAGCTCAGAGCACAGCTGGAAGATGAGATGGAAACACTACAGAGTCAGGTTTGGGAGCTTTATTTTGATAAAACAGTATCCACAGCACAACGTGACACATTTTCTACACAGAAGAGTAGTTATGAAAGAATTAATTGGTTCAAAGCTTCTGATTTTTATTTTTAATTGATTAAGTAAATGTAACTAACACAAAGTGCCCTGTGGATATCTAAATATGTCTCTTTCCTCAAGAGATTTATTTTACAGTCCACTCTCTGTATCAACTATCTTTCTCCGCTCTTTTCCTTTGTCGTGCTCCATTGTCACTCTGCAGCGATATGAACACAAAAAACAATGAAAGCCAGAAAGGACACTTTCCTTGCATAATATACATAGAATTTCTGAGCCATGCTTTCAAAGTAAGTCAGCCCTGGAAAGAAATGAATGACATTACTTGTCTGCCTTATGTATATACAGACTTAGATTTTTGTACCGGGCTTCTTAAGTGCATATAAAGACAATCATTGGTGGAAAAGCTGTTTTCCATATGCTGTTAAAATGCGCAGTGTGTTGCTTTTCAAATCAAAGTAGTAATAAAAAAAAAAAAGGATAATCTGCTCGCCTTTGCCTGTGCAGATAACACAGCTGAATACATCTCTACAGACTATCAGTCATCAGAAGAGACAGCTGGAAGATGATTTGCAGCAGAACATGAATATGGTGAGAGAACTGGTCTTGCTAAGACATTTAATTTTAGCTGCAAGTTTTAGCACTTGTTCATGTTTCGATTGTTTTTAAAAATGTTAATTTGCTTATTTAAATTGGTTTATGCTCCTGATGACATGCTTAGAAATGTGCCTGATTATGATGAACATTTTGTTTTTAAGGCTTCAACAATACAAGAGCTTCTGCATTCAGTCCAAGAGGAGTTGCGTGGCGAGAAGCAAATAAACTCTGATTTGCTCAAACTGTGCAAGGAGAAGGAGGACTCTTTAGAAGGACAGGTTAGCTTTAAACACCTCTTGTTATTTTAAACAGCCAAATTTAGCTGACATGAAAAACTTTAAGTGCAGGACCAACCACCTTACTGCTACCTTCTTCACAGATAAGGACTCTAACTGAGAAACTGGAGAGTGTAAAGGAAGAGAGAGACATTCTGTTGTCTGAGAGGACAGCCAATATTCAGACCTCCACAGAGGAGAAAGAGAATCTGCTGAGAGCGGTCACGTCCCTTAGTGAGGAGAAAGATCAGCTAAAAGAGACACTTGAGGGACTGGAAAATGAGAAGCAGCAGCTTAGAACAGAGCTGGAGGACAGGGTGGAAACACTGCAGAATCAGGTTTGTGATGGGGCCATTTGTTTGTTTCATGAAAAAACAGCATACACTGCACACATTTTTCTACTCAAACTGTTGTAATAGGTCATTTGCATTGCAAACAGTTCTAAACTACAGCTAATGATAATCATTGATTGATTCATTAACATCTCCCTTCCTTACAGTTAAAGAGTTCAACAGAGAATCTGGAGAGTGTTAAAGCAGAGAGAGACAGTCTGCTCTCTGAGAGTCTGGCCTCCACAGCGGAGATGGAGAAGCTTCTGTGTAGAGTGACATCTGTCAGTGAGGGGAGAGATCAGCTGCAGGAGACTGCAGAAGGATTAAGACAGGAGATAAACCTGCTCAAAGCAGAGCTGAAGGACAGAATTGAGATGGTAACTTTCTGCAGTTACACGTTTGGGGCTGTGCTGCAGTTAATCCAAGAATGGTAAATACAGAAGCACTACATTGCCGGTTAATTCATGCTCTCTTTCAACAACAGGTGTCAACCATGCAGGAAAAGCTGAGTGAGCAGGAACAGGTGAATGCACAGCTTCAGACTGAGAGAGGAAAACAAGAGGCCAAGCTGCAGCAGGAAGTAGGTCCAAAGCACACAATCTACAGTGCTTCCTGTTGTCAATAGCTACTGTAGTCGGCACTGTACTTTGCTGATAATGAAATATTTTGCTGATAAAACCGGAGAATTACAGAATTAAGAAAAGGTTGTTTCACCTTTGTTTTCTTTCATCTGTTGTAAGTGACCTCCTAATGTCTGTTTGTCAGGTGCAGCAGCTTGAGGAGCAGCTGCACATATGCAAGGAGAAACAAGATCATGCTAAAGCTGAAGCAGATGCATTACAGCAGGTTTGTCCAGTCCTATAGGTTTCAATAGTTTTACCAGGTCTTTTTGGTCTGTTTTTGTTAACTCTTAGTCTGTTCATTTTATTGGTGTCTATACTGAGGCAGCTTCAATACGAGACATTTATAAACAGAAATGATTATATATAGAGTTGTTGCTACTGAGACGACCAGTCATGTGTTTACAAGATTATATCATCAGCATAAAAAAAAAGATGTGAGGTTTTATTATTCTCTTATCTTTCAGTTGCTCAGTGAAGCAAACGCAACCATCTCGTCCCTAAGAGAGCAGCTAAGCACTCTGGATCAGAACACTTCTAATGTCAAAGAGACCATGTCATCAAGGCTGCAGGATTCCACTGAACAGCTTCAGGTAACTTCGACAGTAAAAGGCAAAAATGTTTTAACATAAGAGGTCAAAACTCTAACACAACTAAACTGATATCATTGCAGGAGTCCTTCAAGAAATTCCAGCACTTTATAGATATGTGTTCCAAGTATAACGCCAGATCCCTGGACAAGGTCCTGAGAGGGCAGTGTTCCCTGAAGCAACACCATCTGACATCTTTTCCAAAGCCCACCATAAATGCCTACAGTGCTGTCTGTCAGCTGCAGATTTCTACTATTCAGAATCTGGGAAATATTGCTGTAAATGACAATATCCTACCATTTGAAATTGTTTAGAAGCTTATCTATTTGATCAGGTGATAACCCATAAACTGGTGCCCTCCTTCCCCAGGAGCATCTACAACTGCAAGCACAGCACTACCGGAATCTATTTGAGGAGCTGGTAAAGACAGATTTGGCTGTTTTTGAGGAGAAGCGGCAGCAGGATGTGCTGCTGTGCAGAGCACAGGCACCCGAATACTCTGTCAAAGATGATAACTTCCACGCACTGTGGGAACACCGAGTGACCGAGCTGCTGAACAGGAGGCAGCTCTACCTGCAGGTGAGAACAAAAATTCACTTCTTGGACTTCTTGTTATGTCTCTGTAAATATTATCTGTGACATTTCTTTACTGTTGGATTTGTAGAAAATGGCCAGCATTTTTGAGACGCTTTGGGCCAACATGAATTCTTTCCCAAACGAACTAGCATCTGAGCTCCGAGACAGGGAGAAGTTTAAGGAGCAGCTGCAGGCTGTGTTCACTTCACAGCCATTCAGCTTTAGCAGACTGGACGCCATCCTAGCCTCTGAGCTGGAACACAGATCTGAAGCAGATCAGAACAGGAAGATGACTCTGCAGGTAGTGTTTAAAAAAGGTTTGACTGAAAAAAGATTTGCATAATAAAGACTCTGGAAAGTTGATTTCTACCACGTGTACCACAGTTACTTATTTAAGTAACTTTACTTTAGTTAAGTTTGTGCACGTAAACTGTGTTTACGTGCACAAACGCATATTTTGTTTTTCAACGCCATGTTAGGATTCTCCTTTCTTCCGGTTTGTGAGTTGGGGGCTTTATTTTGATTTTCTGTCATGACAAGATAATCACCACAGCTGCCATAGTAGGTCAGTAGACGACTGCTGCCTTACGCTTGGAAGTGCAAATATACTCTGGCACTTTACCAGCTTGTGAATGAATAGATGTTCCATGAAACCACTGGAAAACATTTCATGTAATTACCATGTTTAGCTTTTCCAAATAACTGCTTGCTGATGTGATTTAATTTGTATGGGTGGTTTCTCTTTTTCTCCTTGTTAATGTTTTCCGATTTTTATCAAATCTTAATGATTCAACGAACCTTTTAGCCAAACACAAATATGCAGCCAGCCTAACCACTGTATCTCCATATTCTCTATTGATGGTGTCTAATAGTATCTGTTAAGTCCTACTCCCAAGCTTTTGTGCTAGAGAAGCTGTCATTAGCAGGTAGAAATTGCTTTACCCTTTAATGCTACTTAGTGAAACAAAACAATAATGATCTTGTGGTCAGACCGTAATAATGATCCCCATTTCACCTTTTTCAATTTTATATATTTATTGCTTTTCTCTACAATGATATAATGTATCTCTCGCAGGGGATCATTGATGAGCAGAAAGGTGTGTATGAAGAGCTGAAGCTGCTGCATACTCAGGCTGAGTCTCAGCTCAATGAGGAGAGGAGCAAGAATTCTACTCTGCTGAAGGTGCTGGAGGGAGCACCTCAGAAAAAAGAGGTTTCCCTTCTCAAGGACAACCAGCAACTTGTTCTTCAGCTCCAGCAAACTGAGGAAATAGTCAAAGTATGTCTTTGACATTTGTTTCACATCACAGTTTTTCTTTTTTACTTTAACAGTCCCACATTTTTTTTCCTGTAATAAATGGGAGATGGGCTAAAGTTGTTTTTGGTCTTTAAAATAGTAAAATATTTAGCATGTACAGGTCAATTGATTTGTTCTTAAAATGTCTTTTATGCATAGCAGCTACATCCAGTGTCTCGTCTAAAAATGGCAGTACATTAGAACCTGCCTGTTATCAGCTGGTGACTGATATTTATCCATTTTCCAGTCACTGCGTGCACATAACAAGCAACTCGAGGAGGCTCACATCAAAGCCAACAACAGGGTGTCCAACCACAAAGAGGCCACGCAGCTCCTTCAGACGGAGCTGCAGGACAGTCGTGCACAAGTGGAGGAGAAGGAGAATACAATCCGAACCCTCAAGAGCAAACTGAGAGAGTCTGAGGTTAGTCTAAAGAGCCCCCGTCTGCCCCATTGTGTTTTTGTTAAGCAGCAAGTGTTTCTTTACTTTCTTTCTTTTTTTTTAATCATATTTGGTCTTACACATTAGAAAAATGTTGCTCCCAGTGCTGTTGAGCTGAAGGAACTCCGAAGTAAACTCTTCAAAATGGAGGTGCAGTTGACTTCAGCATCTGATAAACACCAACAAGAGTAAGTCTTAGATTCAGTGTAACCCTTTGTTTTGGTTCTTCTATCTGTCAGGATTTCTTAAGCTTTGTTCGTCAGAATGTGTCAGGTTGTGTCAGGCTCTCCTAACCTTTCCCTTGCAAGTCAAAGCACAAAGTACCTGTTTTATTCATTTCATGGCTTGCTGTTCTGACCGGTTTTTGCCCTTCTCAGGATCCAGAGGATGACCACAGTGTTGAATGAAAAGGAAGATTCATTGAGGAAACTAAAGGAAGCCTTGAGGAAATCACAACAGCAAGGAGAGGAGTCCTGTAAGTTGTTTGTTCAGATTGAGACAAAGGTACATTATATATCTTTGATGCTGATGAGTTAAAAATATTTCTGTTGGCAATGGCTAAGGAGGTGCGTACAGCAGCTTTTTAGATATTCTTCCTTTAAAGCGGCTGCTTCCTGCTGAGGCTGAAATCTACGAAGACAATGTAAACAATAAAATTAATGAAACGCATAACAAAGCTCAGTAAAGTTTAGGGAAGCTAAAGATTCATCTATAAGTTTATCACTACAACTTGTTAAAATAAATGTATTATTATTTAAAGAAAATGTCTGACAAAACCTAACATGTTGATGAGACATAGTTTTTGATTGGGTTTGTATTTTGTAGCCAAATGTGAAAATGTTTTTTGGAAGATATTTTAGGTTTGCTTATGGAACTACTGAGTAGCTTTTTATTCACTGGGTGGACATGGACTTTAAACGCTGCTCTGTATAAACAAACAACTAACTTCTAATTTAACCTTTATTTTGTACAGATATTACGGCAAAACTCAGCTGCTAGTTGCCATTAACAATAAGTGACAGATAAACAACTAGGTTATTCCACCACAATAACTCAACACTTTTTAGGCTGTTTGCTGAAGCAAGTGATGAATGGTGACTTTCTGCTTGGTTTATGCTTCTGGCAAAAATTAAAGTTACAATATGCAACTTTCAGGAATCAAGGTAGCAGTAGCATAAATCCCTGCACAGACTTGATGCGGCACTTTCCACCTGGGGGGGTTGCAAACCTCCTGAAAAAATGTATGTGTTCATATTCACATTCACATTCATGTTATTGCTTTTCGACAATGTGGATGAGTCTACAGCAGCACAGGGGAGGCTGGAATTCCTTAGAGGAATAAAGGTCAAAAGGAGATGAGACTGATGCCGTTGTCTTCCATTTAGTCCTACAGGGTGAGGACCTTCATGCTAGACTGACCAACCCCAGAGGTTTTGTGGTCAAGAGCAGCATTCTACTGGAGAAGACCAAACTTGAGGAGGAAGTCAAACAGCTTCAACTGAAAAAAAATGAGCTGGAAAAGTAAGAACTGCTCCGACACTTGTATAATATATTGCACCTTTTAAAGTCATGTTTTGACATTGGTGTCCCTGTCTCTACAGCTTGTTGTCCAGTCAGCAGGCTGAGATCAGCAAGTGGAAGACGAGGGCCATCAAGCTGAAGGTCAGGTGCAAGGCTGATGTGGACATGCCCTCATCACCCTGTACTCCCACCAAGAGGGGCCTTCCAATGAGCAAAGACTCCACTAACCTTCTCAACTCACCGAAGAAGTTTCCTGTTACTCCTAAGAAGATCCTGGACTCTCCCAGGATACTGCTTGACTCTCCAAAGCTCTCACTGCCTGACTCTCCCAAAAGCAGTTTCTTTGGTGTGGGCAGCAGCTCTGACATGTTGTCCAGAAGCTGTCCCAAGCAGTTCTTTGATAACTCTGTCCTCGGAACCACTCCAGGTGAGTTCACCTACTTTTTACTGTAGATTGTGACTCAGCAATAGGGTTATCTTAACTTTGTAAAGACCTCAGCCATTTGTTTTGCCAGAGATTTCTCATGTTCCTGATAAACCTGATGCAGAGGAGGGTAAACGCTGATCTCACTGTGTGTCTGGGTGCCAATGTGTTTTTACTAACCGAAGCATCGGGTGATGGGATTTTACCTAAAGATTACGCACCCTTTCCTCAACTGATGAATGTTTATTAAATTTCTTAAAAAATTAACATCAAATACAGTCCAGTGCCCCTATTGTCTCCAAACCACACACTGATGGGTGTCTGAAACACTTTTATATACATTTTTAAATTTAACAAATTGTGGGAAACTAATTTGACTCTCACGTGTGGTGTGGTTGATGAATTTCATAGCCACTAAAAAACAGATACAACTCATTTTTCTGATGGATGTCTGGTCTTTTGCAGATGTAGCTGCACATGAAGACAAGAAGGACTGGTGGCCTATGTCCCCAAAACAAGAGGATATGTGTAAAAGCCAGTAAAACATTGACAAGTGCAATATTTTTTAAATGTCTTTTCAATGTCTCCATCGTGTTGTCTACTGTTTGTTTTCTATTCTGTTCTCTATTCTATTCTGACACTTGTTATAATAAAACATTACTTTGTTTTAAAGCTATTGACTCTGTCTCAATCATAATTCTGTGAAGTGACTGTTTCCATGAGACATTAAAAAACAAGAAATAATTGAAATGTATAAAGGTGGTCTATTATGCAGAAGAGTTGCCAAGAAATCCTCTGTAAATATTATACACGGATGCATATGTGAAATTCTGAAAGTCAAACAAAATAATCAACAATACTTTACCGGCACACATTTTGGAGTAATTTTCACTTGAAAAATTCACATGCTCATAAGTCTCTACAAAAAAAAAAACGAAATTAAATTCTCAGCAGCACTGAAATCGATACTGATAAACAAAGCACGCCTTTAAAATGGTTTCGGAGATTTAACAGTATTCCTCTCTAATATAATGGGATGGGGCCAATTTGGATAGTTTCAAGATAAACCCTTGGTAATCGGTAATATACTGTATGTTAACAGAATTATTGGCCTACAAATAGAGGGTGCAAACATCTGGATCTGAACAAAACCTCCACAGCTAAACAATCCTTTCCTGTTCTGAAGTGACTGTCATATATTTAACAGGTGATTCAAATGTCGGCAGGTACAGAAAAATGTATTAAAATCTAGCCATAATATTTTACGTCTGAAGATTTTTGTTTTATGTGATCATATTCTCATAGATAAAGCCAACAAAGATAATGACTTAAAACAATTGTGTGCCTTAGAAATGATGATTATGATTAGTCCAGCAGTTTCGGCTTCAGACGTCCTCGGTCTTCCGCTGTGGGAATCGAGGCGGAGGAGGCGGGGTCATAACGTATGACGTCGTTACGTATTATTAGTACTTTGCGCGCGGGAGCTTTGGTTATGAGAGAGCAGAGTTTAAAGAAAACAAGGAGGTAGTTAGCAGGTAGGTCAAACCTGTGTTTTTATTCAATAAGATTACAAGTAAAAGACAAGTCTTAGATATTAACAAGTGTTGAACTTGTCACGTGGCTGTCTTCGATCGACTATTGTTGCCAGCTGGCGGAAAAGTAACGCTAGCGTTAACGCTAGCTCCACGGTTGCAACGTAACCGGCGAACTTAGAGCTAACTTACTAACTGCTTTAGTAACTGCAACTAACTGCTCAGATGCTGAAGCTACTTATGCTTTGTTCGTATTTTATTGGTACGCTACGTACCATAAAGCATAAAAGTTAACGTCACCTAAGTTAGTAGCCACATAGGAGGGGTCAACAGTGAGGTCAGACTTCCGAAAGATGTTTCCTTCATGTGTTAACCAGTCATCGGCAAAGTTTGGCACTAATGGTCCCAAAGACATGTATCGTTATCATATGACTCACCTGCAACATTATCATTAAACACTTTAAGCCTTCTCTGCTCCTCTCTTTCAGGTTTTCAGATTCAGACCATGGCTATGAGAAGCGAGGCCAGGGTGGAGGCAGAGGTAGAGGAGGAAGAAAACTATGGACCACAGCCTCTGTGCAGACTGGAAGTATGTATCCCGAGTGCTCTTTCCTCAATCTGTCCTTCCACTATCACATATGCAGCCAGTTTAATGTTACTGTAAATTGGTCGGATTATGCTCAGTCCTAACACAACTCTTTGAAGCTGGTTGTGGATCTTCTACAGGTTTAGAGTTGAAGTAAAAAAGCAGGCTGCCCTTCCTGCAGTGTAAAGAAAATGGTGTTAAAACTCTTAATTTGACTTGATAGCAGTTTCATCTGATTTGGCTACACGTAAGCCATATTGTCCCGAGTAGATTTGCACCACACTTTAAACAGTATGATAGCAAAACTGGTATTAAATTGCATACTTTTCCTTAAACCCTTCACAAAGCCTGGTCTGACATTTTCCTAGTATGTTTAAATGGGACTGTCATTGCAATGTCTACCATTGCAGCAATGTGGAGTCAGTGGCAGTGACATCAAGAAGCTGGAGGATGCAGGATTCCACACCATTGAGGCAGTTGCCTATGCACCCAAGAAGGAGCTGCTTAACATCAAGGGCATCAGTGAGGCCAAGGCTGAGAAAATTCTAGTAAGAATCAGCGGAATGATAAAGCATTTTATTCTTCTGCTGTCTTTTTTTTATTTTTATTGTTAATGATGAAATTAGTAACAGGGTACAGTATTCAGCTCTCTTTTAAAGTACTGCTTGTTAAAACAAGTTTATTTATTTTCTTCTTTATTGTACCTGGCCATGCAGTTCTATTGGCCCAGTTATGATAGTTTGTATTAAATATTTCAGGACCTTTTTAAGCTGGTCTTAATAGAAACCTGAGTGCTATGTATCATGCATATGGAAAAGACAAATTATTTGATCAGATATTCTCCAAGTCTTTGTTTTGATTGTATTTGTGCATGTGTGAAATGATCAAGCGTTTATTTCATTTCACATCTAGATAATGTGGGTTTATTCCTGCCAGCATGGATTGATGGAGCTGGTGTTTATTTACACTTTTCTAAAGAAACAGGCAATGGGGGAAAATGTTCCACAGATTCCCCTGAGAGATCCTAAAAGGAGCAGGGTGCAGATAATAGTGATCAAAATGTTGCCGGACTATTACATGTACAGTAGAGACTGTTTCTTAGAGGATGAGGCTGTTAAGAAAAAAGTCAGAATGCTATAACATCATGAAATGACTATAGCTGACAAGGGGTAAGTGGAGAGAAGTAGAGGGTCTCTGTTGTTTCACCCTCAGCTTTGTAGAAACAAATATTAGTGTTTGTTAGCTAAGTGAGCAAAGAGAGATTAAGCTATTGCTTATGTCTTTGTGTTTTGGGGATTTCTCCTATTCTACCTTTAATATCCTTGTACTCTGGTTCATTCATATTTGCTTTGTAATTCAATATGAAATTCTTGTAACATTCAAAGACTAATTTTTTTTCTAATATGATGTTGTCTCTTTGTTAGATTCATAGTTTTTGTAGCTTAGTGTAGTGACTGATTTCTGTGTTTATCTCAAGCGCACATTTTTTTAGGGGGGGGGGGGGGGGGGGGCTGTAAACAGTTGCCCTCTTTTTGTACAGTGTAGTCACTTTCTGAGTAGAAACATTTGCTGACACTATGGCAAGTAGGAAAACTTCTAATAAGGTAATTCTATTAAGACCAGCTAGAAAGATTATTAAATAACTATTCCTTTATAGTTTCTTCTCAGATGGAATTTTTATTCATCTGCTTATTTGCTAAATTTAATCATTTCTTGTTTGGCAGGCGGAAGCAGCCAAACTAGTGCCTATGGGCTTCACCACTGCTACTGAGTTCCACCAGAGGAGAGCAGAGATCATCCAGATCTCTACAGGGTCCAAGGAGCTTGACAAACTACTACAAGGTCTGTACGGCTATGACATTCACCTTGCTCTGTCAGTTTGGCACAGATGAAACTAACCTGGGTGTAAGGAAGCTCTTGCGATAAATACATTTTACCAAGGTTGCGTTGGGTGAACACTGGACTTGGAGGTGGAAGCAAAATTGTGCTCATTTGATTTGATATTGTGTTTGTCCTGCAGGTGGGATTGAGACAGGCTCCATCACAGAAATGTTTGGCGAGTTTCGGACAGGGAAGACCCAGCTGTGCCACACACTAGCTGTCACCTGTCAGGTGCCTATGAACTAACTACCGAGAAAGCTTTGGTAGTAGGGCTGGGTGATAACTACAGCGTCTTTCTATCTAATTCCCATCATAAAGATAATAAAGTGAAGAGCAATGTTTGATAGATTTATTTTTTCCCCATCTGGGTCACAAACATCCTGCTAAACATTAGCCCATGAGTCTCAGTATATTAGATTATTTTTTATAACAAACCATTTCGGGTCTGTAAGATTGTGAACTGAACACGCTCAGTTTTATTCATTATCATTGTATATAGACAATTAATGATATCAATATTAAAATCATGTAGCATATCATAGCCAATTTGCTCACCCCATCCAGTGATGTGAGTCCAGGAAAACACACAAAAATATTTATAGAATTGAAAACTTTTAATCTCTACATGTGATTTTAAAAAAACTGTATAGTTCTTATTGTCAAATTTAAAGTACTTAAAAACTCTAAACTGTTTCCACAGTTGCCTATTGACCAGGGTGGTGGAGAAGGTAAAGCCATGTACATCGACACAGAGGGAACCTTCAGACCAGAGAGGCTCCTCGCTGTAGCTGAAAGGTGAGTCAACAGCTCATCGCCTCTTTAAGGATGGGCGACCATTATGAAGACCCAAACATGTTTATACTGAAAGTGTTTTGCCCTCCTCAGGGAGTAAAACAGTTAGATCTTCTGGAGTTTAAAATAATACAATAACTTGTTTGATGGTATTTCTGTGCCATCAGGTATGGGCTGGTTGGCAGTGATGTTCTGGACAATGTGGCCTATGCCCGAGCTTTCAACACAGACCACCAGACGCAGCTGCTGTATCAAGCCTCAGCCATGATGGCTGAGTCCAGGTTAGTCAGAACTAAATTGTATTAACTTGTATTTAACAAGAACTTGTTGGGTACAGCCATATATCAAATATTGCAAAGCATTACACTGCACATGAACATAGACAGTACATGTCAACCACTCACAAAGCCTCTAGCAAACACAGGCAGTTTGTTACACTGGTAGCAAAAATGAATGAAAGGCAAACGCAATATGAGTTTTTACCTATTTATTTTTCTAGAAATAAAACCTGTGCACAAAGACAAATAACGGGTCCTCCTACCACAATAAGAGTCCCGTTATTTCTGGGCAGCAGGCAGTCACTGCTAATATCCAGAAGACTCCTTGTACTTCTGGGGATATTCAATGTCTGCTAAATTTAAAGCTAATGACCGTGCAAGGCATTTTCATGATGCTCTGCATAAAGGTAGAGGTAACTGTTTTGTAGTGGTGTGATAGAACACAAACTCATTGACAGCCAAATCTTCTATTTGGCTGTCAATAGAAGGAGAAAAGAAGATTAGAGAAAACCGATTAGAAACCTGGTTACACGTATACATGGCAAAAAAAATTCAGCGTTCTATGACAGAAATCTACCAGGGGAAACAAGCTTTCCCTAATCCTCTACCCTGATTTCAGAAACCCGGTTTCCTGTTTACATGACACTTATGGACCTGTAAATATTTCTTCTATATGAAATCATGCAGTTTATTTGTATTAAAACAAGCTGCCGTAAAACTATTTTTTTCCTAAAAAAGTCAGCAAAATCAGGGAAAGAGTGTTTAATTGTAAATTGCAATAAAATATAAAATTATTAGGTCATATCCATGGGAAGTTAACATGTCATTCAGATCATTTGTTCCAATTTTGGGGTTAAGGTAACAAATGTGTGCTATACCAACTTTTTTCTTTTAAATAAAAAATCCAGACTGAGATTCTCTAGGGGTTTGTGCAACCATTTTGATAGTTGTAATGAATTATTTCCCAGACGAACGGGAAGAGCCTGCCGCATTTTAACGTATGTTTTAACGTGTTTTCTATCATACATCAGATGCTTGTCTGAAATGTCACTGCTGTCATTAGTAGCTTATGTGTACTTTACAATGTGCTTCTGTCTCGGCACCCGCTGTGTCCCCGTCTGTCAGGTATGCTTTGCTGATCGTGGACAGTGCCACTGCTCTCTACAGAACAGACTACTCGGGCAGAGGAGAGCTGTCAGCCAGACAAGGACACCTCGGTCGCTTCCTGCGCATGCTGCTCAGACTGGCGGATGAGGTAGGCCCTCAGGCTACGTGCAGGCTAAACTGTCCTGCTTGTCCAGGAATGTCATCTGTCCAAAACCTGATGTTTTCTTGTCATAAATCCCATTTAGATGTTCGTGGTTTAGTCAGACTCGAGGCTCATGTTGCATGTTACACATGTAAGAACTGAGGTGTCCTAAATTGAATATTTTTGTCTGACCTGTGTCACCACAGTTTGGTGTTGCCGTAGTAATAACTAACCAGGTGGTAGCCCAGGTGGACGGGGCAGCCATGTTCTCAGCAGACCCCAAGAAACCAATTGGTGGCAACATTCTGGCTCACGCCTCCACCACACGGTGAGTGATGCAATGTGTGTTCCTTTTCACCTTGACACCATGCTGAGGATCAATTTTTGTGTAGCCTTCACTTCACCAGATTTTTGGCATTGCTTATAATGAGTAAAGGCCTTAACATGACTTTTAAACTGGTCCTGTCCTCAGTCTGTACCTGAGGAAAGGTCGAGGAGAGACGAGGATCTGTAAAATCTACGACTCGCCCTGCCTGCCAGAGGCTGAAGCCATGTTTGCCATTAACGCTGATGGAGTGGGTGATGCTAAGGACTGAATGGATTGAGGGGCGGATAGGCAGGAAGCAGCAGACCCGTATGTTGACTTGCATCTTGGACAGTTGACTGTGCGACATTTACACACAGCCTCAGACTGATGGGTAATCAAAATGATCCCACAGGGGAAGTTGATGAACGTTTCAGAGGTTAATGGGGCATAAACTTGGTCCAGGGTGCAGATCTGGCCTCGCGAAGCAAGATGTTATCTTTACCGCTTTCATACTGAAGACCACTGCACTCATCAGAGTGATTTTCCTGCTATTGTAACATCTCATAACAAGATGTCCTATTCATGTATAAAATGCTACTTAACAGTTGCAAGATTATCTCAGTAACTGCCAGGAAAGAAAATTTTGTAATGAGACTATAGTGAAACTTTAGTGTTTACCAAAAAGCCTGCTCCTAATATTGGCTTTTTATCACCTAGTTATTAAATCTTATTTAAACTTTAAGATCTAATAATAATAGGCTACAAAGTCATAATTAGAGGAAGAACTTTTTGTTCCTTTGTTGAATGCAGTGCACTTCTGTATTTTCATCAATAGAGTGGTCAAATATGTTAAAAGTACTTTATAGTTTGTGAGCTCATTTGTGTTAAACTCTTATTTGCTTTCTGTTGTGTGGTGTCTTTCTGTGGATGCAGCTGAAACTCATTTTGGAATGAGCACATTCCTGCAAAGTTGTACTATAATTTCTCAAACTTGTGTTTTCATTTCAACCGTTTGGTCCCTTTTCTTGTTGGTCTTTACCAGAACCTCATGTATATAGGCTTCATAGCTAAATTAAATTTCTCCTATTATTAAATTTACTTGGGTTGTTTATAAATATCATCATGAAAGGATTTGTTATATGCTGTTGTTCACACATGTGCATATTACTAAGGATGATACAAATTGGTTAGACAGATAAAAATAATTTTATTAAGTGTAATTCATGTGTCATGTACATTACATTGTGTTACCTTTATTGTGGAGTCAGAACACTGGTAATATTTTGACTGGTATATTATTTATCCACTGTCATCCCACAGCAGTGACTTCAATATAAGAACAGAAAAATGCCATCAAAATTATGTTGGATCACCAACTCAAAATTAAAACACTGCAGCTTCACTTCAGTAAATAATAGGAATGAAAAAAACACTCAATGCAAAGGCAGCAAATAACTGAAATATAAGTAAGTAAATATAAGTTCAGTCACAACCAAAGATGGGGTGGGGGTTGGTTGTTGTAGCTTATTTAAAAGGAAAAATAAATTATTTATTTCTAGACAAATTCCGATCCAAATACTAGTCGTTATCACTACATGTGTTTGAGTAACAAGATGTTACTCAAACACAAGATGTTCATCCATCTCCAAATAAACATCTGATAACAGAACAATGTACACTACAAATACACCACAAAGAGCAATAAATCTCTTAGAAAAGCTTCTTATACACATTTGTTGTAATGATTCCCAAACTCTTTGCTTTAAAAGGTCTTAAAACATCCCTGAACACAGCCTTGGTTCCAGATCACATTTACTTGAACGGTCGAAACCTCTGCAGTGTGCTGAGAGATGTGACGTCCTCATCAGGTTTGAGTCACTTCAGTAGAAAGTTTAGAACCCAGTGGTTAAAGGTATGTTGAAATCAAATCATTGGTCATCAAATGTAACTATTTAAAATAACATTTATCAGATGGTATTTTCCAACGCAAAACATTTATCAGTCAATCTGTCCCTAAGTTTCGTCTGTGGACAAACAACAAAAAAAAGCTGCACATCGCTAATGGTATGTTGTTTTTTTACACATTAGGGTGAACTTATTCTTTAATTATGCCTTTAAGACAATAGTGCTAAGAATAAATGTGACAACTGATTAAGTAAAAAAGAAAATCAAAACAAATATATGACACACTACATATTACTCAAAACCACAATGAACTTAGCAGCAAATAATTGCCATCATTTCACAGTGACACAAATTCCCGCTAAGAAAGGTAAAGAAGAGTTGGACATTCAAAGGACACGACATGCAGCTCAAACGTAGGGGGAGGTAAATGGTTAAAAGTCAGGTTGTAGTCAGGTTAATCTAGCTGGTTGAGTTACCATAATTAGCTGAACACCTTTTGCTCTTACAATCACAGCATTACTTCGAAAGCCTCGCAAGAGACTTTTCAATTCCTGCAGTGGAAACCAACATTTAGTGCCCAGCTTTAGAACACTGAACTGATTGAGTAGCAGCCCAATCAGCCAATCAGTGCCATGGAATGAGTGGCTCCATTTGCTGGGTCTCAGCAGAAGCAAGTAGTTTAGATTTTTTGATCAGTTGATAGCTGAAGCTGAGCCTCCAGTCTGGCTGTTTCATCATCCTTAAAAATCAAAAGATAAAAAAAAAATGTTACATGCTCGTGCGCTATTCAAAAATGTTCTTAATCAAGGGTTTCCATTGACTGCTGTAAACAGAATATTTCAGTATGTTTCCGTTAAGTCTCATGTAGGTGTGGCAGGAGGTGAAATCTTACGTCATTAGTGCTAGTGGGGGTCTTCAGAGCCAACTCAGTCCAGTTTGTGGCCTCAGACACATTTCCCAGGTCCTTGTGACACTACAAGCAAAAGGTGATGATCAATATCACAGTCCTCACAATCACATCACGCTGAACGAGTGACAGTGACAGAATAGCTAGAAAATACACACTGATAAATTAGGCCTTGAACATTATTCTGTGGTTTATGGGTTGGAATCTTTAAAAAAAATTGATTTATGTGTGGGCTTTATCTCAGCTGTTTTTTAGCCTGTATTTGTTGAGTGACAGATCTAAAACATGAATCTGAGGTATCTGCACAGTAACCATGGATACAGTTGTACTAGGACTTTTAGGTCAATTTATGAATAGGGTGTGTTCAGAACTCCTGAAAAAAAACATTACAAACACTGTTGACCCAATGATTTCACAACCATCATTCAAGTCATGTGTTTAATGATAGGATAGGTGGATGTGATGTTTTACCTTGGCAATGTAAAGTCTCACTGTCTTAGAGAAACCTGGACTGAGTTCTTCGGCCTGGAAGTTCATACAACACACAGGACAAACTTTAAACAGAAACATTCTGTTTCCTTGAACAAATCAATTTAGAAAATGAACTGTGATGACTGGATGCAGGAGAAGATCATTACTATACACGGTCAGATTATTTGCTGTTCTTATGTTCCAAGGTAATCTGAGGAAGTACTACCTTGAGGAAGTATTCAAGGGCGTCATGCAGTGTGGAGGAGGGGGGAGTTTGGTAGAGGGCAGCGGCCGCCTTCTTTTCCAGCCAATCTAGAGTGGACACCTGCAGATGTGGTCGCCTTTAGTTCAGTTCTTGCATTTGGATGTTAAGATGACAAAAACACTACACACACACCCTTTTTCTCACCTCATAGCACCATTTACCGAGCAGGAAGAAACACGTGGGGTCATCATCTCTGAGGGCGATTGCTCGATCCAGATGCTCCTGGTTGGAAAGAAGGAATCAGCTGAGAAGTAAACAGAATATAGCTACACTACGTTTGACAAACACCAAGTGGGTCTGTGTTACCTTTAATATGTGGCTGGTCTTCAGTTTGCCATGCATGCTCTCATGCTGGGAGTTCAGTCCAGTGAGAACAGCAAACCTGAAGCCAAGTAGAGAAAAACT
Source organism: Channa argus (assembly GCF_033026475.1). Classification (NCBI taxonomy): domain Eukaryota; kingdom Metazoa; phylum Chordata; class Actinopteri; order Anabantiformes; family Channidae; genus Channa; species Channa argus. Next base: position 19,540,017 of record NC_090213.1, on the reverse strand, counting down.
TTGACATCCAACTCTAACTACATGCTCCCAGTTGGTAGTTGAAACCCTGCATGTTAGGTCAGTGTTCAGTGATGTTCATCTTACCATTTGTGACACTCAGCATTCAGACAGTTTTTCGTCAGGGCCAGCTCAGCCTCCTCTAGACCTGCAACACCAAAATTCAGTATTTGTCTCTACAACATCACTTGTGTGCTCTAGTTTAGCACTTCCAAATTTGGCCTTGTTAAAAGAAAGATGTATGTATTGAGTGCTTTGACATTTTACCTAAAATATTTATTTTGATTTAAAACTCTTGACTTTGGCTTGTCACAATTAACTACTTCTGTTGGATGAAATTTTGTCCCAGAAATATTTGCGATTAAGGATATTATTTTGTGTAGAGAAGAAACGTGATCTAACTCAGTGCTGTCCCTGAACCACGTGAGGGCCTCGCACAAAGCCCCTAAACTGAGTGTAGTGCCCCTAAACTCAGCTTCCTGTTAGGTTAGAAACAGCAAAAGTTGAGGGACACACGGAGTTAAGAATAAAAAAACTAAATGTCAAAAGCCAAATATAGTCCAATATATATGTTGTATAGTGATACAACAATGTATTTAATATTACAGGCTAAATCTGATTATTAGTAATAACCTTGTTGTGCATACATCTTCTTCTCTTGTTTGTACTCAGTGGACCTGTACATATCACTGTAGGCCCGAGCCAGTCGCCATAGAAACTCCCCGCTCTCTCCATACTGTGAATGCAGAATAACGAAATAAACATCATCAGTGTTTAAAGGTATTTTTGCACATTACTGTAATCATATTACTTCTCCCCTCATTGTTGGTGAACACCCTACACGTCATCAAGCCTAAGGTGAAAGTGATTGGCATTTTGACGGTATATTTTAATTATATTGATAAATATATTTTAAAAATGCATCCCCTTACATTCCATTTCAATGTAAGTAAATGCAAACTAATAGATGCAAGCTAAAATAATAATGATGCACTTTCAGCTAGTACAAATGTTCCCTCGTCATCAGAAGTGCAAACCTTTGCACTCAACTGTAATTATTGTTAACAGGTCTAGACCTATATTTCTACCACCTGACTGTTACTCTGTTACTTACCTCTTCTCTGTTGTCCAGCAGCAGTCGAAAGCCCTCTGCCTTTAAGCTGGCATCTCCTGTGTGGAGGATGTCACTTTGAGCCAGAAGAAGCGCCAGCTCCCCGCTGGGAACCTCGTTCATTTCCTGCATCCTCCTTTTGTCATCTTCCTCATCTTCCTCATCCTCCTCATCCTCCTCTTCCTCCAGCCCCCTGTCTTCCTCCACCTCCTCTTCTTGAGAATCTTCTTGGCGAAGGGTGAGCACTGTGGCACAGCTCCTGTCTTCGTCATCTTCATCTTCGTCTTCTTCAGACTTCTGTTCAGGCTCCTGCTCACCCTCCTCTCTGTCTGTGTCCCTGTCTGTGTAGTCTGACTCAGCATAGGCTGTGGAGTACCTGGGACATATAGGACGGACCAACTCTCATTAATTTAGTTGAAATTCAGTATTATTAAATTGGGCGGTATGAGCGAAAATGCAGTGCTTGCTAAGTTGAGCTGCTCAGTGATCAGCAGGGAAGCTTCCAGGTGCAAACATTTGTACCTGTGTGAATGTGTTCCTGTAGGAGAGAGGCTGCCTCTCAGTGAAACAACCATGATCAAATAAAGATTAAAAAAATGTTCAAGGAACCACACATGGAAAGTTACAATACAGTGTACTGAAATCATGGTTTCTAACTTACTTTGAGGATCAGTGCACAGTGAAGAAAGCAGAGCCCAAACTCTTGTGTACGTGTGTGACAATTTAAATTTAATAACAGGAATTGGCATCCGATAAGCTTTCAAACTCCTGACTTCAATCAGACTCTCTGGATTATATTTCTCTCGTCTCCCTGTCGCCTGAGACCAAATGCCCTGACGGACTGAGTGAAAGAGGACTTAGTGTCAGCCACACGTAGCACTGTTTAACCAGCTCTAATTGTCTTACACTAATTCATGGGTAAAGCTTTAGAAACCAATTATAAATGTCCTAAAACATGTCAAAGCACTATTGGACTCAGATTAAAAAAAAAAAAATCGTACGATGCTAAAAAAAAAAAAGAACTATGCAGACAAGTAGTCCTAACAAAAATAGTCATACAAATTCTATAATTGGTACAAAACATGATGTAGACTGAAGAGCACACCAGAACAAAAAGAAGGGAACATAAACTCATAAAATACCCTCCTTCGCTGGTATCTTCATATGTGCTGGCTATGCCCTGACTGGCAGTAAAGTAGATAGAGTTGGAGCTTGTGGAATCAGTGCGCTCTCTGTGAACGACGTGACGGCGTCGGCGAACCCGCTGACTGTCTTCCACTCCCTTTCTGAATGTGGAGGAAGAGGAACAGACAGAAATCAGCAAAACTGACCATTGGAAAAGAATTATCTAGACATTAACAATGTGCGTGTGTTATCTCTGACTGACTGCGGGCTCAATGATGTGCTGTATAGTTACTGGTATTTGGAACAAACAGAGACACTGTGTGGTTTTTGTGCTACATTCTCTTGTGATAGATTATATTTCTTGATGCAGTTTTGTGCTATACAAACAAAAAAAAAACATTTTGTTCTAGGAATATTACTATGATAATACAACAAGTAAAAAACTATCTCAACTATCTCAAAAACCTAATCAATAATTAATAATAACATAGATTTTAACCATACTTTCATTTTAGGTTTGGGGCCTTACTTTTCTGTATAGTTTCAGTTTATGAATGAAAGCTGACAACCTTCATAGAGTATCACAACTTTCAGCCAAGAAGATACTGTGTGGAGCTCACCACATTTTCACTTACTTGACATCCTGGATGATCTGCAGGGCAATGTCCTGCAGGCCACCCCTCAACTCTGCTACCTCAGAGCGCAGAGAGGCCACGCAGCTCAGCACCTGGTCCAGTTGGTTCCTGAGCTCCACCTGCTGGTTTGGAGACAGGCCCTGCACTACTGCTTCCACTGCTGCCAGAGCCTGCTGCTGGGCCTCCTCCTCTGAAGGAGACAGAACATGTTAGCAATGCTGGTATGTACTTGCATAGAGCTCTATGACTCACTAGTCTTTTGTGTCCTGCCATGGCAGCAGGCCCTAAAGGAAGCCCAGAATTTGTGCACCTGATATACATCCTTGAGCAGCACAAGCAGCTCAATCAACTTTATTTATATAGCACCTTTTGTACAGACTAATGAAATTCAAAGTGCTTTACAGATAAATGAAGTTGATGAAAAACCATTAAAACACAGTGATTATTATGCACACAAAACAAGAATGTTGTTGACCTCAAGGTACTAGCGGTTTTTATCTCAATTTGACGGGTCTGAAATCCTTACGCAAAGACGTCTCCAGAAGGCAAGATCTGAACCACCTCAACTGCATCATATTAGCAGGTTTATTCCCCAAATTCCTTTCACATGTCTAAGATTCTCACCTAATCTTAAGTTCTCTAACTGTAGCACTGGAGATTGTAAACTCTTAAACATGGTGGTAAGGCGGGGAGTGAGGGGTTAAGGTCATCCTGGATGCTGTGTTGTGAAAGGTACGCCGAAGGAAAGCTTCTGCCAGTAAGGATTCCTAAACCCTTAGCAATCAGCATTATGGCAGAGACCTACCTCAAGTTGATCAGGAAGACCAGAACCACAAAATATTGCTAACACAAACGCCCAAGCATCAAAACAAACAAAATAACCACACTGACCTAACATTTTCTTTAAACTACCAATATCCTCTAACTCAGTCTGTATAGACTCGGATTGCATCAACTCATGTTAAGATCTTCATTTCGTAATTCCGATGAAAAATAACTTTTGATTAAATCTATGCAGCACCAGCACCTCTCTCTCTTTCACACACACACATTCTCGCAAAAACTGTCAGTACCCCAGGCAGAGCAAAGCCAACGTACCCTGTGCATCCATTGCCGCCCGTAGCAGTGTCGCTCCATCCGCCTGGTCTAACAGCCGAGGAGCTGGCCGGGCTTCCAGGACCAGTCTCTGGGTTCTTCTCCTACTTATTTCTCGGTAAATTATAAAAGCAATCAAACCCAAGCCGGCTGTAGCTCCGACAGCTAGCCCGATTAACCCGTTCCTTCCGAGCGACGAGTTCATTTTTCACTAAGCATAAACGTCAGTTGCCTTCTTAACATGACTGTCTGTAGTAACCCTCAGGATAACAGAGGCATGAGTCCAAATTCTTATCGTAAATAGAGTGATCCTAACGTTACTGTGGAAAATAAGGTTGACGAGGGCCACGCTTACTGCTACCACGTTAGCCCAACGTCGTTAGCCTTTCGCTAGCTGGCTAAAAACAAACTGACGGTTTTTGATAAGATTAACCCCCAATGTTTAAAAATTCGCTTTGTACCTAATTTAAATACAGCGACGATATAATTTAAAGATAAACTACGGTGTTTATACCATATCGAGACATGAAAACGTTAGTCGCCTGGCCTCAATGATGCTATGAAAATATATAACTAAGTTACATCTCATCAGCACCACGTTAGTCAACGACGCTGGCGCAGGGGAAATTAACTTCCGGCTTCACCTTACAAAGTAAAACCTTTTGACAACTGGGATGCAACATTTCCGGTAGGAAAATAAAATACACGGAATCTACACAAGGTCAAATATTCTTAAAAATCACACGAAAGCCTAAATTGTGATATATTAAATATGAATATGAATTACTATTTAGAATATCTAAATATTTAAAATTCATTAATATACCCCAGGTTGTTGTCCGTAGCCCTGTGTCAAAATCATGTTTAATATACATGTTTAATATATTCAACTCAGCTATAAACATAAATACAATTACAGTACCAATAATTGCTATACATTTATTAATGTATCTTTGCCAATAGGGCTATCTGTGAATTTGGTAAATAATGATGATAGAGTCTTCCAAAAAGTAAATCCAACTGTGAAAGTTCTGTAACTGTGTTGGGTACCCTGTCCCTCACCCAATGACGGCTCCATCCTCCAGTAACGGTTACAGATAATGGATGCATGGGAATCTCTGTGATTCTCTTCCACCTCACTCATCCTGCGTCTTTCTCACTTGTGCCACTCACAGCACACATAACATTAGTCATTTCCTTCACTGCCAGCGAGAGATGCCAATAATCTGTCCAACGAAAAGAAGAATATTAATCATTAAGTCAGCACATGAAGTCAGTGGCACAAAAAGTGCTCCAAGGCTATTTTCTTTTTTCTTACATTTTTACACCTTTCCTTAAATTTTACTGGTACATTGAGTTTTAAGGTGAGCACAGAAAGACCTTACTGCTTCAGCAGATAAATCCAAAAGCTGCTTAATTAAGAACTAAAATCCAAATTAAAGCTACAGTATGTAACTTTTTCCACCTTCTTTGTAGAGATATGCTCATTTTGGATCTTAATGGGGAGAGGTACTGTTAATGTTTCTATAATACACAACAACCCACTGAACTGTCTGGCACCAGTGCCCCATCACTGGAGATAAGTGAAAAGTAGCTGACAAACTCAAAGGAATCACTGTGTATTCACTGAACACAATATTCAGAGTAGAATCTTTCTATATTAATCAAAACAACGAATTTATTTGATCTTTACTGGACTGTTTATGACCTAAATTGATACTGAGTATACCATAAATTAGTTTAAAGTTAATTGATTAGTGACTCTTAGATGAGCTAAACAAAGGGTGCAAATGATATTCCCACAAGAAATGCAGTCAGACCAGTCTATTAACATAGCAGCAAGACTCGTCTCTTCCCAAGAAATGCTTCAGGCACTGAGCAGGCCAGCTGCTTACGCCACTAGTGGGATTCAGAAATAAAACTGCTTGTTGCTTGTTCATTACAATTTGTCCTAATCATAGTACTAATATAATGAATAGATTATATTCATTTATATATCTTCATGTTGATATATATGTTAATATTTACTTCAACTACAGCAGAGTTTTTGCTATAATTAATGCAGCATAGTACTGGATTCTGCATTTTTAATGGTTTCCTGTGGCGATTTATGAAAAAAGAATTAGAGAGAAGTGAAAGAATGAGTACTTGCAGCCTTCAGTGAAAAGTGTTGAATCCAGAAAAGTGCAGACAGGTTTTAATTCATCTTGCCATCCATTCTGGGAAGTGCCTGTTTAATTTTTCAGCATGACAATGATCCCAAGCACAGTGCTAATGCAGTGGATTGGGGAATGGGAGGAAAAAATAAAACACTAATGTCATGGAGGGGATAAATGTCATGGGGGGAAATATACTATTTGTTGCCTATATATCATCAAGATGAATGGGCGAGTTTAAGCTGTAAAGTTTCAGACAGCATTTACACCCATAAGCAAAACCATTAATACTGGTGGTCTTGATAATGGTTATGGTGATACACTGTGTGCATGTGGTTGTAGAAGTACATAAACTCAATACTCAAGTAAAAGTGCAAGTATTGGCCTAACACAGTTTTTTACTACCAGCACCACTTCAAATGTTACATGCTTCACATTATTTAAAACTTTTAAGTAAGTAAGGAAGCTATAGGTAAAAGTATTTCACTAAGAAAACATTTTTTATACAATACTAATTATGGTAATTATGGCAAATCATTTTAAACATTTTAAAAATACCGGTAAAAAAAATAACTCTTAGTACAGGCGGAGCTGATTTTAACCATTTTATGAGCTGACGGGTTGTTATCCCATGATGATATATTAGCATTTATCAGTTCATATATTTTTATATTAAAATCACCAGATGGTGTCAATGTGTAACATTAAATCAACGAACATCGATTATAAATATGAGAAACACATAATGACAAACAAGAACAGAAGATATATCAACCGATCAAAGAAAATGTTAAAATTAGCCTTAGCACTAATCTAAAGTGTTATTAGTTATTATTTATCAGTCATCAGTTATTATTTTTCTGGAGTGGGGACTGAAAACATGTGGACCTGTCTGGGTCGTAACCCGCCCTCCCGTGTTTTTTCTCCGCCCTGTCGAGTTTATAAATGGGATCAGTCGCGTCCCGTCTGCAGGGTTTGTTAGGTTTGTGCTGCTGAATGGGTGCAACATGGCGGACGGAGGTAGATGCGGTTCGGTGGATCCAGTTCTCGGGTGTCAGCGCGAATGTGTCATGTGTTAGGTTGTCAGGTCTCATGGTAAACAGCGGAGGGACAGTTTTCAAACCGTACGTGACAGAAGATTTGGGGAAATGAGCGTCAAGTGAGGATTCCGAGATGAGCCGACACGCAACAGGTAGGAGAAACAAGTGCAAGTGTACACGCGTCCCGCTGCTGTCTCCACGGTGACGGTGGCGCCGCCGTAAATTGTGTGTTTTACTGAGAAACATCCGATAAATGTCTAGTTTCTTTGTTGCGCGTTCTTCCTCATCACCTTGAAGAGTTGCCGCGTCTGCTTATGAGCCAACGTTTTGAAGGGCGGTGAGGAATTTGCTGGACCCGTTCCTCCGCTGGTCATATAACAGGGCCCGTTGGAAATTCCAGTCGGGCGTGTTTTCAGTAAAAATATTGACTTCCTGTGAACTTTTCAGACGTCCAGGACTCTGTGCAGGAGAGTGTGCCCTCCCCGCCGCTGCCTGCCGATCATGTGCTCAACTCTGGAGCTGTGTTATTCCCTGGTAGCTATTAATCCACATCACTAAGCCGGTTCTACTTGCTTTTATGTTGTTTACAAGAACGATGCTTACATCCCAACACAAGCATAACATAAGAGTAACATCCCTGGATGAAATATTAAAGATTCACTCTGAACATCCAACACCATTCAGTTCTGTTGGCGTTATTAAATGCATGTGCAAAGTTCTTAACTTAATATTAATACCGCAGATTCGTCTTTGTATGGTGATGTGTGAATTTTCTGTTCTCTTACGGCACAGGTGCTTTTGATCAACATGGGTGCCATTTGATCGTGTTCCCAGTGGAAGGGCAGGCCAAGCTCTCCTCCGAGCTCAGCAAAGCAGAAGTGGTGGACTTCATAAATTACTTTCATTGTCTGCACAAGTATGTGGACTCAGTAATGCAGGCTTATTATGCGTTTGTGGGTGGGTGTGTGTGTGTGGGAGGCAGTACAAGATTAACTGATGGCTTTTGTTTTCTCCTCAGTAAGAAGCAGGAAAAACAAAGTTTGGTATCAGTGGTGGCTGATCTGAGGCATGCATTGCTCCCAACAGCCAGATTCATAGCTGAGATGGTGCTTCTGCTTGAGGTATGGTCATGTCAGTGTGCTGTGTGTGTGTACCAGCTGGCAAGTCTGTTTCCAATAGCCTTTTTGAAACTAGACATGCATGATATGCAGAAAGTAATACCTAAACAATCCACAGTTATGGCCCAGAAAGACTGAGATTTTGGCTGACTATTATTCTATAATAATATTAAATATTTATTAGATTAATAATTGTTATAATATTCTGCATTAGAAGTGGACTGGAGTCAACAATGTTGCCAGCGCAGTAATCAAAAAGTTCAAAATGATGTTTTGATGACACCTATACCAACAGTTTTTAAAAAGCTCTTTTGGTGGGATTTGCCCACATTTATTGGGGACAGAGACTGTCAAGGAAACCTTTTCCTGTGGAGAGAGTAATCTTAACACTAGAACTGAGTTTGGCCTGGGAAGAATGTCCCATCCTGAAGAGTATTCTCTGGTGGTGCAGTAAAGACAGGACTGTGAGGAGGATTGTCACATGTATGGCTGGTTAAATGCTGCGTTATTTAATAAAATGCTTAAATGAAATTGAATTAAATTGGCTCAATTATGTGGGGATCCTGCATTTAAAAAGATGGATCATCTCTTTTATAACTTTTCTAACTTTTATAGTTGCCAAGTTGTTGTCAGTTTGCAAACTGACATGTTTATATATTGCATTTTATTTTGTGACTACACACTGCTGAGTTAAGGAAAACCTCATAATTGCCTTTTTATTTTCTTCATTTATGTGTGGTGGTCCGTTGGTATTTTCAAATGATTGTGTGGCAACAGAGAATGTGAGGCTGTTATGATTAGGAGAAGACTGCCCCTCCCTTCCTTTTTTTTTTTAATTTTTTTAGTTTAAATTCGGCAAAGAGACTAAAACAATAAAAGCAACATGCTATTGCTTGCATTATAAGTAATGTAGGATCTGTGTTACTGGCAGCATGAGCAACCAAAGTCACTCGATTCCCTGATAGTAGTAAAATATTGGTTAGTTCTTAATATTCGGCCTGATTTTCCAGCATCACAAGCGGACGGTCCACAGCGTGTACATAATTCAGCCCAAAAAGAAGGATGTGGTCAAGCTGTTGCTGAAACTCCTGGCTCCATCCAAGCTGAACAGTGTCTCTTTTAAGGTGACTGAAGCAAAACATACTGCATTTCAGATTTAACCTCAGTAACTAACATGGATTTAATCTTTTGCAGAGAGTGTTTTTGAAAGAAATCTCAGAGCTCTCCAACCATATTGACCGAAGCCAGCTGACTGCCTCACTGGGTGGCTACTTTATTTACTGTCACCAGAGCTGGGTGGCCTTTATTAAGGTAACTTGTGTTTGGACGATCTAGTCCCAGCTTCTCCCTGTCATGTATTTCATATATTTGAGTACGCAGTGGTAACGCTCCAAATTCCTGAAGAGCAGTACAAAGCTTGTTGTTTGGAAAATCTGTTGCTGAAGGTTTTTCATGAATCTTTCACTGTCATCCTAGGAAAATATAATTTTAGGTAATTTATTTTCAACAAAACAGCAGGGATATATTTTTATAATTTTACTGTCTTAATAGGTATTTATGATTCTGCTTACCCAATATTATCTTCATGTTCAGTTTCTTTCCTTCACAAAATGCTACAACACTGTGCTTAACCTTCGCTCATGGTGAGCTTAATATTTTCTGTTACATCTTTGTTTATACTGGGGAAACGGGCTCAAATTCTGTTATTTAAGGATCTGTTTATTTATTGACTTATTTATTATTTTAAATCAGAAAAACTAGAAGAGCATTAAGAAGTATATGGGGTATTCAGAGTTAAAAACCGATGACTGAACTAAAATGTCACACAGGAGAGGTTGGGGGGAAAAAAAAAAATCCTACTTCAGTCAGTTGCTTCTCTTTACGGCCACAAAGGAAACCATCAGTCCTCTGGAGAAAATCAGTGTGTCTGGCAGCTGAGGCTGGTTTTATCCTCAATGTCTAGATGTCATAAAACGTGTTGACATGAAACCAGAATATACTGTAGCTCATAAATATTGTTTTAGTTTAGTAATGTAAAAAATGTGTGGGCAGTTTTCATTTTTAAAAGTATTTATAAGCACTGTGCACTGGCTTCTGTGGTTTTTGAGCATTGTTGGCAAACTAGTAGATATCAGCAGGAGGGGCTGAAAATATTGGCTTTTAGTTGAGCTTTTAATTTACTAAAATAAAAGATTAGCTACTGTACTTGTGACCTTTGCCTAGATGCTGTCTCTAACAGGTTGGTGTCATATTGACTCTACTGCGGTAAAGTTAACTGCCCCGATCAGAACAGCTCAAGTCACCCTTGATGTTTACTAGTTTCAATCTGCATACAGTACTAACACTATGCTGAGTACATCAATCAGGCATAAAATTATGATCACCTGTGCAATTTTATGCAATCCAGTACATTGGCTCTACTATGAATTCTACTTGTACAAAGTTATAATTTCTCAGGTTTTTTTTTTTGGCTGAAACTGTCAGAAAGGTGATAATTCTACTGTATATAATCCAATTTTAATATGTTTGAGAAAACAATCGAACTATCTTATAAGAGAGTGCACTACAGTCTGACTCTACTACCCACTTTGACCCAATAATAAATGGAGAATGTTGACGGTCCAATATTTTGGAAAAAATATTGATGTTCTATTGTACCTGTACCCAGTGTTCTAAAATGTACTACATGGAATACAATGATGCAAGTAACCCATTAATGAATTTGTTAGTGTAGTGTTACGTGACTGTAAATATGTAGGTTTTGATAACAATGTGACCACTAACTGGCGTCTATAAATTCAGTGTCTCTGTTTAGCCTATTGTCCTGTGATCCTGAGCTCTGGTGCTGTCCGTCTTTATAAAATTGTAAAAGTGATGGCCTCTCTCAGCCTTTGGAACTTTCGTTGTCTTATCTGATTGGCTTACAATAACAAAACTGAGAATCTCACCTACATTATGCCTTTAGAAACATAAGTGTCTCCTCCTACTTTGTTTTCATTTTTACTAATGGATCTTGGCTCCAAACAGATCTTTACAAATGGCCCAATATAATATTTGGCCTCGAACACCTATTTCATGCCTGGGTACAATGTTCTTGGATGAGATGTCTGTAATTATTTGACAAATTTACTATTATGAGCAGACTTCATTGCTAGTCCGTAAATAGGCATCTTTCCATAAGCTAACCACTCTGACTTGTTCAGTTTGTTAAACACATAACAGACTGATTCACAGTAAAAATTCTGAAGTAGTCTTATGATCAGTCAGAGGGTTCAACACAAAGTAACATTGTACCACTCCACACAAATATTTTTCATTTATCTGATGTACAGTACTACAGGCAAAATATTTATTCCGACTTAATATTGCCTCTTTGTGATGGAGAACATGCTCCGCTTACTCAGTCAAGATGTGCTTTTCACTTGTGAATCTATTCCTTACATCCCTCCAAGCAGCCTGCATCTATTGTTTGTTACCTTGGTGAAGCTTGTGTAAAACCCTTGTGTAATCAGCTGACCTCATTAGCAAGTGAAAGGAGCCCCCCTTTCCATCAGATTATACCTTCAGTGATGGTCCACGTGGGCGTTTGGCCATGATGGCAGTATTCATTAATCATGGCGGTTCGCCACCTACAGGAGACCTGTTTAGCATGCAGCTACACTCTGTTCACTAACATGGATGTCCATGACATGTGATGAATCTTTCTTTTGCATGCCTTATTTTTGTAACAGTTATTGGAGTATTGGATGTTAATAGAGAGAATGCAAATGTTATGTTATGATGAAAGTGTTTTAAGTGACTTTCTGCTGCTTCTTGTAGGAGATTGATTCGTTTGTCCAGGAGTTTCTGTCTGTGGTCCAGCGATTGCCTTCATCCATCTCCACCCTTCAGGCCCTTTCCAGGCTACCGCTGCCCGCCACCTACACCGAGCTCCAGCACTTCTGCTCCACTAATGATGCCAAGTTCCAGCAGCTCAGGAGGTCATTCTTATGTATTTTAAACTTTTTTTTTTTTTTATCTGATTGTTTGATTAGCTTTTTGGCTCTTATAAACACATACTCGTGATGACTGTTTACAGACAGAAACTAAAAATGCAAAATACTTTTTAGGGAAGTTGATGATCTGAGTATCTGTTATTTTAGTGTTGCTTTTTTTCAATAGAGCTCTATTTTTCTGTTCTAAAACTTCGACAATGAAACCTGAACCAAATCTGGCAATGCAGAGTTGAGCCTGCAATGAATACTGATATCATTATTGGGCGGTGTGAATTTTTTTTATTTACCCCCCTTACTAATTGAAACTGGGCTTACAATAACTGTTGAAGATGCAAAAAGCACAGTAAATGTGGGCAATTTAGCATTATGGTTGGATGAATTGGGTTATCAAAATAAATGCCTTACTTTAAGAAACATCCCTGTCTCTTTCAAAAGACAATTTATTTTGTTTAAATGTAATGTAAGCAGGTTTAGAAGAACTCAACTTTGATTTAAATTAGCAACTATCTGATTAAAGAAATTGAACAGGATTATAAACTGAAATCTGGTACCACTTTACTTAGTTTTGAATGCACCTTTGTTAGAGGTCCAGCTGCATGAACTTCAGGTGTAGCCAGTTTGCTACAGGCAAACCAGTTCAGGTCAACAAAACACTCCTTTGTTTTTGGATACATTTTCTTCTACACACTTGAACCATCTTCAGGCATAACTGTGTTCGTGCACATAATTACTGTATGTTTCATGGTGCAGGGAGCTGGGGCTGGATGAGCTACTCAGGCACTGTGAGAGTGTGGTGGAAAAGCTTTGTCACCCTGAGATGGAGCCGTGCTACCAGGCGATGGTTGGCACACCACTCTTTACCCATACTGCATTTGACATGCTCCAGAACCACAGCAGGTAGATCAGGCAGCTGACTCTCTAACCCACTGTTGGTTGCATGCATACCATGCAACAATGTTGCAATGATTCACTGTTTTGAATTGTTGTTCCAATGTGCAAAGGTTTTGTATTTTGATGAAAGCTTGTTAAATCTGCAAAAATATACTTGACATGACATATTCTGTTAACCCAATTAAAGGGTTAAAATATCATAAAGTCATGGTGCTTTTATACTATCAAATCTTATTTTATGTAACACAGCAACAGTGCACCATCACACAGTAATGGCTCCTGGCTAAAAGCTTGATGGCAACTCTTCTACAGACAATCATTCTTTTAATATGAAGCCCACACACAAAGACAAGTCAGAGAGCGAGGAGCTGAGCTGTCTGATATTAACATATCACTGAAGTAACGTGACTATCTCTCTTTGGTTTTACTTCGTTGTCTTCAACTGCTGCCGTCACGATTACTTCACCTCGCTTACTAGCAAAGCTCACACGTGTGCAGCAGTCTAGAAGGAAAAGGTGATAGCTGACATTACGTACTACATTACTTATTCAGCCTTAAAGGGGGAGACACCATTGCAACTTGCTCTCTATGGCTATAGTTTAGGGTGTAAATGTACATTAATGCTTTGATGTCCCTATATTAAAATATCCAATTATAGCTGAAAAACTCCAGATGACATCACCCAGAGGAGACATTTTGATATAGTGAAGACAATGGGAAGTTTAATGGCATTTATGTTCATGTACTATCAAACTAGAACCTTAAGAAGCAAGTTGAAAATCAGTGAAGGCATCCTTCAATCTGTGAATTTAGAAAAGACTAAGAGTATAAATTGATGAAAGTTGTTAAAGGTAATTAATTTATCATTTCCAGGTTAACTGCAGCCAGAGATAAGGTGGAGCTTCTGTGGCAGCAGACCTTCTCTAAGGCTCAACTGCAACTGCAGGTGTTCCAGCTACGAGATGATGCACTGCGGGTAAGTCAAATAACAGTTTCTTTGTTCTGGGATATATGAACTGTGGTAAATTTGCCTCTTCAGAGTTGTTTGTTAAACTCTTAAAAAACAGAAGCAAGCCACCTAGGGTCTGCTTCCAATTTGTCTATGGTGGAGATTTCTAAAAAATGGACTGACAACAGGACTTTTATGATCGTAGTATTTTTTTAGTAAGAATTTATAAGTTAAAGCTTATAAAGATTTTATGAAGTGTCAAGGAAGTGATTTGTATAAGCAATGTGTGTGTGGGGGGGCATTTTACTGTGTTCTATGTCTTGAAAGAGTAAATCATTGTCAACAAGTGCAGGTGAAACCTAACATTCCCTTAATATTGTACTAATTGTTAATCATATGGTTGAGCTGAGATTGAATAATTATTCTCATAATTGGTTATTGGTTTGAGATCTTTAACACCAGGGAAGTGATGTCAACCACTGAAGTTGTACCATTTCTTAATTAAACAAAGTTCCTACTAAGTTGCACAATTTTTCAATCAAATGGTCGTTATTAGTCCCTGGAATCATTTTCCTGTTTGTGATTTGTGACACCTTACAAATTTTCTGAAATAGTTTTTTGAAAAACCAATTTCAAAAATGTGAGTGTTAGTAAACCTGACTTCATCTTATAGGTCTCATAAAGAAAAATTACAAAAGTGGTGGATATTTGAAAATGTTAAGATAATCTTTTATATTTCTGTGGCTTGTTCCATTTTAGCTGGATATTAATTCTAGGCTTAAAAGTAGTAGTAGTAGTAGTAGTAGTAGTAGTAGTAGTAGTAGTAGTAGTAGTAGTAGTAGTAGTAGTAGTAGTAGTAGTAGTAGTAGTAGTAGTAGTAGTAGTAGTAGTAGTAGTAGTAGTAGTAGTAGTAGTAGTAGTAGTAGTAGTAGTAGTAGTAGTAGTAGTAGTAGTAGTAGTAGTAAAGAGGCTATGATTAAAATATTGATAGCTATTAGCTGAATGTGTTTTCCTGTGTTTGTAGATCACAGAGCAGATTGAAATGCTTCTTCAATCAAAGCTCCAGCCTTACAATATAGAAATTGCCAAGGATTCTGCAAAGGCCGTGACGTTGGTGTCCCAGTTTGAGGCGTCCATTCACACTCCCGCTATGGTACTTAATGAGTTTATGTTCTGTCTTATTAATCTGTGCTTAATTTGTGCTCAGTTTTCTTTTCTTTGGTTCCGTTTGGGCTAAATGTAGACAGTGCCGTCGGCCGTAACTTGGTGTAAGTGTTGGTATCCATTTAATTTGTATCCTTATACAAGCAGAAAACTCCCCTCCCACTTACTGTGCAGGCACTTGTTCGCTGTGCTGAGGATGTGATCCACACATTAGCAGAGATCCTGCCGTTTGACAGTCAGAGCAGGGAGCACTGGGTCTTGGATCTGGAGAGGCTGAAAGACAAACTCTATGCTGCTGTGCACTTCATTCTGCAAACCCTCAGGGCAGTTTGCAACTACCATCACTACTACAACAAGGCAAGCTCTAGATCCTAGAGACCTGCATTCAACTGCAGTTTCGATTTCGCTTTAAGAACGGTGTGACTATTACTATACACGCTGCACATCCTGATCTCGTTTACTCTTCTTCCTACAGGTCAGGAGATGGTACACTCTCATCCTCCGTGAAAACTTTCTTCAGGAGTTGCTCTCAGGCGTTAATGGAACACAGCGGCAGAAGAACTGTGGTTCAGTCCCTGCATGGAGGCACAAACTGTCAAACTTCCTGAAGAAGAACCCGTCTCCTAGTATAGAGGAACTGCTTCAGCTAGATCATTTGTCTAATGTCATCCCAGATGATGAAATCCAGCAGGCGGGGAAAAAGATGTCTCAGCGGTAAGAGACTTGAGTTGGAGATACAATTTTAGTGCATTCATTGGCCAACAAATCTTATTCACCACATATGCCGCCGCAAAGTTTCTTAGTTCTTTGGTGATTGTTGTAGCTGATGTCAACCTTCTTAAAAGACAGTTTTGCTAGTTTAACCATTAAAGGGCTATGTTGGAACGTATCTCCACAAACTTTACATTGTTGTGCTGTCTTAAGTGTCATGTTTGTTTATTTATTTATTTAAATCTGGAAAGATTCTTCCCATTAACTGCACATTATTTATACCAGCAAGAATACGTTTGGAAACACGTACATAATTTTGTTGGTTTATTCAATTAATTGATTGGAAATGGATCACAAATCTAAATTTAACAATTTTTTTTTCCATGTTCGAGCATAGAAACTTTCAAACTGTACCGTAAATTTTTAATGTTAAACTGTACTTTTAGCAATAACTGCCTGACAAATCTGTGGGATTCTACTTTAGTTTTTCAAGAAATTCAGGTGTGGATGCGTGGAGATGTTAAAACATCTCAAAATAAGTGAATGTCCAGAAAGCAATGACTTTATATTTGTCTTTTTCTCCATGGGGAGTGACCTTTTATTTTCAGCGCATATTAAAACAAAAAATGGCCAAACAAAAAATGATTTTCTTTAAAAATTTGTCTCACTATACACATCTTATTCTCAGGTTATTCTGAGATCTAGCCAAGAAATCAAAGGTTTCCTTAAAAACTGAACACTAGTCTCCTGAGACCTAATGCAACAAGATTCATTCAGAACATAAGACTCAGTGGAAGGCCCAACTACACATCTTCCTAAGAAGACAAGTACTTACGAGTGTCTTCCTTGAAAAACAGACGTTTTCCTGCTCTTGATTTGGCCGCATTTCTTGAATAAAACAACGAAACCACTGTGGAGACTCTGAGTAGAGAACACAGGTCAGCTGGCATGATGGGCAGAGTTGCCAAGAAAGAAATCTCTTATGAGGTTGGCAAATCAGAAAAAAAAAGGTTACAGTGGGACAAGATGCCTTAACATTGGACTTTAGATGACTGGGCTGACAGTTTGAGCCTCAAAGTATAAGGTATCTGGATCCAAGTGAAGAATATATTCTGGAAGCTCTTGAAAGGGTGATAGATGACTATCCCCATCAGTGAAGCATGGAGGTGGGGAATGTAATGATCTGGAGATGCTTTGGTGATGGGAGGCAATGGATACCAATCCATACTGAAGACGCATGCCGTTCCCACTGGGCACCTACTGATTGTCTTGCTGCAAAATTATACCCAATGAACCCAACATTCTGGCTGGTTGTGTAGGAAGTATCTGGAGAAGCTATCAGGACCTATAATGGAGAATACTCCAGGATAGCTTGGCAAGCTCAGTCACCAGATCTGAACCTCGTCCAGCTGATGTGGGAGAAGATGGACTGAAAAGTTAAGGAACACTGCCCAACAGCACAGCAGACCTTGAGTAAGAAATTGCACGAGAATATCTGCAAAAACTGATCAGTAGAATGCCGCAGATTCGTCAGGCAGTTTTTGCTATAAAGGTTTTAACTTTGAAATTTGACTTAACAGTTATTCTGAGCTCAAATATGCTTAAATGAACTGTTTTTTGTATGTGTGCTTCAATTTATTTTTATTTATTATTGAGTAATATTACTGAAATTTTATTTTTAACTTTAGACTAAAATTTGTAGTCACACTTTCTTGTATAAAAATACTATACTAGCATGGGGAGACGTATTGTAGACTCTCCTTTATGCTGGCGTGGGACATAACTTTCTGTTTTGGCTCAATGTTTGTTGGTGGGTTGAGTATGACAGTGAGATTTTCTATTTTTGTTGTCTCTTTGTGTTTTTGTTTCATCTCTCAGATGAAACAAGACAGTCACCCATCTTGTTTCATCTGACAGAACAGAATTACATGAATATTTGAGAAGAGCAAAGCAATTATGCCATAATTTGAAATTAAGCAAAGCTGTTATGCATAATTTATAAGATGTGGTTGTTATGGCCACATTCCAATTTTTGCAACATGTAAAGATGTTAATGTAATAAGGTGTATATGTTGTAGGAGAAATGGGGAGACTTGCAAAGAACTGCAGTGATGGAAGCCAAAAGTAGTTTGGATAGCTTTTGGTTTGTTGTTTTTGTTATTTTAACTCCTACCAGTTGCCTCCGGAGCTGCACTTAAGTCCTAGAGTTGCCCTTTTTCTTCTCCAACAGGCCACATAACCACATGCTGTTCTCAGGAACCTGATTCGGTGAAAACAGTCATTAACATAAAACTAAAGAAAACAACTTTTCTTTGGTTTGAACAATGTTCGTCATCATGTGGGGCGCGTCATGCCAACTTAGGTTAGGTTTTAGACCATTGGCAAACACATTTTTTGAAACTCATTTTCATCTTTCTTTTATCAGGTGCATGACCCTGAGGAAACTTCTAATTTCTTCAGCACCTGTGGCCATTGGTCACCTCCAGCTGGCCTTACAGTGGCAGTATGAGTTGTTGTGCAACAGCCATGTAAATCAGACTTCTGCTCAAAGAGCTACAAGCAGTAACGCCAAGAACGCTCAAGACAGCTCTTTAGAGTCCCCTAAATCAGAACATGGTAAAGAAGTCAGTGTTCTTGAAGCATCACCTTCGAATAATATGGCTCCTGGAAACATTTCAGCTGAGCACCGACCCCCTTCCCTCAGCTCATTCGACTCGGGCTTTGATGGAGCAGGGAGCACTCCGCTTGAGGCCAAGGGAGGGAGGGAAAATGTGGAGGTTCTGCCTAGACTGGCTGGGACCAGGGACTATTTGAAAGCTGCCATGAGCCAGGCTGATATCCATAAAGATAACATTTCAAGCTTTACAGATTCTGGGGATCATGGACAGGTGCTTGACTTTAGCTCTGTCGAAAACTCTTCCAGGGCTAGCATCCAGATCATCCCTAAATTAACTGTGGATTCCATTAATTTGGAAATCAAAGTTAAGCGCTCAGCTGCGATGCCCAATAATCCTTGGCTTAGCCTGCCGGTGGATGATCTAGAAAATTCCTACACTGTCACCATCACGCAGAATGCCACACCCCAGAAAAGAGAAATACAATCTTATGATCCCTCAGACTCCCACACAAAGGCCAGCCACACCTACAGCCCTCAAGAGGATTCCACAGACACGGGGGAGTTGAGCAGCACACATCCCCGAGAGCCAGAGAACAGGGATTGGAGACTACGGTCACAAAGCAATTTGGAGGACCCTGACCTAAGTCACATCAGCAACATCCTCTCCAGCACTATTGCAGATGAAAGAGACAAGTCCATCTCCAGTACAGAGGGCATTCCTACTCTTCTCTGGGATTCATACGACCTCCATCCTCCATCAGACTTCAGGTATTTTTGTAATTTGCGTGACGATCCCTGATCAGTGCACAATAATTGGCACATAGCTGAACAAAGTAACACATGAAAATAGCTATGGTAAGTAAATAAAATACCCTGCACACACCTTGATCAATTATGTTACATTTGTCATTACTGAAAACGGACCAATAAGATTACTGCTATGCTCTTCATTGACTCTGTGTATTGCTGTCACTCAAGCTGTGGCAGGTTACAGAATGAGAGTGAATTTTCTCATCTTGAAACTACTGTGTATAGTTGGCTGGAGATTGCGTCCCAACATTTTTCAGAGTAAGAAAGCATAGAAATTTCAGAAAACATTGCTCACATCTTTGAAAATCATCTTATTACAGCCTATTATTATTATTATTATTATTATTATTATTATTATTATTATTATTATTATTATTATTATTATTATTGTCCTTTCAGCTTTTCCCGTGAGTTCAGGGTCGCCACAGCAGATTACTGTCCGCATGTTGATTTGGCACTGTTTGTTTGTTTGTTTTTTAATGCCGGATGCGCTTCCTGATGCAACCCTCCCCAATTTCTACCGGGCTTGGACCGGCACTGCACAGCTGGGGAGGGGGATGGGCTGTTAGGTGTTCAGTGTCTTGCCCACAGACAATTTGACATATAGCCGTAACCGGGGATCGAACCACTGACCCTGTGGTCGACTGCATTACCAATTGAGTTACAGCCCCCCTATTACAGCCTCTCTCATAAAATAAAAGATTAAATTGTCTTTTTTTGGCTCTTTTTTTTTCTTTCAGTGGGATTGATCTCTTACTAAAGGACTGGGATGTGAAAGAGCAGGAGGGTTTGAGTGAAGTAGAGAAGGTCCTGGACAGGGCTGATGAAATACTTAAGGTAAGAGATGCACAATATGATGCTGCTGTAAATAAAAGCTGTGACAAGTGATTTTTACTGTTGAAGTCTGCTGCTTTTTTTTGATGGGTTACAAATTCCCAGCTTATATTGCGCTTCTTAAATTCTCACTTGATCTGATCAGCAGTCTTGTTACAGGAGGAAGAAAATATTTTGGCTCAGGAGGCTGTGCTTGAAGCTCTGCTGAGGTCAGAGGACAGGCACCATTGTTGGCCACTGTGGGACAGTGAGGACCAGTGTGCTGTGGTATGTTAAATACGGATTGAATCAAAGATGTAAACTGTGATGTTGGAGGGCTGCTCTTTGGTGACCGTTTCTTAGATGATATTAATTGGATCCTTTTTCTAATCTTAAGCAAATTAAAGAATGGGCCACAACCCTAACTGGAGAGAGCTGTGCATTTCTCACTGTGCCATTATCATACTATCAGTGTCTGTAGTCTTTAGTGGGAATGTAATATATTCATTGTACCTTTTTAAAAACAAATTGGCCAAATCTTTACAAAAATCCATTGTGATTTATCAAACTGAAGAAAAACTAATGTAAGTTTCACCACAATACATGCCCGTACATGATTTATGTTAAAAAGTGCATTAAAAAGTCTGTTCTGCTAGATACTGCATATGCAACTTGTGAACTAGTTTAAACAACCAGTGTAAATCTTGAGTCTCTTTTAATTCTGGTTTATTTGCTTTTGCTCAGATGTCATCCAGTGAATCAACAGAAGTTGGAGTTCTTGGCCTTGAGGACTGCCCTGATCCTACAAAATCTAACAACCTTAGTGAAAACACATCAACTGGATCTGTAGGTGAAACGAAGGCTTCTGAAGAGGACTGGCACTGTGCTGACGCAGATCTGGTAACCTCTCACAGCGGGGCAGACCTGCTGATGGAGCTAAGGAACATTCGTGTTCTAGATGAGCTTATCATTGAGGAAAACTTGAAGGTCCATGAGCCCAGATGCAGTCAAGCAAACCTCAACAATGAACTTTCTGGGAGCAAACCTTTATGCATAAATGGATCATCAAGTGTGAGCAACGAGCAGGAGGTTTTCCAGTTAGAAATGGAAAAGGAGAAGCGAGAGGTGAAGAAGCTTGAGAAGAGTTTCGAAATAAAGGATACAAAGAGCACTCGCAAGACCGTATCCAGAAAGGTGGTAAAATGTTCGCTAATGGAGAAGGTTAGAACTGAGGATGTGGAGGAACAAGCACTCTTTGATGAACTTATGTCAGACAGTTGGAACAGATCACAGGGAATACACTCAATATCTTTGGACCAGAATGAGGAGAGATGCAAAGCTGAAAATGTTAAAACAGAAATAGGTCCTGATGGTGGCAAAGGCACCACAATACATAGTGATTTGCTCGAGTGTCAAGAGCTTTCTTGCTCTGAGCTTAATCCAGAAATTGATACAGAATTATTTAGATCTGCTGAAAATGTTATCACATGCGTACCAGAAGCACCATTAACCCCTAATTTGGGGCCAGATGATGGAGCATTTGACCCAGGTGGAAAATCTCTATTTCTTCCTGTTCCCAAGCCAAGAAAAGCTTTACTTCCTGTGAATAACAACCCCGCAGAACATGAAACTCCTCATTCCACAAAGCTGCTGGATTCAGCTCTGTCCTCAACGATTCAAGACCCGGGTTACGTGCAGCTTCACTTACATGATGATGCATTTGATGCACTGCCAGAGCATGTGACTCCAGCGGGCAGTCAAAAGGCCGTTCTCGAAACAAATGTAAAGGAACACAGCAACAACAACAATAATCACCAAGAGGAAGGCCTGGTGGTGTTGTCTGAAATGAACAGTAAATGCAAAGAGGATACATCAGTGGCACCTGCACTAATGCCACAGACAGATTTATACCAAACAGTGGAAATCCAGACTTTGTCTCCTACAGATGAGCAGTCTCATCAACAGTCAGCACTTCACCTGCCTCCTGAGCAATCTCTAGAGTTTGATCCTGGTGGAAGGGAAACACCAAATGTAGACTTGCCTCATGGTGTTCAGAGTTCTGAAGCTATGAGGGTATCAGTCTCTGGGTCAACTGGGGTTCAGGCCCAGCTTAACATCAACAGGATAGAGGTACGATAGTGGTGTGTAACTTAATTGTTATGATGATGGGTGTCGATTTTAAATGCCAGAGTTCCCAAATATAAACTGAACATACGTAGGAAAATACATGACTTGTTGCCGTTCTCTACATTTTCCTGAGGATCCCAGAAGCTTTCTCTAGACCCCTCCCAAATTGTTCCCCACAGTCCTGAATATGTACCACCTCAGTACTGTATGAATACATCTATTTTGGGACCCCACACCCTCAGTACACAGTCACACCAGCCAACTTTCATTGTGCATCCATGGCTCACTTCTCTGCCTAGTCCTCTTGTAAGTTTCTGCAAGCTGGCCATTTAGGACAGAATGGAGGTGGGATATCGGTGGTCTTGAAAATCATACATTTAAAGTTCTCCAAAATATGGCTGCTTTGTGTTCTTTGTAACTCAGTCGAGTTTACATCTCATAGCCAAAAAAGAAATCAAAGGATAAGTTTTACAGCAGCAGTGTGCAAATGTGCAGCAAGAAAAACAAAGTCAATATAAAAAATCTACAGTACAAATAAGTACAATTTTACAGATAAGTATACACTCTTCAAACAATTAATTGCACTTGGGTATATGTTGTTGCAATCAGTAGTAGGGATGTATATTACAGTGAGTTTTGGTTCACTGGGAGCAGCTGTGCCTCTATCACTTCCATAGGCACTTGGATGTAACGGTCTGTCACTGAAGGAACTGCTGGATACAATCCTCCTTTCTCCCACCTGTACTATGTTCAGGGGCATCCCTGTCCTGACAGCTCTACCTGTAAACTCGGCAGACAGAGTCTGCTCCGTCCTTTTAATATAAAGTGCTTCCGTTATCAGGCCAGTCCAGTTTATTGTTTAACACCCAGGTATCTGTACGAGTCCAAACTCTCTATGTCCTTTCCCTTAATGGTTACTGGTGATTGCGGTGTTTGCATTGCGGAAGTCCACCATGACATTAGTCTGATATTCATTTTCTGATCCATTTGTGAGTAACAGCATTCATTTCATATTAATTTTCTTTTTCTTTTTTTCTGTTTGATTACAGGTGATGGATTGGAAGACCCCCATAGTGCTGGACACTGGGTCTGGTTTGATGAAAGCAGGTTTTGCTGATCAGGACCTTCCAAGTGTTACATTCCCAACAATAATTGGGATGCCAAAATATGAGGTAGATATGTGGTCTTTTATTAAATAATGTAGGTTTTCAGTAACGTGTAACTTTCTTCTCTAAAGCTTTTGTATTGTCTTTGCAGGAAATTATGAACAGTAACCTTGAAAGGGAGGCCTACATTGGACATGAGGCTCAACACATGAGAGGGGTCCTGACTCTGAGGCACCCCATAAAAAATGGGATTGTGCATAACTGGGATGACATGGAAAAGGTAACATGGTGTTAAATGTGATGCGTTAAACAGGATTTTTCTACAGTTCTTTGCTGACAGTGACCCTTTTACTTATCATGGGGAAGGTGTATTTACTGTATACTGTACCTGTGATGTGGTTTTAAATTCTGTATTCTGCTCAAACATTTGGAGAACAATTCTTGCAACTAACACAACCAGCCAGTTCCTTTGATTAACGTAAAGCTAACTTTGGTTTTAGATTTGGCATCACACATTCCAGCAGCTGTGTGTGGATCCAGAGGATCACCCTGTAATGCTGACAGAAGCTGCCATGAACCCCCTGGGGAACCGTCAGCGCACAGTGGAGATCATGTTCGAGTGCTTCAGTGTTCCGTTCACCTATGTGGCCATGCAAGCAGTACTGGCACTTTACGCAACAGGAAGATCAACTGGTAACTGTTTTTTTGGTGTGTGTGTGTGTTTGTGTGTGTGTATTGTGAGCATGTGTGTTTGGGTTCATAGATTTTTAAAGAAAAAAATAACCTTGATCTGGTAGGTGTGGTGTTTGAGTCTGGAGATGGGGTGAGCCACTGTGTGCCAGTATTTGAGGGATACGGTCTACCTCATGCTCTGCAGCGCTTCCCTCTGGCCGGTGCAGATGTTACAATGCAGCTTAAAAAGGTATTCAGCAATACATAAGATGGTTATCACTTACAGAATAGGTCAGGTGATATTTTTTTCTACAAATTCCATGGGTGATATAGAAGATCTCCTCATGGAGGAGAAACTACAACTATTTGTCATTTGTCAACTAATTGTCATAATTGCAAGTTACCCGTCCTTCGAAAATTCAGAATCTGCTTTTGGATTCTGTTGAACAAGACTGACAAGGAAACAGGAACACACTGTAATGCAAAGCGGGTGAATAAATTCTAAAATATAAATATGCATCATCCACATGAGAGTCCTGCTGTATGTAATACTGTTAGTTTGTTGCAGGCTTGGGTCGGTTTATGTGTTGGCCAGAGTCTTTCTTTCACTTGTTGGAAACTGGTCTAAATAAATGTTGACGTGCTTAAAGCTTCTGCAGGAACAAGGGGTGTGCATGCGTACCACAGCAGAAATGGAGATCGTGAGGGAGATGAAGGAGAAGTGCTGTTGTGTAGCTCCAAACTATGACCATGAGCTGACTCAGACGGGGTTGTCCTGCAGAGAGATGCATTACACCATGCCGGACGGACAGATTGTTACCCTCGGCACGGAGCGGTTCAGGTAACTGCACTATTAAATGGAAACTTAATCCACTGAGTGGGGGGAAACAGGAAATCAATATTAAGTTAAATGGTACACATCTTAAATACTCTCCAGACCAGACAAGAGGCTGATAGTTTTAAGGTAAATTTCGCAATAGCAATTGTTGGCTGGATTTCTCACTTTGATCCACTGTTAATTCATCTAGCAGCAGCACCTGGTCAATTGTATCCAGTTTGGTTTATCGCCAGGTACCTGATAAAACCTCAACAGCAATCGTAAACATGCTCAAGTGGTAAAGATGGCAAGTAAAAATCAACATGTTAGCATTTTCAGCCACACTTACACTTGATTTGTTGAATAATGTTAAATGGCAGCTTCAAATCCAAGGCACTCAGGTCTTTCGTGCCATATATCACTGTGGAAACCTGTGCTGCATAGCTGATCTTGGATGCGGCCAATAGTGTAGTGAAAAGAGATGAGGTGTTGATACTTAACAAGATCACTTGTTATGATCTTAACAAGAATCACTTCTGATTGGATAGAAAACTAAACCCTCAGGTGTATTTTAATTCCTTTGATTCATAACTCATAACTCATACTCTTTCACATAAATGGTTGCTTATGTAGCTTCTGCTGCTTCTCATTCACCTATTCAAACACTCGCGCGCACATACACTTACACACCAATGGCGGTGGCCGTCATGCAAGGTGCTCACCTGACCCCAAGAGCTACTTGGTGTTCAGTGTGACACTTCAACATGGAGCCAGGCCCGGGTGTCGAACCACCGACCCCGTGGTCCGTGGACAACTTCCTTACCAACTGAGGAAACAGTTTCATAGATTCCAAAATTAGGAGCATACTGTCTCAAAGTGATGCCGAAAAACTGGTCCATGCATTTGTTACTTCTAGGTTGGACTACTGTAATTCCCTACTTTCAGGATGCCCCAGTAACTCCCTAAAGAGCCTGCAATTAATCCAAAATGCTGCAGCAAGAGTGCTGACTGGAACTAGCAAGAGAGATCATATTTCACCTTCACTAGCTTCTCTCCATTGGCTTCCCATTAAATTTAGAATAGAATTTAAAACCCTGCTTCTTACATATAAAGCTCTGAATGGTCAGGCTCCATCATATATAGAAGACCTCATAGCACCATATCATCCCAGTAGACCACTTCGCTCTCAGAATGCAGGCCTACTTGTGGTTCCCAGAATTTCCAAAAGTAGAGTGGGAGGTAGAGCCTTTAGCTATCAAGCTCCTCTCTTGTGGAACCAGCTCCCAGTTCAGATTCGGGAAGCAGACACCCTCTCTACTTTTAAGTCTAAGCTTAAAACCTTCCTCTTTAATAAAGCATATAGTTAGTTATAGTTATGCTGCCATAGGCTTAGACTGCTGGGGGACCCACCCCCCAATGCACTGAGCTCCTTTCCTCCTCTTGACCATCTCTCCTCTCCTCTCACCCCGCAATTCTCACCACTGTATGTCATTAACTCTGTGTGTTCTCTCCCGTAGTTGTCTTTGTCCTCCTCTGTCCCCCTCTCTCTGTCCCTTTCTGCAGGTGTCCCCCGGCTTTGAAGCTGTGTGTCTTCCAGCGTGCAGCTACTGGTCCTACCAATCTGCCCGATGTTTTGTTGTTGCTTTTTGTTGCTCTGTTCTTTTCTCTCTCCCCTTTCCACTCACCCCAACCGGTCGAGGCAGATGGCCGTCCACCCTGAGCCTGGTTCTGCTGGAGGTTTCTTCCGTTAAAGGGAGTTTTTCCTCTCCACTGTTGCCTATGGCTTGCTCCAGGGGGAATTGTTGGGTTCTCTTTATATATCTTTATAATCTTGACTTTATTCTGTAAAGTGCCCTGAGATGACTTTGTTGTGAATTGGCGCTATATAAATAAAGTTGAATTGAAAAAAAATGGAGAGCCAGATCATAACTGGGAACAAATCTCTGTGCGCAGACACTTTACACAAGGTCGCTACAGTACTATACTGTCTTATAACAGAATGATTCTTCCCCAGGGCCCCTGAGATTCTGTTTAAACCAGACCTGATTGGACGGGAGCATCATGGGATGCATGAGAGCATCTTCAAGTCAATCCTGAGCTCAGACATCGACCTGCGGCGCTGCTTGCTGGCAAACATTGTCCTGTCAGGTAACGGTTGGTTTTTGCTATGACGTTACATCAGTCTGAGGGCTCAAAGATGCACTACAGCACAGCTCATCACACTCTGTGATGTCTTTGATTTTGTTCCATCGGACTGAATTAGTTTCATCTCTTGCTTCAAGGTGGGAACACTCTGCTGCCTGGGCTGCCTGAGCGGCTCCAGGCTGAAATCAAGGGTTTGCTACCAGCTGACATTTCAGAGCGCGTTCGTGTCACGAGCCCCAAAGACAGAAAATTCTCAGTGTGGAGTGGGGGAGCAATTCTCGCCAATCTTCCGACTTTCAGCTCAGCATGGATCAGTCAGGAAGAATATGATGAGTATGGGCCGCAGATAGTCTTCAGGAAGTGCTTCTGAGATGGATTGCGATAAAACCTGCAGTCCCAGCTCCTGTGTAATGTACCACTTTAAATAATTTTAACTAGTGCAATACCCACAGCTATAATGTCATGATAGTGACATGAATTGAACTGAGCCATTCTAACCCCCTTTCAACCCCCCTGTCTTTGGAGTGGGTTTTACCCTTGTCGTTATTGTATCTTGATCTGTCACCTCTTAATTTATATTAGCAGGTTTTGGTTTACTCACTACCTTCTTTTTGACTTTATGAACTCGGATCCACCAATAATGCAAGGATGAAATTTGTGTTCCTGTCTATAGATGTTGTTATCCTTCAGTAACCTTTTAACCTTCAACTTTTAACTTTGATTTCATCAAAGTACACTACTTCTGTGTCCTGTCAGTTTGTTAACGTATTTATGTTAATAACTGTAATTGAAACTGGCCTTTAATTTATGTCTGCCAAGTTTGCGTCCAGAAAAAAATCACTTAAGGGAAGAAACGTGATTCCATATTTATATTTGTATCAAATCAACTAACAAATTAACTTTTTTTTTGTGACATGGTGAAAGTTGTCTATTTTTGAAAAGTGGATCAATGAAGCTGTTCAGTGTTCAGAATTAGGTTGTTTTTTTTTTAAATGGCAGCATGAAATGATTATTAGGGGACATTTCATGTTTTTATTTTTTTCTTATCGTTGCCATAATACGTCAAACATCATGATTCCAAAATCAAATCAAAACCTCATTGTAGACAATGTTTGCTGTTGTAACATGGTCTAAAAAGGAGGGAAGTGTGCACAATTGGCAGATCATGTTTGTATTTCAGAAGGCTGTTGGCTGAGTGATCTCTCCGGTTGTCATGTCTGTGATTAAGTGAAGGGCCATGGTGAACCGTGCAAAGTGCAGTACTGGTCTGTCTTGCTAGTTTTATTTTGTATTCCTAAAATATCCAGGGCTTGTTTGTTTGTGTGTGTGTGTGTGTGTGTGTGTGTGTGTGTGTTAAGTGCCCCAATGGTGCCAAAATACCTGCATGTTTTTTCTTTAGCGTGAATTCTGAGAAGTAGTAATACTTTTGTGTAGCTCTTGCCTTTTTTTCTTTTGCATCAATTGATTTATCGCATGTAATCTAGCTGCACTTTTTTGCTCTTATGGTTTGGCTGCATGCATTTGTGTTTTAGCAATGCCTCTGTAAAAGAACGGGGTTGTCACGTGACCCGAAGCTTAGCTGTTAAGTGGAAACTGCCAAGAAATGTGACTGTACAACTCCTCCTCTACATGTCCTGGAATGATCTGCACTGACTCTAGCAACTTTTCACCTAATAATAATTATTATTGTTACAGTATTATTTGTCTGTCAGTTTTTATAATAAATATTTTATCCAAAGTGTTTTTTTTTTGTTGTTGTTGTTGTTTGTTTTTCCGGTTCTATGTTTCTGTTAACTGAGCAACTGAACACAACTGTTCAGTTTCTCCATGGCTGTCCAGTTATTCTCTTTCCTGCCTACTACCATGAGGGAGTTGGCACAGACATTTTAAATGACATTTAAAACCTGAATATTATTAAAGTCTGTGGTACCTCATGGTAACAGGCTGGACAGAGAAGAATACCTGGATTTGATAAAGGGAACTTACCGGATGGAATATGTAAGCATGGAATTGAAAATCCCTTTCAAAGTAAAATACCATGATTTATTTCAGTCTCTAGAAGACTTGTGTGAAGTTAATTTTTTTTTTTAAAGTGACTAATGAAGAATCTATTGACTTTTAAGGCTTTAAGAACTTTTCTTAAAGTAGTTACACTTTATTTTGATTGTTGCTTTGACCCCTTTAGTCTGTCAGCAGGTAAGTTTTATTTTCTCACAGTTTAGGCACATGAGTTAATACTATTGTTAGGATTCAGTCTATTAATGATGACATTAGTCTAAATAAAAAAACTTGATCCAAGTAGATTTAGAAGCATTTTGATGGGCTATCAGCTTAATACCTAATATGTATATAACTATGTAGAGAGTGAATTAATTTACATGTAACTTTTTTTTTTTTTTGTTAAATACAGCATATACATCATGATGTCATGGATATGAAAATTAGATGCATCTCAAGCAATATCTGGTGACTTTTCTGCGACAAAACGGTGTCCAAAATCTCAGTTGATTGCTCACTATTGAGTAATCTACTTAGTGTACATTACATAGGGAACAGTGAAAGAGTGAACAGGGAGGGATTTCAGAAACTGCGTAGTTCAACACAAAGT
Source organism: Channa argus (assembly GCF_033026475.1). Lineage (NCBI taxonomy): Eukaryota > Metazoa > Chordata > Actinopteri > Anabantiformes > Channidae > Channa > Channa argus. The sequence continues at coordinate 19,510,315 of NC_090213.1, read as the reverse complement.
TATAAAACGAAATTGCAGGGCCTAAAACAATGAGTAAATTAATAAACAAACACAAAAAAATGGGATTGTTAATTTTGATTCTTTTTAAAAAGTTCTGGAAAATGTATTTATCTATGACTTGAATTTTTGAGACACTAAATTCATTAATTCAAGAATATTTCTTATAGGTTGGATTACTGTAATTCCCTACTTTCAGGATGCCCCAGTAACTCCCTAAGGTGCCTGCAATTAATTTAATTAATTTAGATCATATTTCACCTTCACTAGCTTCTCTCCATTGGCTTCCCATAAAATCTAGAATAGAATTTAAAACCCTGCTTCTTGCATATACAGCTGTGAACGATCAGGCTCCATCATATATAGAAGACCTCATAGCACAATACACGCATCATCCCAGTAGACCACTTCGATCCCAGAATGCAGACACCCTCTCTGATAAAGATTATAGTTACAGCTGCTCTGTCAACCTGAACTAGCTCTTAGTTATGATGCTGGAGGTTTAGACTGTTGAGTTCATTTCTTCTCTCTTCTCTCTATACATTTATCACCACTGTATCACATTAAATTCTTCTTTCTCCAGTAGTTTGTCTTTCTCCTTCTCTGTCTCCCTCTTTCTGTCCCTTTCTGCAGGTGTCCCCAAGCTTTGAAGCTGTGTGTTTTCCAGTGTGCAGCTACTGGTCCTAAGAATCTGTCCGATATCTTGTTGCTTTTTGCTGCTCTTTTCTTTTCTCTCTGCACTTTCCACTCAGCCCAGACGGTTGCCCCAACTGTTGCCTAGGGCTTGTTCAAGGGGGATTTGTTGGGTTTTCCCTATACATCTCTCACAGTGCCTTGAGAGGACTTTGTTGTGAACTGGCGTTATATGAATAGAGTTGCATTGAATTTGAAAAAACAACATTGAGGGACATGCAGCCTTCAATTTACAACAATAACTATAGTCTTTCCTTAAAAGTAAAACAAAATAAAGAAACGTCTTGTAATCTTCGCTGCTCATTGTGTCTATAAAGTTCAAATAAAGTTTTTTTTTTTTTTAAGTTACTTAGCAATGCTGTTGATGACGTTACTGTGGCAACCGGTTAGCAACAAGCTGCCAGCCTTTCACGAGGACCAGTTCGCTACTTTCTGTCGGTGAAAATGTCTCGGGCTTACGCAGAAAGCGTGATTAAAAAGATTATCCGCGAAATAGTATATAAGTGTGCTATGAGAGAGAATGTTGTCTCGGACACCCTTGCGGCTTTTATGGTCAGTACCTAATGTTAACCAGCTGTCTTCTTTTAACGATCTTATATAATCGACGCTAGTTATCGGAGGTTAACTAGCTACTTTACGATGTTACAGCTTCTGTCTACTCTGGCCACAAGTTTCAGAACAGTTAATACGCAGGTCAACATATAAGATGACTGCACAAAATCATATGAAATAGTATGACACTGGCAATGATAATAATAATAATAATAAACTTTTCTCTCAATCAACACAACCTGTGGTCAAATCAATACATTCTTCAATCAGCAGTTATACACGGGACAACTAAATACATGTACGATTCTCTCAATATTTCATGGTGATTTTACTAAAATTAACAAACCCTGCTGCACCAATTATTTTAGAGATGAACCGCTCAGTTTTCTTTGTCCATTTATGTGCGCAGCTCTTTCTGCATCCGTAAACGGTCTTTGACCAATTCAAACATGCGGTACCACAAAGGCTTTGGACTGTATGTCTCTTTCAATTAGAAAATAATACACTTTTACCCCAAATCAGAAACTATTTTCTACTGAATTTTACTGCATCGCATTTCAAAAAAAGATAAATAAACCATATGAAACATATTAGTGGACATTTCCACAAATCATAATAGTTAACATTTAGTGTGTTCATTCCTGCCCATTAGGCTCCAGGTTTTCATCGACATCACACTGAATGTGTTGTCTTGACTTTGATCCAGACATTCACAGAGGACCATCTTTTATAGATAGATAAACTCTGATTGCTGATTGAAAACTTTTGTGCAGTGGGTTTCTCACAGGCACATTGCAGATTCAAAATTTTGCAAATCATTTTTAAATAATCAGCTTTAAACTTGTTTTCCTTTTGTTTGAGACCTTTATCTACAATAATATTGGGTCATTAGATAAAATAATAACTGTTTTAAAAGAACCAAAAAAAAAAAAACAATGAAAAATATTACCATATTTGCAAGAGAAGAATTCTGCAGTGCCAAGAAGGTGATGATGATGATCGTGTGGATCCCAGTTTTATTAAGCAGTTTACAAACAAGTTCATACACATACTAACTATATAGCTGCTTTTAAAACTTCCCACATGTGTAAAGACCAGTTGAACTATAATGTGTTGCACATTAAGCTACAAAACAGTCATTTTGGCTCTTTTCCCCTTGATGACTCTTAAACATCTTGAAAACCTCTCATTTTGTTTTTACTTCAGGTGAGGGCTGTTGTGTTGGACCCAAGAAATGGGTTTAACGTTGATCGGACACTGACCAAACAAGATGTCCACAAACTTGAGGAGGTAAGTTACCGTATTAAAGATTAACACCACCCATCCCTTCCATGTCATTCTGCTTTGTAAAAAAATGTAATTAGATCTCTCTAAACTGGATTACATTTTGGCAGAAAAATTCCAATGTTGTAATTTCTGTATTTATTTTGTCTATAAGTGGTTATATTTGAAATGGTTTAGTTTAGCCAGTATGTAATTTTTTTCAGTGGAGGCTGTAAACTCAGTTCAGGTTGATAACATTCCAAACTGCTGAAAATGAGTATATGATCTTAGTGTAGCTAATGAAAGCTACAGCCTTCTTTTTAAATCTTCATCTCCAAAATGTCTTACAGCTCTGTGTGGATAAACTTATGGAAAACGGCAGCCCATCACTTGACACAATCAAAATGCAAGTTTATTTTGATATGAATTACACTTCTCGATGTAAGTAATAAAAACTACATATCTTCTTTTTTTCTGCCTAATACCTACACTGCATGCATTCTTATGACACTTATTAAATTATTTGACTGTTTACATGAATGTATTTCCCAATACATTCATTTATCATACACAGGCGTTCCTCAGTAAGGGCCTGCCATGTGTCTGTGTAACACGGATTTGATGATTGATTATTCTGCCTTTTTAAAATAACAAAGTGTGTATAATGTCACAACATAGTGAAAATACTTGACTACTACCAAAAAATCTGTTTTTAAAATCCCGACCAAGCAAGTACTTTGTGTGTTTGTTCAGGTGAGCTTCTGGAGGAAATCCACCAGATGGTAGAGTCCAGGCTGAGCACAGTGAGCAGAGAAATCACTGACAGCAGGGTGAAGACATGCGAGGAACTAGACTCTTTGTACCGTAAAATCATCACTTACATCCTGCTACGCTCCAGCATGGGCTCACCTACAGACATCACCACTGTGCAAGAGGCTACAGGTTTCCCACTAACTTGTTCTTTGACCGTAACAAACTGTAAAATTAATGCTGCAGAATTCCACGTGCTTGGATAAAAATGGCAATGCCACCCAACAACTCACAAATGATGTTCTGCTGCCGCAAACAATATGAGCTGTGTCTGATTTGTTCTAGTGAACTATACAGTTCAACTCGTCCGTTAGCTTCAAATCTCAGGCTGCTTCACAGTTGGTAAATGAGGTGTCCATTGTTAAAATGTAGAGTTGCTTTTAACCAAAGATTATTTCTCTTCTAGTTTTTACTCATTAGTGTGACCAGGAGTGTTTGAAGGGTATCAGTTCAAAGATACTAACTTACCAGAAGGAGATGCAAAAAAGTCTAGAAAAGACCAATAAACAGGCGCAAACATCCTAAATAAGACACAACTTTACTGGAAATGGACACAAAATGACTAAATTTGAACTCAAAATGACCAACTACATCCACAAAATGACTGAAATAACGCAAATGGACTAAAAACAACACAGAAAAATGCTAAAATATATGACTTTACTAAAGATTGACAGACTCTGGTAAAAGGACAAAAGTACTTGAAGTATATGATATTGGATTATAATTATCCGTGCATGTGTTCATCACTTAGACCTCACAATAACTCTTTGGCTTAAAGAGGGAATCAGCCGCCGCATACTTTTGATCAGTACACATTGCTATAAAGATGTAGTAAATGATTATTGGTGATGAGTGAAGTTTATCCTGACTCTTCATTACTTTCTATTCCAGCTGCTCTGCAGAGCGTCTTCCCTAAGACTGAACTTGGGGTCTTCATGGTGCTCATAAAGAAGGATAAGGAGCAGCAACTCAGAGACCTCACCATGCTTGTCACAGGGATCCGACTATTCAACAAAGCGAGTGAAAAGGGACAAGAGGAGATTGACCTCCATGAACTCAGTACCACAAACTACAGCCCATGATCACAACTAGGTTACCCTCTTCACTAATGATTACCATTTGATAATTGCGATTGTTCTTTGACATTCTCTCTGCAGTGCCCAAATTTTTTGACGAAGCTCTTCCAGTCATCACTGAAAGCATAGAAAGTGAGCTGAGGGTATCTCAGAGTTTAGCGTGGAAATACACAGCTGTTCTAGAGAAGCTAACAGAGCCTGACAGTCAGCGTGGAGAAAGCGATGTGCCCATTGTCCTGCTCAAACAGGCTCTCTGCAACGTCAGGCAGCATGAGGTTTTTCTCAAAATGTTACAGGTGAGGTTCCAGTAGCTGGTAATTCTATTCGGTTTTACTGTGGAATTATCCTGAGCTGTCCTATGTTTTTGGTATAATGAACGCCCAGTTTTGCAGACAGGTGAATTCGGACTCAAATGTAAGCCACAATAATTTTGGGCTCTCGCTTTTCCACCAGGCTGATGCATGTTTATGTGTCAAGAATGTTGAAATCCTGAAGACAGAGCTGTCATCACAGTTAAAGCAGCTGAAAGAAACAGTGCAGTCCAGGAGAGCCGTACCCACTGGAAAGGTTTTTGTAAGTGTCTTGATCACTGCTATTATGTGGCCACTCTTATTAAGATCTGTTGTATCATATATAAAAAGAAGAGTTCACAATTTTGGCAAACACAATTAGAGTTTGCTTTCATTTACTTACCCTGGGAAAATATTAATTCATTTTTGTTTTCAGCCACTGTTCAAGGCCACATCAAAGGTATGGTCTGGACTTCAGGATGAGGCTGAGCTGCTGAACATCCTCAATAACATCAGGCTCAATCTACAGCCCCACCTCATCTCTCAGGCTAAGATTTTCTCTGAAGCGTACTTGGACGTCCTGCTGGGGGCATCAGTGGTGAAGTCAGATGAACAGAGAATGACTGAATCTTCAGGTAGGGCTGATGCCAAGAGCAGATACACGTTTCCCACCTCTGAAGTAATTAAATCCATATTTTTCTTCTCAGAAGAAAATAGACTCAATAACCACATTCTCTGAACTAGATGCTGAGATTAAACAGGGTGTCTACAGATCCTTAAAAAGTCTTATCTTGTCTTAAAAAGTCAGTGGAAATGCTTACAAAGCAAACCAATCCTCATTTTACATTACTCTTAATTTTGAATTGACATCAGTGTGTTTACTTGTTATATTTTAACATTGTTGTGTATTTCCATCACATCTTTGGCCTTAAATTTCAATAAAAATAGTATGAAAATGTATGAAATTTGAAATGAAATAAGTTTAGACCTGTGGACACTGTTCATTCCAGCTATTTTTCTTCTTTACAGATGAGCGTATCGTTCTAGCTGATATGACGACACAGGAGTGGCTCCTGCCTGAAACAACGGCTGCTTTTCATGATCTGCCACTACAGTATAATGGAGTCTGCGGCTACACTCTAGTGAACAGAGACGGGCTTCTACTTCCAGGTACTGATGCGACAATAAGATATCAGGGAAGGCGTTTCGATGTTCCTTGTTTGTGATATTCAGGCACATGGATCATGACCTCAGCATGCTTAAAAAAAAGTTGCTTGAAGTGTGTACGAACTGTGCTCTGCCAACGAATGGCAAAACCCCAGAGTTCTCAGTGGTCAGTGGTGGTGGAATGAGTTACCAAACACTTTACGCTCAGCAGCCTCACTCCCAGTGTTCATAACAAACTGTCCAAGACATAACTGTTCTGCAACTTCCTATACCCTCAAACATTTTAAACACTTTTGTCTCATGGAACACAAACATTTCTTCTCAAAGCACTTTGCTTTAATGCCTTTTCCTTGAATTAGATATTTTGCTTGACTCACTTGTGTTAATCACTTTGGATAAAAGCCTCTGCCGAATTACTAAATGTAATACAGTGTAAAGGCAAACATGTTAATGAATGACATCTTAAACAAAGAATTTATAACTCCTCCAGTGTCTGCTGGCTATGTCCTGTTGTTTTCCAACGATTGGTGCTTATCAGATACTTCCAACTGGGGAAAAGACCAGTTTCCAGGAGACACTAATCAAATTTCTGAACAACCGCACTGTTTCAGTGTGAAGCAGCATAACAGAAAGTAGAAGTTTATAGCCACCCGTGTCCATGAGCTCAGTTCTGTGAGTGCAGGCCAGCTGTACAGGAGGTCTGTGTGTGTGAGTGTGTGTGTGATTGTGAGTGCAAATGGGTGTAGGAGAAGCAGAGTAAAGTGCTTCGAGCACTACGGTATAAAAGTGCTGTATAAGTGCCGACCTTTGGTTTGCCCCTACACTCCAGGACAAGGCCAGCACTGCTGTTGGCATTGCACTGTCTGTCAGTGTTGCCCTCACAGGAGAACAAGATTCTAAAAGACATCAACTCCTTCCCTTTTCACTCCGATGGGACTAATTCTCCATTTTAATGAAGTGTGACTGAAAGCTGCAAAAAACAAAGAGCCTGTTGCATGAAACCAGACCCTCTCTACCACACATCTGTCCGTTTTTACTGGTCTTAATGTTTCAAACGTGTTTTGCAGGTAATCCACACATTGGAGTTCTGAAACATAAAGAGAAGCTTTATGTTTTTAGCTCTAAAAAAGCTGCCTTGGAATTTGCCTCCAGTCCAGACACCTACATTTCAAAGGTGGCAGAAAAAGTCAAGATCTCTCCTGAGCTCATTCAGCTCCTCAAACTTCACCAACAGTTTTCCAGCGACAGTCCATACGCTGAGGTGAGCAGCCTACTCCACATCCTTCCAGGTTCATGTGCTTCAAGCCACTGCTTTACCACACAGAATGCACAATTTAGATGACTGGTACTTAACATATATCACTGCTATCTTGTTCAGGACTCATTTCATTAGAGACATCTGTCTTGTGGTATTGCAGATGCAGCCAGGAGAGACTTTACTGGTAAAGCCGATCATAAAGTGTGAAAGCGGCACACAGACTGACATCCACCCAGTGGAAACCAACATTGACAAATCTTATGAGTGGAATGAGTGGGAGCTGCGAAGAAAAGCTCTAAAACTGGTGAGCAGAATAAACTAACCGAGACTTTTTTCATATGTCCTGAGTCACTATGTAGTTTTGAGAAGCTTTGTTTCCGTATCACGTACATGCAAAGCTCAATTTCCTGGTAGACTGTTTTTGAGACATAATCACAACATATGTAGATTTATTACTGGCATGATTTGTTTCGGATCTGCTGCACCACTTTAGATTGTGCAGCTTTCTTATCCAGAAATATGGCTGGTTTTATTAGACAACCAAAAGAATGACAATCCAGACTCAATCAATCAATCCACGCCTCTCTGCAGTGTCCTTACAACCGTCACCCCCCCCACAACTCCCACATACCTATAGAGACTGTGTCTGTTCCCCGACCAACTAAATTACATAAACTAAAAACAACAGGAGGTTTTGTTTTGATAACCTAATAAAAGTTAAGACTACTCCTCTTACAGAACAAAACCCCAAAACTATTAAATGTGGATTATTAAATATCAGATCTCTCTCTTCTAAATCTCTGTTAGTAAATGACTTAATAAACGATCATCAATTCGATTTATTTTGTCTCACTGAAACTTGGTTGCAGCAGGAAGAATATGTCAGTTTAAATGAGTCAAACCCCCCCAAGTCATATTAATTATCATGTTCCTAGAAGCACAGGCCGAGGTGGAGGAGTAGCAGCAATCTTCTATTGTAGCTTATCAATAAACCCCAGACCTAAACATAGTTATAACTCATTTTTCACACCCAAACTGGAAAACTCAAAAACCACTATTATTTGTTATCGTGTACCGTCCTCCAGTCCCTTATTCAGAGTTTTTGATTGAATTTTCTGATTTTCTATCTAATTTAGTGCTTAGTACAGATAAAGTCATTATATTGGGTGACTTTAACATTCATGTAGATGCTGACAGTAACTGGCTCAACCATGCATTTAATTCATTATTAGATTCAATTGGTTTTTCCCAAAATGTAAATAAACCCACTCACTGTTTTAGTCACACGTTAGACCTTGTTCTTACGTATGGAATTGATAATTTAACAATATTTCCGCACAACTCTCTTCTGTCTGACCATTTTTTTATAACATTTGAATTTACAATAACGGACTATACAGCAGTTAGGGAAAAATTCCACTATAGCAGATGCTTAAGTGAAAAAGCTATTAACCAATTTAAAGAAATGATTCTTTCATCATTTGCTTCGCCATATGTTAATACAATGGAAAGTAGCCACCTTAATGTCAGTCCTGCAGAAGTTGGTTATCTTGTTGAACATTTTTCAGCCTCCTTACGTACAATACTCGATAGTGTTGCCCCTCTGAAAAAGAAGGCAGTAAATCAGCAGAGGCGATCTCCATGGTATAGTTCACAAACACGCAACTTAAAACAGGCAACATGAAAGTTAGAAAGGAAGTGGCGTTTCAGAAATTTAGAAAAATCTCATTTATCCAGGAAAACTGTTTAAAAATGTACAAAATAACTCTCTGTGATGCCAGAACAGCATATTATTCATCATGAATAGAATGAAACAAAAACAACCCCCAGTTTCTGTTCAGCACTGTAGCCAGACTGACTAAGAGCCATAGTTATGTTGAGCCTAGTTTTCCCTTAACTCTGAGCAGCAATGACTTCATGACTTTCTTTATGAATAAAATTGTAGCTATTAGAGAAAGAATTCACCGGATCCTCCCCCCAAATATTACAGATAGATCTTCATGTACAACAGTGCTAGAATCATCGATAAGGCCTCAATCCCTGTTAGACTGCTTTTTACCCATAGATCTCTCTGAGCTAACTTCAATTATTACCTCATCTAAACCAACAACCTGTCTGCTAGACCCTATTCCAACTAAGCTGCTCAAGGAAGCTTTACCCTTAATAGATACATTCATATTAGATATCATCAATCTATCTTTAGAAACAGACTATGTACCACAGGCCTATAAGGTAGCTGTAATTAAACCACTACTTAAAAATCTCTTACTTTAGATGGCATAAGTCTGGCCTCCAGTATTACTGCAAGGAACCTTGGAGTTACTTTTGACCAGGATTTGTCCTTTAACTCACATATAAAACAAATCTCTAGAACATCCTTCTTCCACCTACAGAACCTTGCCAAAATTAGGAGCATCCTGTCTCAAAGTGATGCCGAAAAACTGTTCCATGCATTTGTTACCTCTAGGTTGGACTACTGTAATTCCCTACTTTCAGGATGCCCCAGTAACTCCCTAAAGAGCCTGCAATTAATCCAAAATGCTGCAGCAAGAGTGCTGACTGGAACTAGCAAGAGAGATCATATTTCACCTTCACTAGCTTCTCTCCATTGGCTTCCCATTAAATTTAGAATAGAATTTAAAACCCTGCTTCTTACATATAAAGCTCTGAATGGTCAGGCTCCATCATATATAGAAGACCTCATAGCACCATATCATCCCAGTAGACCACTTCGCTCTCAGAATGCAGGCCTACTTCTGGTTCCCAGAATTTCCAAAAGTAGAATGGGAGGTAGAGCCTTTAGCTATCAAGCTCCTCTCCTCTGGAACCAGCTCCCAGTTCAGATTCGGGAAGCAGACCCCACTTTTAAGTCTAGGCTTAAAACCTTCTTTAATAAATCTAATACTTAGTTATGGTTATGTTATGCCCCCCTGCTCCTCTCCCTCTCTCCTCTCCTCTCACACCACAATTGTCACCACTGTATGAAATTAACTCTGTGTGTTTTCCCCCGTAGTTGTCTTTCTCCTTCTCTGTCTCCCTCTCTCTGTCCCTCTCTTTAGGTGTCCCCGGGCTTTGAAGCTGTGTGTCTTCCAGCGTGCAGCTACTGGTCCTACCAACCTGCCTGATGTTTTGTTGTTGCTTTTGTAGCTCTCTTTCTTTTCTCTCTTCACTTTCCACTCACCCCAACCTGTCAAAGCAGGGTTTTCTCTATACATCTTTATAGTCTTGACTTTATTCTGTAAAGTGCCCTGAGATGACTTTGTTGTGAATTGGCGCTATATAAATAAAGTTGAATTGAATTGATGGGAAGATCTTTGGTTTATTTAATGATAAATAAATGTTTTGTGTTTTAAAATTCCAGGCTGATCTTATGACCAAAGTGACATGCTCAGCGCAGACTGATCTTAGCCACATGAGAAGGGAGAATGTCACTCAGACCTGGCTGCCCAAGGATGCTGCCTGTCAAAGCAAGAGAGACGGCGAGAGCAATGTGCCGAAGCCCCAGGTGTACCTGGCAGGTCTGAGGGGACAAAGAGATGGACACTTGGTCAAAACAAAACTAACCAGATCTGTGGATGAACAATCTATTAAAAGTTAATGTAATGCTTTTGATTTTATTTGTTTTGCTGTTGTGTTTCTTAATAAAGGACAGTAAAGGACTGTAAAGTGTTTCTCGCATACATTATTATAGACAGTATGTAGACAGCTATTACATTCAGAGATTTTTCAAATTAGCCATTGGAAATGAGTAAAGTTTATGTTTCTGCTATAAATTCCAAAGCCCAGTCAGGAATCCTGTAAGATTTTCACTTTTAGGAGTTCTTAAGTCATTCTAAGATTCCTGGAAATTCCTGTAGCCTTCAAAAATTATTGTTAGACTATAAGTCTGGATGTGACTATTTGTTTGTTCATTAGAGACGTGTTTAAACAAATGTTTACAAATACACTGTCTCCTGCAAGAACAATCCACAGGAAGAGATTTGTTCCCATGTGGCACATACTTTACTATAAGTTTGCAGGAAGCTGGTTTGGAAGGAAATCATTAGATGCATCCCAAGTTTCCTGTAAGCACCATCGTTTCCCTCAGTTGTGTCTCTAAAGCTGGAAAATTTATTTTTAGAAAACTGCATTCTGTATTTTTACTGTGCTCCATTTCAAACAAAGTGTAAATATTCACTGTTCATAGGCTGCATGCAGATGATCACTTAAATACTTGCAACACGTTTTTAAATGCTGATTATGTGCACCTGTATTTATTAGTATTCTGTTTTATAGTTCAAGGTTTTGAAGATGAATTATTTATTAAATGTTTTAGATGAATGTTAATTATATCACACCCAACTGAATTTCTACCCAAGCACAGGTTTTCTCAGCCTCATATGTAAGACAAATAAAATGTACTTATTGCAGAACAACATCCCACTCTCCTTATAGTAATGATAAAAGCAAATAACAGATCTTGAAGAGAAAAATCTATTAAATACAGAAAGTTGAGTCAGATCAACAGTTAACAGTGAGATGGTGAATCGGAAAGCAAATTAAATAAAGGCCTCAGGAAAGTTAAATAGGTTCTGTTATCAGTGTACATCAGTAATCAACTGGTGTAAGTTCAGATCAGATGCAGCGTCCAATCACCAACAGCTCTCCTCCAATAAAGAGGTGTGATCTTTTGTTCAGTCGCTTATCTCTGGAGTCGTCCTTTAGTATGAAAGACCACGAGGACTTCCGGAGCGAGGGACAATCATATGACATGACATAAATGATTTCACAACACTATACCTTCCTCTAGAGTAAAGAACATGTCTGGAGAAGCAGAGCTGCTGCTGGAGCTCAAACACAGAGTTGGCTCCTGTATCGATGAAGCCGAATCAAAGCTGCACAGCCTCAGTCAGGACATATGGAGCTGCCCGGAGCTGGCTTACGAGGAGAGGAAGGCTCATGACAAATTGGTAAAGTTTTTCAGTCAGGAGGACGGCTGGAGGGTCGACAGTCACTTCAAACTGGAGACTGCATTTCGAGCCAGCTGGGTGGTTGGAGGCAGGGAACAGGAGGACGTGGTCAACGTGGGTTTCCTATGCGAATACGACGCTCTGCCTACTATTGGACATGCGTGTGGTCACAACCTCATAGCTGAGGTTGGAGCTGCTGCAGCGTTGGGGCTCAAGGCTGCGCTTGAAACCACAAAGGGTCTCCCCGTCCGAGTGCAGGTAGGAGAACCACACAGCACGCTGGGAACTAACTTCATAAAGTTATAAACCTTCCCTAAAGAAATAGTACAGATCAAAAGGACACAGTCCAGTTACTGGGAACTGAGCCATATCTAAAACCATTAAAGGTCAATAAAATGCATTCCGGCTCTTATTTGTCCTGACCTGCAGTGCCATTGTTTATAGTGCTGAAAGTCTTTACCAGATAAAGACTGACTTTAATTTGAATCATCAACTAGGGTACCTGAGAAAATTGTTAAATACGTCTTGGGCTGATGTGAGCCGCTGTTCGTATATCCACAGGTGACAGTGCTGGGGACTCCAGCTGAGGAACATGGTGGAGGGAAAATTGACATGTTGAGGGAGGGAGCGTTTGAGGGTCTGGATGTGGTGTTCATGGCTCATCCATCAAAGGAGGATGCTGTGTACCTGCCCTGTGTGGCTGAGCATGAGTGAGCTTTATTACAGGACATGTTTCCTGTTTCAATATTTTTTTATATTTCTAGTGTGTGTGTGTGTGTTTTGTATTTATGGGTTCCCAACCTCGGTCCTCATCACCTGCTTGTTTTCCAACTATCCCTACCAAACTAATGTCCTACCCCTTGGTAATTACCTGGATCAGGTGTGTTGAGTCAATGATATATATGGGCAGGGGTCCCCGAGGATCAGGGTTGGGAATCCCTGGTCTTACTGCTGCGTCTTACTTCCTGTAACTGCTGTCTTACTTTGTCTCACATCTTCCAGTGTAACTATAAAGTATCAGGGTAAAGCATCTCATGCCGCATCCTACCCCTGGGAGGGAATCAATGCCTTGGATGCAGCGGTGCTGTGCTACAACAACATGTCTGTGCTCAGGCAGCAGATGAAGCCAGATTGGAGAGTTCACGGTGAGCAACTGATGCTCTGCTGTGCTCGCGTATTGTTCTCTGGAATTTATTTTAATATTCTCTTTAATATGCTCCTTTTGTGTCATGCAGGTATCATAAAGCACGGTGGAGTGAAACCAAACATCATTCCTGCCTACACTGAGCTGGAATATTACCTGAGAACCCTCTCATGCAAGGACCTTCCTGTCCTGAAGGCAAAAGCTGAGAGGTGCTTTAGATCAGCTGCTATGGCAACAGGCTGTGAGGTACGAAATACAATATATTTCGAAATACAATATGTATTGTATTTCGCAATATAATATATTATATATTGTATAAATAAAAATATATATATGTGTGTGTATCTCTCTCTCTATAGATAGATTGATAGATATCTAGAGAGAGAGAGAGAGATCTATATATATATATATATATATATATATATATATATATATATATATAGTGGTTTTAGAAAGTTAAACGTGTGTTGAATGATGCTTCACTTACTACATTTATAGCCCTATCATACCAAATGTCATGCAACCAACTCTCTTTCAGGTGGAAGTAGAGTTTGCAAGAAATACATTTGACAACATATTGCGCAACACTACACTGGAGGAGCTGTACCAGAGAAATGGGAAGGCTCTGGGAATGGACTTCACCATAGATGAAGATGTTCTTAAAAATGAATCTGGTATGTGCATGATCTATTCATATTGATATAGGGATCAAGGAAGGAAGGAATGTATAATTGGCGAGGGACATGCACATACTGTAAGTGCACCCTGGCATAAAAGTGTGTTAGGACAACTGTTAAAAACTGTCATCTAAGACGTGGTTTTCTTCTACATCAAGATGTTGTTAGAGTTAGAGAAGCAAATTATGATGTTTCTCAAAAAGTAACTTTAATTACAGTGTTGTTTCAGTGAACATAAAGACTCTGTTTTTCCTCACTTCTCTGTTCTCTGCTTTCCTCAGGCTCCACAGACTTTGGGAATGTGACATTTGTCATTCCTGGCATTCACCCATACTTCTACATTGGTTCTAAAGCTCTCAACCACACAGAGGAATACACAGTTGCAGCTGGTACGCATCCCCTCAACTCCACAATGCAGCCCACAAAGACCACTAACAGGGGACTTTTTGATGACTTTATACTTTAAACCTAACAAAAAGACATAGATATCGAAATCCTGGATGCTTCTGTGTTTGTGTCTTCAATGCAGGTGATGCCAGAGCTCAGTTCTTCACCCTGAGGTCAGCCAAGGCTTTGGCCATGACTGCCCTGGATTTGCTGCTATGCCCAGAGCTGCTGCAGAGGGTGAAGCAGGAATTCACTGAGGCCAAACGGAAGGAGAACAGGATATAACAAAAATGTGGAAGTCAGATGGAAGAAAGAACTCCAGCTCCAAAAAACAAAACTTTAAAAAACACTTAATGGTTCTTATAATTTATCACATTTTTTTTGTTGTTTTGAATATTATTTACAGTTTGTCAAATACAATTTAACAACAATGTACATTTCCATATTATTAAAATTAACAAAATAAATTTACTCTGTTTGGGGCCTTAATTATAATTTTGAGGTTTTGGCCATTCACTTGAATATTTAAAATGTATATTTCTTACATTTGACTACAATTTAGAAAAATATTTAATAATTTATTCAACTACATGTGTTTGATAACTGATGTTAAGCAATAATTTAAAGATGTAGATTCAAATATAATCCAGTCATAAAATGTATTAATAGGATGAAGCTGCATTTTCCACCTTTAAATGTTTTGTATTGATACTAACTAATGGGTCTTTCTTAATAAAAGTAGTATAAAAGTAGTCAAAAATCAGGTTCTTTACTTGAATCTGATTTGACTCAAACTGAACATTAAAGACTTCTGCAGAATTCAGATTTATGAGGAAAGTACTTCGTAGTTGAGTATTGGGTTTATGTATTTCTGTCACTAATGTATTTTTGTAACAGAATTATATACAAAAGGAAAAAAACAAGAAGCAGCACACAGTTGCAGAAGAGATGACCTAAAGAAAGCAGTGTTGCAAGTTGAATGAAATATGCAGACTGTAAATGGCAGAAAAGGAAAATTGGGAATTAGAGGACCACTGGAGTGAA
Source organism: Channa argus (assembly GCF_033026475.1). Taxonomy (NCBI): domain Eukaryota; kingdom Metazoa; phylum Chordata; class Actinopteri; order Anabantiformes; family Channidae; genus Channa; species Channa argus. The sequence continues at coordinate 19,495,005 of NC_090213.1, read as the reverse complement.
TACACGACAACCAGTTATTTGGTTGTAGAAGAAGCCCATAGCTCTGCGATCAATTGCTTTTCCCCTGCAGTTCGACAGACTGTACTAGTTGACTCACAGATGCAGTCGGCGGTCCGATGTGTTACTTCCTGGTTAGACACTTTTTTTTCACAAGAATAATTAAACGCAGTTTAGCAGAGTTTTCTTCGCTAATTCAATGCGTTCTCTAGTCATCGGGGTTTTAAGGTTATTTCGCACGGGTTAACGCAGAAGGGATTATTCTACGTTACTCGCTGTCAAAGTTAGCTAATAAGCTAACGATAACAGGCTCTGGTGTGCTTTAGCCATGTCCGCTTCGGCTGGATGCTCCCCGGCGGCCCAGAGCTCGGGCCTTGGCCAAGGTATGTCAATGTTTCGTTGGTTAGAAGTGCTGGAGAAAGAATTCGACAAGGCCTTCGTGGACGTGGACCTGCTGCTCGGGGAAATAGACCCAGATCAAGTCGATATCACTTACGAGGGTCGTCAGAAGATGACCAGCCTAAGCTCCTGTTTTGCTCAGCTGTGTCACAAAACCCAGACAGTTTTTCAACTCAACCATAAACTAGAGGTTAGTAACCGTTGTATGATGTAACGTTACACTTAAATCACTTGTATATAAGTTGAGAGTAACGTTTCTGTTGTTGGTAGCGTGACTCTCAGGCTTAGCTTTAGGCACCAGTGACCTACCGACTGTTCATGTCTGAACAATGTTACAGGTTTCATTATATGTAACGTGAACTCATACAGCCTACGCAACCATATATTAGCGCCGGGTTTCCACGTCAGACCGGTGTTAGATTCTTGTGACCACGCGTTGGTGGTTGCTCGTAGTTACGACAGCTAACAAAACTCGAGGTAGAACACGTTAACTGTCCTCGTCAAGGCTCTTCTCTGATCCGCAGTACATTATCAGGTCTTTTGGATTTTATTTACATAAGAACTAGACGTCTTTTGAACATTGCACCTAGTTATAGAAGCTGTTTTCCTAACGTTAATCGGTTAACGTGTAGGCTAAGGTCCGGATACATACACACATCGCGGAGATGACTGTCGTGGCAATTTTGGGTTTAGAATTTTTTTTCAGTTAATTGTACAACCTACATCTTTAAGAAACATAAACTCTCAAGAATGTGATGCACAGCGTTTGAGTTATGTGGAATTCTGACATCAACACAGGATCGGAAATATAATTAAAGTGTTGAAATTACACATTGGACAAAATATTGAAGTAGCTTTGTAGCGATTTTATTGTTAGCAGGCAGCTACTAATGGTATCATCAACAAGGTTCTGGCTCAGGTCTGGTTGTTGGTTTTAGGCCTGACTTTTAAGCACAGTCCAAATATTTTCAATAGGTTTGAAGTCAGTACTTCGGGGAATATTGTTCCACAGTCAACTTTGATGTGTTTTTGGACTCAATGACCTGTTGGAACATCCACGTGTCTCCAAGTTTCAACCATGTAGCTGATGGTTTGAGGTTATGCTGAAGAACTGACACTTCCATGAATAACAGTAGGTACAGTGTCCTTGGGTTTGAATGCCTCACATTTTCTCTCCCAAACATACCTCTAGTCAAACTGGCAAGACAACTGAATCTCATCTCATCTTATAAAACTTTCCTCTACATAGATTTTTCTCTGTCTGTGTATTTAGGTTAGGACTTAAGTCGATTTCAGAGTAGGCACCTTTTAGATGACAGCCTTTCAGTCCATGGCACCGTAAAATTGTCTTGACTGTACTGTACGTAGTGACCCTGGTGTTCCAGCAGAAACATGAATGACCTGTGCTATGACGTGTCTGGGTTGGCTCTGACTCGATGAATCAACTTCCTCTCAGCTGAGTAAGACCATTCTTCCAAGCTTTGGAAAGTGGCTCCACCTCCACCCCCTCCCAATAACTTGTATTTATTTTAGTTTTTTGGAATGATGGTCAAGGAATCTGCTGTTTAGAAATATCTTCAAGAGACACTACTGTGCCTTGAGTAATCCAATGAGAGCTGTCAAACCCTTTTTATGTTGTTACTAAGAAGCCACTAGCTGTAGTCAATCATGATCACTAACACAAAGTTAAAAGGTCTTGAGGTGGACAAATTCAAAGACATTTCAGGACTTTCAGCACTAAATAAGTAACTCCCCAAAGACTTATAAGCAATGATGAGCTGTCTATACTTGCAGTGGAGGCTCCCTAGTTCTCTCACATAGTGCTATTAAAAAGTGGCAGAGCTGATCACCATGAGAACTGTGGATCTTGGTTCAGATCACCTCCATGAGAAGCATCTCTTGGAGTAAACTCTCACAGGAAGAAATGATTGGGGCATGTAAAACCTGCTTCAGTGTTCATACTACTACTTGACTGTTGATTTAAGACGAGGCTATTTTTTTGTCATTTTCTGAATGAATAATAATTTCCACAATCATCTAAAACCAACAGTGATTGCAAATCTCTACTCATGTTCATTCTCAGTCAGCAGCCTGGATTAGCTTGTTTGTCTTTGCCCTGTACTGTTGTTCTAAAACTTAAAAAACAAATCAGCTAGAATCACAGCTCAATTGGGTGATATTACATTTACATATAATACACTACGCATTTTTAACAAATGTTGCACAAACTGATGTTATTCTCGGTAATTCCACCTTCTAAAGGCTTGGGGCAACACCAATACCTGGTGATTGTTGACAATATGATTAATTGATAAAATGTATAAATTTATTGATCCTGTTGTATATACTTGAATTATGAACTACACTAAATAAAATAATAAACCAGCATTTAAACTATTTTATCCGCTCCCATCTATGGCTATAATGTCCAGAAAAAATACAAATACAAAGCATTAAATTCAGTGATGTTGCAAACCTCCAGGCGGATTTGGATATGTCAAACAATTAAAACAAATTTAGAGGCAGTTTCCCTTAGAAAAAGCAGAATAGCCTTAAATGGTAAATTGTCTAATATTGTGGAATAAACAAAAAACTGGTTATGCCACTTTCACTACACTGGACTTTTTACTTGTTAATGAAAGATAATACAACTGGGGCAGCTGGTCCACGGACCACAGGGTGAGTGGTTCGATCCCCGGCCCTGGCTATATGTCGAAGTGTCCCTTGGCAAGACACTGAACCCCTAACAGCCCATTCCCTTCCCCAGCTGTGCAGTGCCGGTCCAAGCCTGGTAGAAATTGGGGAGGGTTGCGTCAGGAAGGGCATCCGGCGTAAAAAAAACCAAATCAACATGCCAACAATGATCTGCTGTGGTGACCCTGAACTCACGGGATAAACCGAAAGGACCAAAAAAAAAAGAAAGATAATACAACTACTTAGCCTAAATATACAATGACATGTTAATTTTAGCTAACATTAGTCCTGGAAACACCTGTACAGCTGTGCTGGGAATATCCTGTCAAGACACTGAACCCCCAACAGCGCGTTCCCATCCCCAGCCGCGCATTGCTGGTCCCAAGCCAGGAAAAATTGGGGAGGGTTTCGTCAGCAAGGCCATCAGGCGTAAAAACTGTGCCAAATCAACATGCCGACCAATGAGCTGCTGTGGTGACCCTGAACTCATAGGATAAGCCGAAAGGAAAAAAAAAAAAAAACAACAAATTTTTTAAAAACAGAAAATAACAACATACACAAGGTTTCCTAGAGGAAGCCCAGGGTATATTATAAAACTAGAGCTAGAAAACTAGATGAGATGCAGTAGATGAGTATTGTTTATCAGTTCATTCATATTTTAGCCTTTTTGAACTGTCATTTTTTTCGATGGACAAACTATAGAACTATTTCTAGTCTGGCAGAGCCCAGTTTTCCTTTGAATGTTCCAATGGTAATCTTGCACTGTTGACTCCCTGTGACTTGAAAACTCTGGCTAGATGTCCTCACAGGACAGTCATGTCCATCTTCAGTTTGAGGACAATGTCTTGGAAACTGTGCTAGTCCTGATGGTCGCAGTTGATGGCATCAATGTGTAAAACCTGGACAGGCAGTCAAAAGGTTGACTTCCAGCACTTTGCATATCTTGTGCTTAAGCACATAATGTTATGCAACTCTACTTATTATGTTATGGTGTCATTATTTTAGTGATCGGCAGATGGCAGTAACATACCAAATTATGCAGCATAGTGTTAGCAAAGCTAGCTGGAGTATTTGTACGAGATATCTAGCTACTCATGAGGATGGAAATGCACTTAACACATTTTTAGAGATCAGGTAGTCTATATTGAACATAAATACAACTTTAATTTGTTATAGGAAGGTACTCTGGGCACCTTTAGGACAGGCAGGGTCTGTTGCAAGATGTCTGAGTGGCCCTCCAGAGGAAGTGCTGCTGGGAATTCTGTGTAGACTCTGACCTGACATGTGTCTTTGTGTGCTTCTCCATTACCCTGCATCCTCATCACCCCAGGCTCAACTGGTGGACCTGCGTTCTGAATTATCTGAGGCTAAAGCTGAGCGGACAGCACTAGAACGGGAGGTCCACGATCAGCTCCTACAGCTTCACGCTCTCCAGCTGCAGATTCACGCTAAGCAAGGCCAGACTGAGGACTCTGACAGCATCAAAGACAGACTGGTGGGTAGGAGGAAGAGACGCTATTCACAACTTGGGAGGGAATTTTGTCTTTTACTCGATAGAGACAGAAAATAAATGCATGTAGAGAGAGGAGGGGTGTTGTAAAATGATGATGAACGTGTCCTGCAAGCTGTCATCTGGACATTGTGGATTTAGTGTGATGTTTAGTTGGTTTAAATGCTAATTAAATCAGAGTTTAATGCTGGGAAGCTGAAGGAAAACGATCTTCAATGTCAAGATCTTTTACAGTCTGAACCAATGGGCAAACAGAGGGAAGATTCTGGTTTGTTATACACTTAACAACAGGATATATAATGTAAATGTAGAAGTAAGTTCTTATAGCCACTATGCATCTTGTACTAATGCATTTGCAGTCAATCAGGGACCATAAAAGAGTATTAAAATCTTTTATCTTTGAAAATTAAAATTAAACATATACTCACACCCACAACTGTGATGGTTTATGGGTCAGTGTAGGCTGCTTTTACCTTCGCTCTCCCTTGACCTGCTTTCTCACTGTCCAAAGCTTTCAGTAACTTTTTCTTAGCACTGATGGTCATATTGCCTTACATGAAATCTGCTACTTTTATTGACTAATTAACTTACTCACCAACTCTGTTGCCTGAGATAAGAATTCCCCTAATCTATGACTTCTCTCTGTTCTTCCTCTGCCTCTTTTCCCGTAAAGCCTGCAGCGACATTGGAACAGATGGTAAGTTTTTGTATATAAGTAAATGTAAATAAGTGGTTTGTGTAGAGGCTAAACTTGACAAAACTAGTAATTACTTAAAAGGTGGAGTAGAGAACAGTGAGACATAATTTATCGACTTGTGGACAGACAAGACGGTGCAAGATGTGCAAGTATTTTGCTAAAGTGTTTCTACCACAACATATTTTTTAGTTCCTTGTCCAAGTCAGTCTCCTACTGCCTCCTAGTATCACTTTACATACCAAGATGGAAGTTAAGGATTATCATTTTGTTTATTGGTAAATTTTCCATGTTTTTTCTCCTAATCTGAAGAAACAAATTGATTACTAGAAATCAAATGTTTGACAAAACAGAAATTAATTTCCACCGACATATTTAATAGCCTTTTTATTATGTTATTATCATGGTTGCAGTATGTTTTGCAAACTAGGACCAAGACTTGCTTGACCAATACATTTTATCTGTTGATGGCAGATGGTGGACACACAATAAAAAGCCCAAATCAAACTCGGTCGATGCTGTTTGCAGTCATATCTCAGTCTCACTCTTAATCATATTCTGGAGCTGGTGGTCAGTTCGGCTTCACTTCTCCACTGACTTTTTCCCTCTTCTCTTGTGCTGCCTGCTCCGTACACTCTCTTGCGTGTGTGTTTTCACACCATGCTTGTTATGCTGATAGTTGAGAGGATACAGCTCCTACCTTGAATAAATCACAAGTTGGCTTTGTACCTCATGAGGGGCGGTTAAAGTTAGCTCTCAGAATTCATCTCCAATTCAGGGGGGGGGGGAGTGGGACCAAAAGCAGAGCCTTAACCAAGGGGGTAAGGTTCATTTCTGCCTATGTAAATTCTTTCTGGTTTCCTGAGTCATATTTAATCCCGTACAAACTGTATATACCTAGTGCCATAACTGTAAATAAAAGTGTTTACAGGGCTTGTTCCTCTTCATATGTGCTAATAAAATCATTAGTATTTGAAGGATCATTCTTCCTGTTGCACATAACGGCTGATTGTTAGGGTTAGTTTTACTGCGCTTTACATTGTCGTCTTGCCGGTAGTGCTTGTTGTGTGTGTTTACATGTGAAGTGCTTTTCTAGGAACAAGAGCTCGAGGCCAGTAAGAAGGAGAAATTGGCCGAGGCGAGACTGGAGGCAGAAGTGAAACTGTTTAAGAAAGAAAACGAGGCCCTTCGCAGGCACATGGCAGTTCTGCAGGCGGAAGTGTACGGGGCCAGGCTCGCCGCCAAATACCTGGACAAGGAACTCGCTGGCAGGTAAGGATAGGACTAGTAATAACACACTTCTATTTCATGACAGTTTGTTCGACTTCATAAAATAAATGTTGGCACACCAGCCCTCACACCTCCATCTGCTCCACTGCGTTTGAAGCAATAGCCAAAAATGCTGACTTGGATCCATGTACAGCCACAGTGCATCTCACTGAATGAGTCCCTGCTAGGTGGAGGTGGTGTGTTTTTGTTGCCAAAGAAAACGGTTTTCTTGGATGAGCAGCAAAGCATAGATGGACTGCCTTAAATTCAAATGGACAACAGACCTTTTGGTTGATATTACAGGGTGCAGCAGATCCAGTTATTGGGCCGTGACATGAAAGGACCGGCACATGACAAGCTGTGGAACCAACTGGAGGCAGAGATCCACCTTCACCGCCATAAGACTGTCATTCGTGCGTGCAGGGGGCGCAACGATCCAAAGAAACCTCTAGCATCTCCTGTGGGACATGTGAGTGCAGAACTGCAGGTGGAACTGTTTATTCCTTTTGATTTGTGCCTCTAAATTTGATTGTGTTACTATGAATACAGGAACAAGACATGCTGAAGAAAACCCAGGGAGTAGGCCCCATCAGAAAGGTGGTGCTAGTCAAAGAGGACCATGAGGGGCTGGGGATCTCCATCACAGTAAGAAGGCACCGCTGTTTTTTGGTCATTTTGTTTATGACTGTGGCAGCTTCATGAAGCTCTGTTTCAATGAGACAACAAGTCCATGTGTTTGGACAGCATGTCAGACAGCAGGTAATCTAAAGAAACCTCTGGCTGTTTTAAATAGATGGCAGAGAAGCTTTCCTTTCGTGTGTGTGTGTGTGTGTGTGTGTGTGTGTGTGTGTGTGTGTGTGTGTGTGTGTGTGTGTGTGTGGCAGTGAGACATTCTTCCTACTACCCCATCAGCACAGTTTTCATTTTACTACAATATTCATGACATTGCTGTAATAAAAAGAGGAGCACTCCGCCAAATGAGTCAACTTGGGTTTGTTTGTTCTCGTCAGGGTGGAAAGGAGCACGGTGTTCCTATCCTAATTTCAGAGATTCATCCAGGTCAGCCTGCAGATAGATGTGGAGGCCTGCACGTGGGAGATGCCATCCTTGCGGTTAACAGCATCAACCTGCGGGATGCTAAACACAAGGAGGCTGTCACCATTCTGTCCCAGCAGGTAACGTGCGCACACATACGCCTTATTATTTCTGAGTTGGTGTTCAGAGTGCTCATTCTGGTTTTTCTGCGTCAGCGGGGACAAATAGAGTTTGAGGTGGTGTATGTGGCTCCAGAGGTGGACAGCGATGACGAGAATGTGGAGTATGAGGACGACAGTGGACATCGCTACCGACTCTACCTGGATGAACTGGAGGACAGCAACACGGCACCACCTAGCAACAGCTCGGCATCGCTGCAGGGTACGTTGTCAGGATGTGTTTTGACCACTAACAAGATACAGACAAATTTATTAAAGGTCTTTCGGCGTGAATAAATGGACAAAAGACAAATGTTCTTTAATTGTTAAATTTATGCAAGTGCTGCTAAAGTTTGTTTCTCACACATTTATGAGAGGATGTTTGCAGTTTGAAGTTTGCATGGCACAGTGCATTCTGGGTAGTGGTGGCCACGTCTTAGGATAACTTTTTGTAAACAAGGATGGTTTGTTCAAAGACAATTGCAAGACGCTTTACTAAAAGAATCTGAAGAAGGAAGCAAGTGAACCGTGTTTAGAGAAAATAAATGAAATGAACCAGCTCAACAGAGAGAATTGTCATACACTCATACAATCTTTTGTCATACAATCTTTTTCGTTATTGCATAGATTTCCCCTCAGTGCAAACGCATGAAAGTGATACTGGTGTTTGGAAAACAGCACCCAGATTCTCTCAAGTCTGATGAAACCAAAATAGAACCGTTTGACCTCGGTTATAAACATTATATCTGGAAGGACTGGGACACTGTGTTGTCCCACTTTCTCTCAAGGTTGAGAGAAAGCTGATTGTACTAAAGTCCAGAGACATCCTCAATAAAGACCTGTTCCACAGCACTCAGACCTTAGACTGAGTAGACATTTCACCTTCCAATATGACAACTTAAGTAAAAATTATATTTCAGTTTTTAATTTGTAATTTTACAGACCTTTCTAAAACTCCGTTTTTACTCTGTCATTATGGGGCCAGTGGATTAATTAGAAAACAAAATTTAAACAACTGTTGTATCAGGCTGCAATATAACAAAATTGAAAAACATGAACGGTGTCTGAAAACTATGAATTCACTGTGTGTGCACGGAACTGTAAAGACGCCGCCCCGTCAGGATGACACTCACGCATTTTATAGCCTGGTTTGTCTAGAAAGGCATTTCAATGATTAGTCATCTAGCAATGCAGCCATTTAGTTGTGCACAGACAGCTGTGTAGCAACAAACCAACAACCCTGCATCATGTATGAGCAGCTAACAGGAGTCGCATAACAGTTAAATGTGTTTTGATTGTAACAGTGTGAAAGTGTAGCATGTTGTGTGATGCTTGATCCTCTAACAGCTGCTCTCTTTGCCATGACTTTCCTCTGTAGTAACTGCAACCAGAGTTTTGTTTTCATGCTGAAAACATGGAAAATCACACTCCATGTGATAATATTATATTTTTATGCCTGTCAACATGGATTAATCATTATACTCTTGGACAATATAAACTCCACAGTAACTTCTCTACCATAGCATGCAGGTCCTAAATTCCTTTTGCATTACTAGTTTTGGCTGACGTCAAAATCCCATCCTCTATAGTCAGAAAGGGTACAAATATGAGAAAAGGACCCAGGTGGAAATTTTTTACATTCTCTCCCCTGAACGTAGCTTTTTTTACTTATTGTAGTTCCTAAAACATAGAGTAGAAGTGATCCATGCCCCTTCTCCACCTCACACTGCCCAGACATAACACAACTCTACTGTGGTTATGTTTCTGGATGGTGTATAGCAACATATTGTTTAATTTGTTAATCTGTCTCCGTCCGCTATGCAGCTCTGGAGAAGATGTCCCTGAGGAATGGAGCAGACAATGGAGATACTGGGATTTCCAGTGAGACGCCTTCAGAAGAAACCCCTTCCAAACCACCTGAGCCTGACAGCTCCTCCTAGAGGCTCAACCTGGTCGCTGGGTATTTGCAGAAATAGGATTTTAGAAGAGGATTGGTGGAAAAATCCCAAACAAAAACTGATTACAGGAATTCTAAGATGAGCCTAGGGACAAGGGGAAGATGCACAGAAACCATCTGTTTTCCCTTTTTTCCTCTTGGTATTCTGGGGTAGTGGAATTTTGGGGTTGAGCCTGGGCATGTGGCAATGATCTGGAGTATAAGTACACGTATTTGAAGAATCAGTGATACAGAGCAATGTGGGACTTTCTTGGCCTATTTTATTAAGTTACTTTATTTCTCAAATACAGGACAGCTGTATGAGAGCAGAAATTAGATGTCACCTCGTTGTCATGGAGGCACAGTGACGGCATGGCACAGGCACATCGGTTAATGATGGTTTGAAGGAAGACATTTGAAGAGTGTTTTGCTTCTTTTTGTGTAATTATTTGTCTGATCTTGATACACTGAGGAGATCTTATTTTCTTATGACCTTTAAAAGAGGCCAATGTAAAGTTTGTGTGTTTTTCTGGTTTAATGACAGAAAGAGAACAAAACCATTGTAGTTAGTAAGCGGAAAGTTTAAAACAAACATATTAAATAAATATGAGAAAGATACTGTAAAATCTCACTTGTCATCAATGTACTTTTAAAACAGTTCAGGCAGGTGGTCTGTATAATTATTCTGGGTCTTAATATTTTAACAACCAAAAGCATGAACATAATAAATGTTTCAAGCTAAGGTTCCTCATGCTGAAAGTTCTGAAAGTACTTGAGTGGTCACATCTGGCTCTTAACTTTAAAATACCAAGTCTTCCCCTACAGCTATCCACAAAAGGTAGTAAGTACATTTTGACACCTCATAAACCACCAGTAATATATGATAGTTTTATTTTATTTAATCTCCAGTTGTCCACCAAGTCTTTTGTACAGTGGAATGTACCAGTACCTCACAGAGTACTATTTCAAAGGGTCCTCCAAACTGCACTAATAACTGTATAACACACTAGTAGTATACTAATGGTATAGTCAGGGGGTCCTCGTGAAGTCCCAAAGCCCTTCGGAGCTGTGGTTTTGCAAAGCAGACTATGAAGACAATGCCATGTGTCCATTTTAGACTTGAGGGGAGAAAGTGTAGATCACTATAAAGCATAAACGCTTATATAAAGCATGTTACAACATTAAATGCCTGGCATTGCAAATACTCCCCCAGTCTTTGAATACTTATGTTTTTTTAAGTAAACCCTGTCCTGGTATTGTATCCTAGTTATAAGGTAGTGACTGTAGGATAGCTGTTCCACTGACCCGTTCTCCCATTGTAACTTTTAATGTTCCATAACTTCTATATTTTGGCATGTCACTGTACGTTGAAGCTGCAGGGGTGGGCACAGTAACACTAGTATGATGTCACGGAACTCCATGAAAGCATTTTTAGTAATCAGAACGTTCTTAATGTGAGTATTTCCATACTTTTTTTAAAATTAGATTTTGCCAGAAACACAATATAATGCAGAAAAATACCAGTTGATCCACCCCCTCCCTGGCACAGGCTGCTCCAGCGTACTGTTTATGGCAGAGATATTCAGTTGAATACACGCCTGTGCCCAGCTCTTCTATCTCTAGTCACCATTGTACTGGCCCAAAGCGATGAAGTGGAGCCCTGAGTGTTCAGCGTTTTGATTCATTTCTTTACTCGTTACTTGTTTGTTACCTAGGTGCTTTGTGTCTCAACTCTTCAAATGTACAGTGTGCATCTTTATATGTCATGTATTTAACCTAAACAATTTATTTAGCCTTTAAATAAAAATTGGTTCCAAGTTAGTTTGTTTGTGATATATTTCTATTACTCTTTGTCTATTTTAACTATGTCCTCAGTGCCTTAAAACTCACTGTATTATTTAGAAGATAAATTAGAATTGTAACTATACTTAAATATAATATAGGAGGGTCTTGTCCTGTCTACTTGGCTCCTGTTCAGCCCTTAGGCTTCTTTACTATGTCTAAACAATACACCAAAAAAAATCGGATACCAGTTTGTAAGAAATCATTCTTTACAAAAATAATTTTATTTGTCATCTGAACAGATAAAATCATATCTCCATTTTGAAAAAACACTGTATATAAACATATCTTTGGTTTTCATAGATTTTGGCAGTAAAATAAAGAATATCATAGAACTTCTTATTGAGGAACAAGCCATCCAGTGGCTTCACAGACCATCCACAGGTCAACTGAACACAATGAGAACTATGAAAAACAACATTTAGTTTTCATAGTTGATAGGAGCTGTGAGGTGTTTCAAACACATGAAATCATGCAGACAAACAAATGTTTGACAAGTGGAATTAATTTAGTCTCTAACCTACCTGGTTTGACAGAAGACAAAATCTGCTGAAAAGTGCATGTGCTTTTTCAGTTGGCTCTTTTAGCTTCTTTGGCTGCATGATCCTTTTTAAATATTTCAAATATTACAACACATGATTCTGAGCGTAAAAATATCAGCTCTTAGAACAACTTAGCAATGCTGGGATTTTTTTTTTTTTTTCCAAACCCCCTCTACAAAATCATTTATGCACTCTTTTCTCTTACCGAACAATTGCTTAATAAGACATTTTAATTTACAGAAATAAGACTTTCTTGATGCTTAGAAGTCTGTTATGCACAGTGGCATCCAGAAATGTAAATATGCAGGGAGAAGTACATGATATCTGCATGTCTGAGACTGAATGTGAACATACAATATGATATTTTGTATACGCAGTTTCTCTTACAGTTTAAAAATAAAGGCTTTCTTTTCCTACTTGTACCTACCTATGCATAGGCAGGTAATGCAAGCATTTAGTATTTAAACCATCAAATTAACTGATCCTTTGCATCCCTTGGTGGGAAAAGCAGCTCTCTGTAAATGAAACGGGTATCTTGACTTGTAAGTCATTCCTATGTAGTTCTATGTCAGCTCTTGCCGCAGGCTTTTCGTTATTTTGGAAATGCGTGTGCAATAAAATAAGGGGGCATAGTTGTTGAACGAGCATCGACAGAAAAGGGTGGATTTATTGTCTGCTGACTTCAAATATAGATGAACTTTAGCTGCGTTTCAACCACAAAGCTCTTGGTGCGGTCTTTCTGTGACAGAGCCTCATTGTAACTTCCATTTCCACAGCAGAGCCAAAGCCCCTGAAAGCTTAAGCAGCCTTGACTCTCAAAAGGTTCCTGGCCTGTGTAAACAAGGCTATTCAGGGCTCTTCAGGGCTATTCAATTAAATGCAGAAATCATCTCCATGTATTTTCTTTGTGACCAATTAAAATGTCTAAGGATGTCATTCATTTAAATGGCTTCTTCAGTTCTGATTGACTGGATAAAACTGTTACCACTTCCCAGATAGTTTAACGACCATTCTGACTGACACATGTGAGCCTAAGGGCCGTGACACACCAAGACAACGAGAACTAGTGGACACTAGGTCCAACTGTTACAAACAGCTCATATCATCTTTTGTCCCAGCTGCTATTTGAACAGACCACAAAGATAAAGAGATGACTGCATGTAGCATTTACATTCTGTGCTTGCATGAGTGGGAGAGAAAGAGGAAGACCTGAGACTGCGACTTTGCAAACTGTAAAGAAAGCAATGCTGGTGTTTTCACACCGTCTTCGCTTACAACAAATGTTTACAGCTACTTCTAATGGAGGATATGGCTCACACAAATTGTATTGGCAATGTTAATATCGTGGTTTCATGCATTCGCTAAGCTGAACAACCAATCAGAGTGGTTGGTTTCTCTCCAGGAACTGACCACCTTTTAAACGCCAAATCATCTGAAAAGCTCCCGACAGACACTGGCTGACAGCTAACCATCAGTTTGGTGTGGACACATGGCCGGGTGACCTTCAAGGTGTCGGTGACCTAATGAAAAACTCAAGCAAGTTCAACTGCCCCTGTGTAACATCATCAGGTGTGACATCTTGGGTCCAACACAAACATCTGATCTCCAATCAGACTTTGCTTTGGTGCATTACCAAAGTCCCCAAAATGTGAAAGCCAACATTAACACCAGCTGGTGGAGTAAGCTAACCATGATAACTTAATATTTAAAATGATCCAGTTAGGCACAAACTACCCCTTCTGCTGAAACTCTCCACTGGTATTGACCTTACAATTCTCCTTTTGCTATTATGATTCTTATGTGATTATTTGTGAAGTTCTGAGAAGTAAAGAAGACGCACACTGAGTTCTAGCAGTGCCATCAGAGCTGAAGCGTGCTGGGTGTCACTGGGAGATACAGCTGTCGCCCTTGTACTGAGCGTAGCGCTCTGACATGGTTTTCCTCAGCTCATCAATGTCTCTCCTCAGCTGGCCGACTTCTAGCAGCTTATACCTCATTTCTTCTTCTACTGCCTCTCTGCAGTCATTCTCCTCCACCGAAACACTCAATGCTGGACGGACAGAAGGAACCAAAGTTACCGTTAAGTAAAGCGTATTATACAGTGTACCAGACCCTAGAGAGGTACAGGATATACAGTGCATGCAGAAAGTATTCAAATCGCTCAACTTTTTCCACATTTTGTTATGTTACAGCCTTATTCCAAAATGGATTAAATTCATTATTTTCCTCTAAATTCCACAAACAATACCTATAATAACAACATGAAAAAAGTGTGTTTGAATCTTTGAAACACATACATAAGTATTCACTGCCTTTGTTTAATACTTGAAGCACCTTTAGCACCAATTACAGCCTCTTTGTGAGTATGATGCTACTAGCTTAGTACACGTATCTTTGGGCAGTTTCTCCCATTCTTCTTTGCAGTACCTCTTAAGCTCCATCAGGTTGGATAGAGAGCATCAGTGCACAGCCATTTTCAGATCTCTCCAGAGATGTTCAATCCGGTTTAAGTCTGGGCTATGGCTGCGTCACTCAAGGACGTTCACAGAGTTGTCCCGTAGCCACATTTGTTAACTTGGCTGTTTGCTTAGGGTCATTGTCCTGTTGAAAGATGAACCGTCGCCCCAGTCTGAGGTCCAGATCTCTCTGGAACAGGTTTTCATCAAGGATGTCTATGTACATTGCTGCATTCATCTTTCCCTCGATCCTGACTAGTTTCCCAGTTCCTGCTGCTGAAAAACATCCCCACAGATTTATGCTGCCACCACCATGCTTTACTGTAGGGATGGTATCGGCCAGGTGGTGAGCGGTGCCTGGTTTCCTCCAGACATGAAACTTGGCATTCAGGCTAAAGAGTTCAATCTTTGTTTCATCAGACCAGACAATTTTGTTGCTCATGGGCGGAGAGTCCTTCAGGTGTCATGTGTGTTTTACTGAGGAGTGGTTATCTTCATACCATACAAGCAAGATTGGAGGAGAACAGCAGAGATGATTGTTTTTCTGGAACGTTCTCCTCTCTCCACAATGAAATGCTGGAGCTCTTTTAGAGTGACCATCGGGTTCTTGGTCACCTCCCTGACTTGAAGGACCTTCTCACTTGATCGCCCAGTTTGCCAGCCAGCTGTAGGCAGAGTCCTGGTGGTTTCAAACTTCTTCCATTCATGGGTGATGGAGGCCACTATGTTCATTGGGACCTTCGATGCTGCAGAAAAGTTTCTGTACCCTTCCCCAGATCTGTGCCTCGATACAATCCTGTCTCGGAGGTCTACAGACAATTCCTTGGACTTCATGGCTTGGTGTGTGCTCTGACATGCACTGTTAACTGTGGGACCTGTATATAGACGGGTGCTTTTCCAAATCATGTCCAGTGAACTGAATTTCCTACAGATGGACTCTAATCAAGTTGTAGCAACATCTCAAAGATGATCAGTGGAAACAGGAGGCACCAGAGCTCAATTTTGAGTGTCATGGCAAAGGACATGAATACATGTGATTTTTTTTTTTTCATTTTTAATACATTTGCAAAGATTTCAAACAAACTTCTTTCACCTTGTAATTATGGATAATTCAATCCATTTTGGAATTAAATACTTTAATCCATTTTGGAATAAGGCTTTAACATTACAAAATGTGGAAAAAGTTAAGCTATTCGAATTCTTTCTGGATGCACTGTAGCTGGGAATGTTACAGCTAACTATGTCAATACTGCTGGCAAATAATTAAGTGCAGTAACCAAGCAGTACAATATGTTTGCTGCAGTCATGTTTATGTGACTGTATTAGTATTATGTCGCCTGAAGTTATGAAAATGAGACTCTGAGTTTGCCGTCTGTGTGTGTCAGCATACATACATTTCATGCCCAGAAGCAGAGACAGGTTGGGCTCTTTCCCCTGCGCTCTCTGAGCCAGGATGCTGCAGAGAGCCTGGAGGTCCAGTAGACACAGGGACATCTCTTTGAGCAGCCGGCCAACTTCTGGCATCTCCACATGGGAAGCAGGATGCACCGACAACCCTTCATCCACCTGCTGCAGCTTCTCCGTCAGAAACAAGGTCGCACGCACATTTAGTTTCCCTATCTGGAAATTTTACATCTGAACTAGATATAGTGCAGTATCTTCTGAAATTTAAACTAACCAAAGTCATTGGTACTGATAACATTTTTAAGACAGGCATTAAGGGAACACTTCTAATGCAGATACCTGTGGGAGGACAGGTGTGACCAGGCTTTCCTCCTGAGGAGACTGCTGTTGAAGAGAAAGGCCTCGTTTCTTTTGCAATTTTGTACTTGTGGCCTAACAAAGCACAACATGAGTCAGGTTTGCTGGTGCTTTTGGATCACTGTCAAGTTATTTGTCAGATAAATTTGAGTTAGGCAAACTATAATTTCTTAACTAAATATACAGAAAAAAAAAAAAAAAGCCTACAGCATGTCTGGATTTGTTGTCTACCTGTAGCTGTGAGGTCAGTCTCTCAATCTGTTCTTTCTGATGTTCAATCAGCTGGTGGGGAGCAGAGAAAACATTTTTGTTAAGGTCTGTGACTTTATTTTTGTATGAGGATGTGTGTGTTCAGAAGGATACCTTAGTGCTGTGGTCCCGCTGCTTCAGAAGTTGAGTGTTTTCCTCCTCAAGTCGTTTCAGGTCTTGCATGGGCAACCTCACCCCGTCGTCTAAACACTGCTGCACCTTCTGCTGCAAGCTTTACCGAAGTAAGAGATGGAGTCACAGAGAGAGATGGACACCCGTGCACTCAGTCAGAGCAAAGGAATAAGACCATGTTAGGAGCAGAAAAAGAAGCCTGCTTAGTCTGAAGGCAAAGGAGGCAGCAGAAACTCTATACACTAAACACTATATGGCAGCAAAAACTGAAGTTGTTGAAAATTCTGTTACAGTTATGACACAATGATGGTTGATGCCATTTTCTAAACTACATATATGCAGGATTTTTAACCTCAGTTATCATGGCAGGTTTTTTTGTCAATCCTGTACCTGTGGACAGATGCCATTAGCTCCCTCTCTCTCTGGGCCTGCAGCTCAATCTTGACATCTTTCTCCTCCATCAGAGCACAACCTTCCCCAAGACTTTTCTCTAGCCGGGAAACGGTCTCCTCCAAGTCCTTGGCTTTTTGCCGTACCTCCTCCTGCTGAGCTCACACAAACACACAGTGCAGTCACTGCAATTGAGTAGCATTTTGACAGACGCCAAGAATGGGTTTTACATGTTAGTGCGACGAACAGATCCATCCATTCTCTGCAACTGCTTATCGTGTTCAGGATTGCAGTGGGTTGAAGAAATTAGTTACATTAGACTAATGCAGGTGAGTTGATGCATCCTTATATAAAAATCCAATTGGCACTTTCCTTCCATTCTGCAGCTTGATTATTACTATTACACTAACAGTACTTTTATTTATTGGACATGTTCAGTGCAAGATTTTTATAGTGCACCGACTTAACTTCATCATAATTGAGAGTAATTTACATGATCTGACTCAGAATGTATAGGCAAGACATTCCTTGTAACATGATGGGTTAGGTAATTTACTTCAACTACATACTGTATTAGTAATTCAGCACCAGCTTCCTCCTGATCCTGTCTCCAAACGAGTCATTATGTGTAAAAAGTGCTGCAGTGTGTTATGTCCCTGTTATTTATTGATGGGAGTTTTTGTACTAACACTGATTTATCAGCCTTAGTATTATTGTATGCACTGCTGGGCCTTTATCAGTGTGTGTGGTCCCCAGTGGCTGTCTGTGAGTGTGTGTGTCTGAGTACCTGCTGGGCCTGGGCCTGCACCTCGTCCAGCGTTGGCAGATCAGACAAGTATCTTTCCAGTGTCTCTATACGTTGCTGTTTTTCTCGGTTCTGCTCGCTCTCTCTCTGAAACTTCTTTTTCAGACTACTGATGTAACGATCCCTCGTCTTTATCTGTGGACACCAAAAAAAATCGCATATGATTAGTTTCATATTGATGATATCATGTTGGTTACATACAGTACAATTATCTGAAAAGCAAGAAAGGAGAGTTTCAGATGATAAAGGTTCCTGTGGACCACTCCATGCTGTACCTTTTCCTCCAGTTTTTTCATGTCCTCCGTTTGTTTTTGTGTGACTTGCTTGAAGAACTCATTTAACTGGAACACTTCCAGTTCAGCCAGTGCCAGCCTCCTACCAAGGTCTTCATCACAGCACAGCCGATCAGATGGCTGCTTGCACGGTGTCCTCTTGGCTGACTCCTATTGGAAGAGCAGAACTTTTGTAACTTGTAGCATGAAAAAACATGTGTGATTATCACACTATGAATGTGGATGTTTTCACCTCACAGAGATGTGGTTCTTACTTTGGGATTTAGGATGTAGGGGTCGTCAAAGCCCCCCCTGTGGCTCTGCAGGACCTGCTGTGCTCTGAGCTCATTCTCTCTGATCCGTGCATGCAACTGCAAAATCTGCTGCTTTTGTCTGAAACACAAAAAGCAAAATAAGTTTGAGTCTTTTATATTTTTCTCTTTTTCTCAAATTCTCACACACGTTGACCAGGTAAAGTTTTAATGCTTTACAATTTATTTATTTTAAAGAATTATCCAATCTTAAATTATTTTTGTGTGGAAAAAGTATGTGAACCTCTAGAATTACAAATTCATTTAATAGGAGATCAAGAGTGTTTCAGTTGAAGCAATTGCAATCAAGTGTGAGTCTGGGAGGTCCTGCCACAAACAAAAGACCACTGAAGTCTGATCTTAACAACACAGGTTTGTAGAAGTGTGTCACTGGTGGAACAAATGTGATTTCTGAAGACCTTAGAAGAGGAGCTAATGCTCATGAGGTTGGATCAACAGACTTCAGCTTGTCCCTTTAAGGGTCACCACAGTGTTCCGCACGTCTATTAGGCATGAGTTTTTTTTACATCGCACGCCCTTCCTGCCACAACTCTCCCATTTTATCCGGGCTACACCAAGGGCTACCAGAAAGTTACATAAAACCCCTGGATAACAACCTGGAAACTAAAGGCCTCTCAGTGACTATAGAAAACCGTGGCGTGTACAGCAGAGCCACTGCTAAGAAGAACACTGCTAATAGGTTCCTTTTATCTAGTTTCAGTGCTTGAGTAAAAATCTGATCATGTTTTTATGCAGAAACAAGTTTACAAACTTTTAAGTACCACTGTAATATATGACATTACGTCAGAAACTGGTTCAATAAATTAAAAAAAAGGACGCATTGAATGTTTTGGCTTAAGAAAATTACACTGCAAAATGTAATTCAAGGACTGTGGAAACATCTTGCTCTGGGGTCTAATCATTCTTGAGAAACATTAGAATAAACATTTTTCTTTAGATTTGCACAAAACATGACAAGTATGAGCCCAACTGAAAATATACAAATAAAATCTTTGTTATTATATTACAGTTACTTCATCTGAAAGGAACTTGTTACATTACTTTTGTTGTCAGCAGGCAATGATTGATGTCAATTCCAACATTTAATATTTGTAGTAGCCACATGTATATGTCTGGAAATATTCCAGTAGTTTGAGTATGTTGGGATTAAATGCGATAAGAACAATTTTGCACCATGTAAATTGTGTGCAGGTAGTGGTAACACATGATCTCAAACCTCTTGAAAACCCTCATTAAGTAGTAGTGTAGTACCTATCTATCTCCAGCTCCCTCTGTCTCAGCAGCCCCTCTTTGAGCTTCACCAGAGTGGTGACAGGAAAGGAGGTCCCCATCAGCATCTGGTAACACACACACACACACACACACACACAGATGCACGTCACTCAAGGCAGATAGTGAGCAGTGATGATGTAATGACATAATAATAAAACCGACTGTTTGATTAACTGACTGTAATTTATTGAGCCTCCTCCATGTTTTTTCATGAATAATTAGTAATACATGATTTTATGAAATAACAACTGTACCTGGTTAAGCCCTGGACCCTGCTGATGTCCTTGGAGCCATGGCGAGGACCCATCCCTACCATAGCCCTCCAGTCCGGTACCAAGTTCACTCCCATGTTCTAAGTTGGGGCTGTACTCCATCTGTTCAGTGAGCCACATCTGGGTGCGAACTGCAGGCTGTATTGGGGAGCCTCTGTCTGTTTGATGACCCAGAGGTGAGTCTCCTTGTCTGGGTAAGCCAAGACCATAGACCTGACCACCTCCAGGAGACAGTTTGGCTTCTGGTTTATCACTATATTTCATGTCCAAACTGCTGTGTTTTACCGGAGAGGACAGAGCTGAGGACAGTGAGAGCCCTGTGTCCAGGCCAGTGGGTCTACTGCTGCGGTTGTACATGTAGCAGGGGCCAGCACCTGGTGAGCGCTGCAACAAGCTGTGGCACAGCACGGAGGAAGATAACGGTAGATACAAGTCCACGGTTGAACCACGGGGTTCCTTTCTGTAGCCGTGTCGCAGACTCCTGTCCAATGAGCCTTGTGAACCTAGGCTGTACTGATAGCCCGATGTCCTAGTGGAGCTCTTCTCAGACCCGGATGACAGCTTGGTGAGGGACGACCACTTACGGATGGGCTGATGGTCTGTCATGTCCAGACTGCTTGGTGCACCCGGTGGAGAAACGGCTGACGTAGGCAGCTGGCAGGACCTGGTCCAGTGCCCAGTGCTGCCGGGCGAGGCTGGTGTTGGAAAGCTGGTGTTGGGTGTAGAGGATGGAGATGGCTTGACATGGACAACAGGTATTCCATCATCATCCTGGGCTGAGTGATGCTGGGATAGTGGATGGAA
This sequence comes from Channa argus, assembly GCF_033026475.1. NCBI lineage: Eukaryota > Metazoa > Chordata > Actinopteri > Anabantiformes > Channidae > Channa > Channa argus. The sequence goes on along the minus strand of NC_090213.1, from coordinate 19,474,184 downwards.
ATACAAAGGTGTGGTACTTGAGCTGGAGTCATCTGTAGGAAGAGACAGGAATCAAGTCAGACACCATCAGACTAAACATACTGGTAAACATCACAACACAATGTGAAAATCCTTTAAATAATGCAGAAAAAAACCTGCTTACGTTTTTTTTGGCTAGACGTCTGGGCTCGAGTTCAAAAATCAAATCGGCTCTGATGGTATTGAAGGTGGATGCAAGATTGATTAAACAACATAATGGGGGGTGTGGGCTTAAGTTTCAATTGAAGAGATTTAACAGACGTTTCCATTTCTGACTCACCTGACTCTTAACCACACACACAATGGCTGAGAACAATAGGACTCAACAACGCATTGGTAATGACTTCCACTGAGGTTAAATACCTGGGATTCCTGGGGACTGATAGCTTAACTGTAGCTTAAGTTTTAGGTTTGGCTTAAATCTGTGCTGTCTGGATCACAATTGGATGGTCTTCACTTAGATACTGTTTTTCTACCTTAGCAGTACTTAAGGCGATTTACACTGCTTCTCGTTCAACCATTCGCACTCACAATCTCACACACACTCACACACCGATGGTGGAGCGGCTCACTTCCTACGTTGTTTGGATGTTGTTGCTTCTTTAATGCGCTTGCAGACTTCACAGAGGCATCAGAGATCCTGCTTTGTGCTAGAGGTTATGCAGGACGGTGCTGGGCTTAGTGAAACCAGACTCTTCTGAACTCTCTTCATTATCCAGGCCTCTGGTGAACCTGTGCTATTTTTGCAGAGCAGTGAAGTCCAGTTTAGCACACTAGTGGATTTTAAAGCTTTGCACTTCGCACTTCAGCTCAGTCCGTTGTAAACACAGAAGCACTGTGTCCTCACAGTGCTATTCAGTGAATGTTAAACTCCACTGGGCATCATTACATCAACGCGTTCTTCACCCTCTTAAACCCTAAAATACATACAGTGATATGTGCAGAGCCTGCTGTGCCTCTCATGCAGTAGCTCAAGTTTTCTGGTGAAGAAACAGACAGCACATCCTACCTTCCACACTGTCAGAGCAGTAGGTCCCAATGCCAGTGTCACCACTGTCCGACACCGTGCTGTGTCGCCGCCCACCACAGAAGCTGCTCCCAGGGCCGGGGGGGTTGCTGTGCCACGCTGTGTCATGGCCAGGGACCCATCCTGGAGAGCCACCACTACTGGAGCCTAAGAACAACGTTTCGAATTGTTACAGCTTATTCAGGAAAAAAAAATGCATATAAGCCCATTTCTACCAGTAAAAAGAGAAATAAATAAATAGATGAAATGTTTGTCATAATAAAAAAAGCAATGGTTAGTCCAAATTATGACAAGGGAAAAAAATTATACTATTTATTATGTTATACTAAATTTAAAATTATAAATGTAAAAAAGTTTAACTGTTTAGCTCTTAATTTTAATTTAGTAAAATAATATTTGTACTTCTTAATGATTTTGACTTATAAACTTCTTTCTCACCAAGACAAACATTTCACCTTAACTTATCAGCCATTTTTTTTAGGCGAACCATTTCCTTTTTTCTTGTAGTAAAGGTCGGAGACGGATTTGCGTGTCATCAACATCAACTAAATCACTTTAAAAGTATGCAAATGATTGCTGAGGGAACCCATGGACACACTGCATGCTGGTTTATAATGCTCTCCAATATTAGAACATTTCTCATTTTTTGTCATGGCGATCCTAAGTGGGAATATTGTGGTGCTGGGTTACTTCCACTCCCCCCTCGTGACACTGAACTGGTCTCATTCTAATGAATAAGGGAACAGTATGTTCTCTTTTAGTTGCTGTTGTTTATTTTACTCCTTTTTTTTTTTAATTTATTGTAATTTTGAGGGAACCTGTTTCTGACCTAATGTTTGCACTTCCTCTTCCTCCTTGTTCGGACTGTCATCTACTACAGTGGTGCTTAAAAGTTTGTAAACTTATCTCTGCATAAAAACATGATCAGATTTTTACTCAATCCATAAAACTAGATAAAAGGAACCTGTTTTAATAAATTAGACAAAAAAATAGATACTTTCATTCATTTATTGTCAAAGTTGACTAAATCGTACATGTTTCTGTGTGGCAAATACTGTACATGTGAACCTGCACCTTCAGTACCTAAAAATATTGTTCCAACAGTCCTCTGGTTTATCCACATGGCTCTTAACACGGTGTGAACATTCAGCAATGTTCTTTTTAGAACATTTACTTTTTCATTTGACTGCTCACATTTAAACCCAAATATCTGAACTTTCCAGTCTTTACTTTTCCAAAACAGACTTGTTCCCTTTTTTAATGTTGGTCTCCACCCTCAGGTACAGTCAATATTCCCTAGCAGTTATGTACAATGTGTCCCTCAACAGTTCTACAACAGCTCTATCGGCTTCCAAACATTTGGAGAGTTTGGTCTCTCAGCGACAGGCAGCTATTCAAAGACAGCTCTGTCAGTGAGTTGGTAACAGAAACTGAAAGAAGCTGCCGAACGTTTTTCCTTATGTACTGGATATGAAACTGCCACAGGTTAATGTTAATGAGTATTAGCAAGTTTTTGTTTCTCACCATCAATAAACACTACTGCATTAAAAGGGTTTTAATTATCACCAATAAGCTAACGGGTGAATAGAAACAGACTCGCGATTTCACACACTTTCACAGCAGCTAGTTAAAATGTGATTCCACTCAGTTAGTGTAGGCTCCGTTTAATTTAGATGTACTAAAATGGCGGAATAACACTGTGTCTACAGTATCTTATGCATTATTTAAAGGCCATGTACTCTCATTAGCGTCATGTCAGTGTTTGAAGCTGCAAAACATAATAATTGTGAATCATGCTTTTCACTATTTGGATCAATTATCTGATTAAATATAAGATGTAAAGTCAGACTACAAATGTTATATTAATGTGTCAGATACACATTTAATCAACATGTTAATTTTTTCTGCTGTTCATCTCATTCTCTGGTTTTATGATAACCCGTGATCAGTATTTATGCATCATTGTAACAATGTATTACTTCTATGATTCTGTATATGTATTATTTTTCTTTTGTATTAAATTGATTCAAAACTAAAATTCCTTGGTAAAAGGAAAATCACTTACGATATAAGTGGACTGAGCCACAGTTGCACCAAATTATAACACAGAATTGAAAGAGATTTTAAATCATTACCTCTCAATTGTATGTTTTATATGGTAACATATAATAATTGTCAAAATATCTGTTTGTTTTATTTAGCTTTTAATAGGCCTATGTTTTCTATTTAAGACAAGTTTGGCTGTTGGGTAAAACATCTCAGCTTGTGCACGGGGCAAGTGGTCTTACAAGCTTAATGTCAAGCCCTGGCTGTATCCTGTCCAAACATTGGTATACACACCTCCAATTTAACTGAATGATGAAGTTTCCAAAAAAATATCCACGGGAAAAAGGCTAAATTAGATGCTTTCCAGGTTGGTGGGTGATGCTGCAGACACTAATACTAATGTGCATATTGGAACAAGTTGAAAGTTTTTTTAATAATCTTCCAATTACAATAATATGACATGAGATCAAAACAGCTTGGTAGAAATGTACTTTGTACCTTTATACTATTCGGATACATTTCAGAACCTGTACTTTTTTACTTTTACTTAAGTATAGAAGTTGAATCAGTAAGGTAAGATAAGGCAGTCGTCCACGGACCACAGGGTCAGTGGTTCGATCCCCAGACCTGGCTATATATATATATATATATATATATATATATATATATATATATATATATATATATATATATATATATATATATATATGTCAAAGTGTCCCTGGGCAAGACACTGAACCCCGCAACAGCCCTTTCCCATCCCCAGCTGTGCAGTGCTGGTCCAAACCCGGCAGAAATTGGGGAGGGTTGCGTCAGCAAGGCGTAATCCGGCGTAAAAACTCTGCTAAATCAACATGCGGACAATGAACCGCTGTGTTGACCCTGAACTCACGGGATAAGCCGAAAGGACTTCTACTTAAGTGAGGAATATGTGCACTTTTGCCACCTCTGTTGCTCTGACAGACGGCTGGTGGAGTCCAAACTTTCTAGGAATTTTTTTCCTAACCTTTTCCAGCCTGTTGAGCATCAGCTCTTCTAAAGTCTTCAGTAATCTCCTTTGTTCCAGCCATGACACAACTTTACAATCATGTGTTGTCAAAATCACACTTCGATGGTAAAGACCCGAATTCAAACTTTTTTCAATAACACAGGACCACCCAGACTCGTACCCGCTTGTCATCACACTGACTGAGACCCTGGACCCTTCTCTTCTTTTAAAAAACTGAGAGTGTATTCATTTTGCAAATGCGCCTGAATTGCAGTGCGGGTGGAATAATTTTGACAGGTGCACAATCCATAATTCTACCAGGACTAGCTTATGAGTGTGTTTGCAACAAAATGCTCAGGTCTGACTCACATCAGCAGAAATGCCATTTCTGGCATTTGGGACTGGTTAGGATCTAACAGACTTTTAAACTCTTTTAAAGAGTCCAGAGCACCATCACATCTGCTAGTGGCCGTTTGCATTATTTCAAATATGCACTAATTTGGCTTCTGTGCATGGATTTGTAAGATATGGTACATGTTCTGCACTTAAATAGCACTTTTCTACCTATTGGCATCAAAGCACTTATTCACACACTTATTCACCCATACACACTCACAATTACACACATACACACCGATGAGCGACTAAGTTGGGGTTCAGTGTCTTGCTCAAGGACACTTCGACATGTGACTGGAGGAGCCGGGGATTGAACCAATAACTGTGAGATTGGTGGACAACCGCTCTACCTTCCTGCGCCACAGTCGCCCACTTTTAAAGAAAGTGGTCCTGTGTCCTTCATCCAAAACGGGGCCCGTAGAGATCCCTGTACTGGTTCCTATTATTACTAGCTGATCACTAGCATGAGGTTACAAATCATAATGCTTAGAAAAAGGCCTTCAATAACCAACAACAAGAACCATTGTTGTGATCTCTGATTTAGGGCAGGACTGATCATTCAGAACATATAACTTAGTTACTACATTACTGATCAGTGTAATGATTTCCTGCATTGTGTATTATGTTAATATGGTTATTTCAATAAATATAAAGCACTAGTTTGGTTTTACTTGCTGTTGATTTGACAGCACAGCACCACTCTGGTGGATGCCTGCCTCCTTTAGGCCACATTTCCAACCTTCAGTAACCTCAGTTTCTCTTTCCTTCTTATCATATTGACACAGATCACTTTGCTTTGCAACTGGACAAACTCACCTCAATACACTTTCAGCCACAATCACTTGACAGGCTACGTCTTCAAGTAGCTTCGTTTGCATAATCCCCCCTTTACTTGTCTGTGCTGATGTACTTGAAGAGGCTCTTGGCCTTTAAACGCCGCCAGTTAGCTCATGTCTTAGCACCATCTTGTCAAACCAGACCGTTATCTTACCTGTTTTGGTGGATTCGTATCCGTCTTCAAAATCACTCTTGTACCACATTGCGTGTGAGGGCGGGTTCTACAGAGCAGCAGGAAAAACCGCAGTGGTCACAGGACAAAACAAAGAAGAAAATCAAGGCCTAAATGTGATAACACGGATGTTGTATGATTCATGACATTAGAGCCCAGAAGTTCCTGACCCGTATGCGAGGAGGGCGCACGGTCTCAAATACCCTGAGTCCGATAACGGTTCATTCTTGAAAATTAGCTAAGCGTGTACGTCCTGAGCTGAGCGTCTTCTGGCTGGAAGTGATCCCAGCAAACTCCTCCTCCGCAGTCCAGCAGCAGCAGTACTAGCAGCACAGCACAGCACGGTACGGCACGGCACGGCACAGCACACTGTGCGGTCCGAGAGCCGCTTCCCATGAAATAACGGAAGCGCTAATAGATTCTCCCTGGGCGTATATTCTTAAATTTACGGTAATGTTACAGGCTCTGTGCAACACGACGTTTCTGCAGAAGGAGAAGACGCCTCCAACAGGCAAACTGCAGTACTGCACGTTGTACAAGTAAAGCTGCGTTAAAGCTGCATCTCCGCTTTGTACTCAGCTAAATTCAAGTAACTAAGTACATTTACTCAAATACTGTCATTTGAGAGGTGGAGGTCTGCTCTGGAAAACAGAGGAATGAAGCTTAGCCGCAGTAAGACAGAATACACAGGGACCCAGGTGGAACGGTGAGGTTACAGGGAGCAGAGGTGAAGAAGGTGCAGGACTTTAAGTACTTAGGGGCAACGGTTCAGAGCAACGGTGAGTGTGGAAAAGAGGTGAAGAGGCGAGTGCAGGCAGGTTGGAACGGGTGGAGAAAAGTGTCAGGTGTGTTGTGTGATAAAAGAGTATCAGCGAGAATGAAAGGAAAGATGTTCAAGACGGTGGTGAGACCAGAGATGCTGTTCGGCTTAGAGACAGTGGCACTGAAGAAAAGACAGGAGGCAGAGCTGGAGGTAGCAGAGCTTAAGATGTTGAGGTTCTCTTTGGGAGGGACCAGGATGGACAGGATCAGGAATGAGGTCATCAGAGGGACAGATCATGTTAGATGTTTTGGAGATAAAGTCAGAGAGGCCAGATTGAGGTGGTTTGAACATGTTCAGAGGAGAAACTGTGAATATATCAGTAGAAGGATGCTGAGGTTGGAGCTGGCAGGCAGGAGGTCTAGAGGACAAAGAGGAGATTTATGGATGTAGTGAGAGAGGACATGAAGTTAGTTGGTGTGAGTGAAGAGGATGCAGAGGACACGGTTAGATGGAGGCACATGATTCGCTGTGGCGACTCCTGAAAGGGATCAGCCCAAAGGAAAAGAAGAACAAAGAAGAAAATACTCCACTACAATTCAGAGAAACGTTTTTCTACTTTACTCCGTTACATTAACTTCACTGCTTCAGTTACAAGTTGCTTTTTCCAACTAAAGAAATGCAAGTGAGGGGTATGAGGTGAAATGCTGGTCAGAATGGAAAACGCTCAAAACTAAAATTTCAAAGTTGGAAAAAGAATTTTAATGCAAAAATTAGGGTTTTAAAACTGAGAAACAGGATCCAAATATTTGGATTAAAAACGTTACAAATCTGTCTCTTCCAGATGTTTGAAACTTACCAGGAATAAATGATCTGAAACTTTATAAAAAAATGCATCATCAATAATAGAGTTTTAAAACTCAACAACACAATTAAAATCTTTACAAATAAAATTTGAATGTTTGATCATTTTACTTTAACACGTTACAAATCTGTGGCCTCAAAGTATTAAAACTTGTCTTGCAAACATTGAACTTTGTCCTTTCAGAGTTTCAACTCTTTTTTGCAATGTTTCACTACGTGATGTTACGGCATTTGACTCACGATCTGCAGTGTTTCAGATCGGACTTTTGAGCCTGTTCTCCCAGAGATAGATCTGATAACCTGCAAGGCCAAGTGGAGCTCGCAGGAGCTCAGCCAATCACCAGGTTACTGAACAAGCATTAATGCTGAGGTCTGTCTTTGGTAGTAAACTAATCCCAAATCACAGCTCTGAACCCGATTCTGCTTTTTGAACTACAGTCTCCAATTCTCCACCGTTTTAAATGTTTTGATATGTATTTCTGCCGTTCTGATTACAAATTTGTGTTTCACCAGAATTGTGATGCAGTGTTCGAATGTAACTTTTACCTACAAGTACTGTACTTTACATATACTTTAACTTTACTACACTTCATTGGCGATTATTGTACCTTTACTCCACAACATCCATTTGATAACTATAATCTGATTCTGAAAAGGAACTAATAAAACAAAATACATCGCACTTTATTGATCCCTGTGTAAAATTGAGCAGCTATTCAGCAGTAAGTAAATTATTAAGTAATTATTAACAAGTGCTCAAAGTAGTTGGATCCTATCGTAGAAGTTATTAAACTGAGTAGTTCTGCTTTGTGCAGAACCCCAACCTGAAATCTGGAAGGAAGGCAGGTCTCCGACTGATGGATACTGTAAACAAAATCAAAGCTGAAATCCTTACACTTTTACATGAATAGTCATTTTTTTTAAAGGGACAGTCACAACAGCAAAGACATGTGATGGTTGCAGTTTATTCCTGACAAAGCATCACCATGGATTATTCCAAATATATAGTGGGTTGTACACAAAGTTAATGTTATTGTGTAAAACAAGTTTTGGTCGCTTCAAATTAAGTGGCTGCAGTTACTCAAATACAAACGAGGGACAAATTAGGGAAAAAAAAATCTTAAGAGCTTGACCCTTACACTGAGGGGATACGGTGGCTCTGTTATACTGTGGGGGGATTTTGCTGGCAATGTTTGGGTCCCTTGAAGGGAAGGGTCACTTCAAATCAACACAAAGTTGTTGTGCTATCCTCCACTTGTCCCAAAATTTTGCATCCTTATTTTGAAATGGCAAAAAAGAAAACAAGGACTTGTCTTTTCAAAATGTTGTCTTTTCGATGATGGAGTAAGTTAGTTATGCTTACATCTGTGTGGGGGCTTCAACTTTGTGTCTCCAACTCCAACATGCCAACAGAGAGCCAGCCGCTGACATTATCTTTGGCATGAAAATGTGATTTGCACATGAGGACTAAACCATGGAAAGTTTACAGAATACAGACATTGGAGGGTTTTTTTTGAAAGATTTTAAGTAATTACACACTGTGCAAATAATAGTAATAAGTGAAAAACTATTAAACATCAGAAAAATTATATTAAATTATACTTCAGGCCATGTAAGCTTTTAACTGGCTTTTATAGGACATTCCAATATTTAATCTGAATATCCAAACTTTCAGAACTGCAAAACTTTTAAACATGGCGACGCTTAGATTATTATAAGTTATGTACCTCTTCATAGAGACCATCAATACTGAGGTAAGATTTCACAGTTTAAATACATTCATAGTAAGGTCAAACATGTAAACTGTTGGAGTAATTAACTCTATTCAGTTACTGCATTTCAAAAATTAATATAACTGTGATATAACTTAACTATAACATGGTTAAATTAAACATCAAGCCAAGTAAATGCTTAGATGTTAAGCATAACTACTACTTCTATTACTAGGGACGCACAGATAATAACACTTCACAAATACTGTCCAGCTTTGTAGAAACTGTCAAACTGATCAATGTCTTTGACCCCCTGAGTGACATGGAGAGTGAGAGTTTCAAATGAAGGAGAAACCACTTTCAATGCAACCAGCTGTAGGTTTCAGTGCTGGTCAAAATCCCTTATTATCTAAGAAAAAATTGATAAACTGCTCTAATACTTTACTTAACCCTCACTGACTGAAAACCCAGCCTTGACATGTTTTATCTATTTGGTAATGTTTGTCTCTACAACAACATGTTATTTTACCAAATGCTGTTTAAAGCCTTAATCTTTCTTTAAATTGCCATTAAGTGATGTAGCATTATATTCAATGACGATATTAGTTTGAATCACCTTACTTACAAACTGGTTACACTGTTCATTAAAATGGGAATACATTGGATAAAGGCCTTTTTTAACAGTCTCCTATGTTGCTGCTGTGTCCAGCAGGGGAGAAAGGAGGCGAGTACTTCACAGTGAGTCAGCTGCTTAGTCAGACCAGAGGGTGTGGACCATATTAGAGAACAGTAGGAGTCTTGGTGACTACATGTTCAGCTTTGGTGACTGACTGACTGGAGAAAACTTCCTTTTCCCCGACGGTTCTATAAATATCAGTGGATAATGACAAAAAGAAAAAACGAATACAGTAGAATACAATACAATACAAGTAACGCTTCCCGATAAACACAATTTGATGCTTCTGTTCCTTATGACACAGCAGCTGTCGGTAACGTGATTTTTCTCAAAGCGAAACGTACATCAATATGGGTTTTACCTCTTTGTGCGTGATACACACACACTTCAGTATTGTTTGACCCATCACTGCTAAATACAAGTCCAGTTAAAGCATAATTATTATGTATGATTACATATTAATCAGCAGCATGATAGTGGAGTTGTTAGCATTGCTGCCTTACAGCTGGAAGGTCCCCGGCTTGAATCCCAATAGAGAGCTCGAGATTATGTCACCCAACCAAAGATTTCAATGACAACACCACCATATTGGCAGGAGTTATGACATCTAACTTATTAACTTGTCCAACTTGCAGTAATTTGACTTTGGCCCCTATTTGTGCACTTCCATCCAACCTATGTGTCCTAATGCAAATTGCTCATTTAACTTGCATGTAAGCAATTCTCCTAGATTTTACTTGCAAGGCAGAGTGAGTATCACCATACCTTTTTTGTGTAAAATTGTATAAAAGCCAGCTCAATAGAAGGTATATCCATTACTGATGGTGAGGTTATCATTAGCTGATACACACTTTTTTTAAAAGATGCTTCCAAGTGCAGTGACCAGTGTAATTCCAACAATGTAATTTCTCGACAGCCTCATAAGTTTGCATAAAATCTCAGTTATTGTACTCAATGCAACCACTAGGGGGCACAAGCTAGTGTCTTCTTGTGCCAGTCCCAGGTCTGGATGCGACTTAAAACACAAGCCAAACTACACGTGTACTTAAGTAAATTTGACTTTTACTCCACTACATCTAATAGCAATATCTATAGATTTTACTCCATCGAATGTAATGTGTAACACATTTATAATCAAAGTCTTACATGTTTCAATCACATATGTTTCTCTTAAAATTTTAAAGAGACATAGTTGAGACAGGTGTCATCCTTAAAACATCAGGGAGATATAAGGGATATTTCCCCTTTAGAGAAAACATTTGTAAAACAACAATAAACAGTATATTGCTCATGTGTGTAAGGATTTCTTAGAGGGCTGCTGCATCAAACTGCATTAGTTTAGGTCTGACTAAAATAACATATCGGTATGTTCCAAAAATTCTGCTGCAAAGTACTAGTATAGTAGTAGTAGGAACTAGTATGTTTCATTTTTTTCTCTAAAAGCAAAAAAAGGAGCCATCGTCCTTATGTCTCCAAAAAGACTGTCCCATCCATTTCTTCTAGTACATTTCAGAATAAAATCAGGCATTACAGAAAATGAGGCAGGACTGACAATCACAACTTTGTCTCTGAGAAGTGTAGGAGCAAAAAAATTCTCCTCACGGTTAGTGCAACATACTGCACTGTCTTATGTTACATCTTCTTTCTGAGTTTACTTTACATGTGAGGAAATCAATAAATGGTATTAATGTATTGCACCAAAATGTTCTTGAGGTCTCTTGAACATTGAAAAGCCTTTAGTTATTCGGAACTCTTTAATTTATATGATCCCAAAAAATGCATTAATACTTTACAAAAGACCTTCAAGGACTATCTTATTATCAGTGTTCTACATTACAGTTCTGTCTGAAAAAAAACTAACCTCGGTCACGTGATTGCGCGCCGCACGTCACGGCGCTCCTCCGAAAGTCTTCCGGGTTAGGAGAAAACCCCGCGCGGCATAAAAGTGTTATTTACGTGATTAAAGTAGGTGGTTGATTAAAGGAAAACGTGTTAGAGTCTTAAGATAAGACGCAGTAAGTAAAACATTCATTCATTGTTAGAACATTGTTTGCCACGTTTACAAAGGAAAGTAGAAGTAAAAACGACCAACGCTAGATACCTATTATTGACATGTAACGTTAAATTATTTAGTTTATTTGTACCACTTCTTACTTGAAAAGTAGCCTGTGTGTCTGTGATTTGTAATGAAAAACCACCAACAAAAAACCTATATGTGGACATGTTTAACATCTGTAAAAATCACTTTATTAATCACTTGGACCAATAGTTGTTTTGCGAACAAAAAATGACACTAGTTCACTTGGACCAATGTGAGAATTATCCACTGCATATTTGTGTTAACTTGACTGTTGGTCAGATAATAAAAGTTTTCCATTGTAAGATGTTACTTTGGGCTCTAACTAACAGGCATTTTCCCCTTTTCCTCGCTATGTTTGTATGCATTGATCAATTGCTAAAATAATCCTTCATGATAATTACATAGGATGTGTTTGATTTTTAAGTAGCATCTTGCAGTTAAATCTGCTAAAAAAAAAAAGAGAGCAGCTACATGTTCTATGTGCATTTTATAACACTTAAAGCTGTTATGTTAGTTGATTGCATCAAATTTAAACTCTGACCACTGCATTACTCATTTCTGTTCTTCCAAGGCTTCCATGCATGTCACTTCACCATGCTGATAAGTCCTGTACAGGAGGCCCTGATTGGCCAGGTGTTTGAAACCTATCTTACAGAGCATCACCATGGTGACATTCTCCAGCTTTTTGCAGATGCTAATGAAGAGACTCATCATGCTGTTGTTGTTAATGCCATGACATTGTTTGAAACCAATATGGAGGTAATGTCAGCTCAAAACACATTCTATTTACACAATGGTTTAATATAGCCTGGCTAGTATATAGTTAGAATAAGATATAATGGGTTTTTATACACTGTATTTGTGATTTAAAAACACTTATTTCAACAGTATTTCTTGGGATATGATATAACGTGACAAATTAAGGGGAAAACCTGAAAAAAAAAATAGTTGAGTGGAACAACATAACAAATACAGATGCTTCGACACGGTGGAAGGGCAAGGGGTCACTGCAAATTAGCAAATTATCCCAGGATAAAGCCACAAATGTTTCTATCATGATGGGAGGTTGTCTCTTCCAGGATGATTGTGCCCCCATCCAGATATCGTAAGGAGTCACTGAAGTGTTTGATGAGAATGAAAGTGATGCATATCATATGCCTTTCCCTCAACATTTAACAGATCTCAGTGCACCTGAACACCTACATGTATGATCAATTTTTGGCTCACTAGTTAGACAGCTTGTTTTGGAAGAATATTGTTCCAGAGACTTGAATAATCAGTGCCAAGCAAAACTTAGGCTGTTCTGGTAGTTTTTGGTGGACCAGGACTTTACTGGGACAGTTCGTGTTTATTTTCCCTTTTGTTTGTCACTTATCCGTATAGTATATATATGTTTATGTGTTTCATAAGGTAGTATTTTTTGTAACTATTCCTCTTGGAGACTGGAGTAATTGCATAGTATTTCTACTGTGTTGCAACAGGTTGGGGACTATTTCAACGCTTATCCCAAAGATGTCCTGGCTATATTTGATAAAGTGTTAAATAGAGCAGCTTTGGAGTTACTAGGAGACCATGGAGGACAGCGAGCAAAAGAGCAGAGAATGAGACACGCTCTACATGCTCGCATTACAGGTCAGACATCCAACTGGGAATGATGAACACATGTTCCCAGATGCTGCCCACAGCATACATTGTGAGACTAAATGGGTAATAGTGTTAATGTTACATGTCTAGTTTACAGATTTCACAAAAATCTCTTGTACTGCACACTGCAGTAGTCTATCTGGACACATCCAGATAACCTCGAATGGGAAGTGTCCTGGAGACATTGTAAGAAAAAAGTACATTTGCAGAGTAAAAAGATTTTCAAGACCTGTGATTATGGTAGTATTTCAGATGCTTCTGTGAATAATGTCCATGCTGACTGCAAGTTTGTGTTTTTGAGTTTTATAGTTTACTGATGCTGATGGAGAAGTACAGAGAGGGTCATAGGGAGTTGCATTGTGTCTTCGTAGATTTAGAAAAAGCGTATGACAGGGTGCCGAGAGAGGAGCTGTGGTATTGTATGAGGACGTCTGGAGCAGCAGAGAAGTATGTTAGAGTGGTGCAGGACATGTATGAGAGCTGTAAGACCGTGGTGAGGTGCTGTAGGTGTGACAGAGGAGTTCAAGGTGGAGGTGGGTCTGCATCAAGGATCAGCTCTGAGCCCCTTCTTGTTTGCTCTGGTGATGGACAGGCTGACAGATGAGGTTAGACAGGAATCTCCATGGACTATGATGTTTGCAGATGACATTGTGATTTGTAGTGAGAGCAGGGAGCAGAGGTGAAGAAGGTGCAGGACTTTAAGTACTTAGGGTCAACGGTTCAGAGCAACGGAGAGTGTGGAAAAGAGGTGAAGAGGCGAGTCCAGGCAGGTTGGAACGGGTGGAGAAAAGTGTCAGGTGTGTTGTGTGATTAAAGAGTATCAGCGAGAATGAAAGGAAAGATGTTCAACACGGTGGTGAGACCAGAGTGACGAGGATGGACAGAATCAGGAATGAGGACATCAGAGGGACAGGTCATGTTAGATGTGTTGGAGATAAAGTCAGAGAGGCCAGATTGAGGTGGTTTGGACATGTTCAGAGAAGACATTTTGAATATATCAGTAGAAGGATGCTGAGGTTGGAGCTGCCAGGCAGGAGGTCTAGAGGAAGAGCAAAGAGGAGAATTATGGATGTAGTGAGAGAGGACATGAAGTTAGTTGGTGTGAGAGAAGAGGATGCACAGGACAGGGTTAGATGGAGACACATGATTCGCTGTGGCGACCCCTGAAAGGGAAGAGCCGAAAGGAAAAGAAGAAGAAGAAGAAGTTCATCTCCTAAATACATTCCTTAATACTCTCTTGTTTGTTGCCTCATTTGTGCCCAGGTCTGCCAGTGTGTCCAGAACTGACCAGAGACACCATTCCGAAGTCCAGGGATTTTGGCCACTTTTTGTCTGTCAGTGGTACTGTCATACGCACCAGTGTTGCCAAGGTAAGAGGATTTTCACCAAATTGAGCTGAATTGCTAAACAAACAAAAATGAAGTAAAAGAAAATTAAATATAATGTATTGAAAAGTTAGCAAATAAAAAAACCAAACTGAAATCTCTCATTTAGAAAAGCCTTTTCATCAATTTGCACCAAACTGCGGTTGCTTGTATTCTATTTTTGCCTATTCAGTATTCAGACCTATTGCAACACTTGAAATTTAGCTCAGGTTCCTCTTGTTTCGTTGCTCGTTATGTTTCTACACATTAACGGGAGTCCACCTGTTGTAAATTAAACTACTTAGATGTGATTTAGAAAGGCACCCAACCTTCTATACAAGACGCACAGCTGATAATGCATACTGTAGCAGAGCCACAGCCATGAGTTCAAAGGAACTGCCTGCAGAGCTCAGAAAGGCAAGGATCCATAACTCTCAAATGGAAAAAGTTTGGCACAACCAGGACTCTTCAAAGAACTGGTAGTCTGGCCAGACTGAGCAATTGTGGGATAAGGGCCTTTGTCAGAGAGGTTACCAAGAACCTGGTGGATTTGAATGCAGCACCTCCTTCTTCTCTTATAGGTTCTGGAATACGAGCGCGATTACATGTGCGCCAAATGTCGCCATGTTTTTACAGTGGAGGCTGATTTTGAGCAGTACTACACCTTCGTCTCACCAATGGCCTGCCCTAACCCTGATGGCTGTAACTCGTATAAATTCACCTGTCTGTCTGGAGGATCTGAGCCTGCTGCCTGCAAAGACTATCAGGAAATTAAGATACAAGAGCAAGTAAGACAACTGCTGCATACATGTGATCCCTAATTATAGACTTCTTTTGGTCTGTATAAATCTTGCTCTCCCCTACACCTCAGGTCCAGAGGCTGTCAGTGGGCAGTATTCCCCGTTCTATGGTGGTGGTTCTGGAGGATGACCTAGTTGACACTTGTAAATCTGGTAAGAACTTTGAATAGCATGTCAGCTCTTCCAAACAGCCAATAATGTGCCTACAAGTTCAAAATGTGTTTGGACCTCAGTGTCATTGTAATGTATAGTGTGACTGCTTTCAATTAGCTACCTGTATAACTTCACTATAATCAGAAGCATTTTAATATTTTCCTCTTTCTCTAGCAAAACAAAAAAAACAGCATGAAGGAACAAGAGACACCTCAGTATTTATTTTCTCTTTGAAGTGGCGTTATAGAATGTCATTCTTCTGCTGTAGCTTTCAGTCATTTTTTGACCGTATCGGTTGCTCCTAGGAGATGATGTGACAGTCTATGGGGTGATATGTCAGCGCTGGAAACCGCTTTATGATGGCACTCGCTGTGAAGTGGAACTGGTCCTTAAAGCCAACAACATAGAAGTGAACAACCAGCAGTCTGCCGCTCCTCTGCTCATGAAAGATGTTCAGAAAGAGTTTGAAGACTTCTGGAATAGTTACAAACATGATCCCATAGCTGGTAGGTAAAACTGTACGTCATTAAAAATTGGACTATTTTCTTAATTTGTTACTAAAATGTGATCTCTCTCTACTCTTTGTAGGTAGAAACCAGATCTTGGCGAGCCTGTGCCCACAGGTTTTTGGCATGTATGTGATTAAACTGTCCGTGGCCATGGTGTTGGCTGGGGGCGTGCAGAGAGTAGATTCTTCGGGGACCAAAATAAGGGGTATTTTTCATGTTACTTGCGTGTTTACATGAAGAAGCTGGAAACAACTCAGATTATTAGTTAAACTGAATACTGGCTGTACTAGCTTTGTGTCTGTGGACTGTGGAAGGAAGCCTGACCACCTAGAGGAAACCCATGCAAGCAAGAGGACAGTATGCAAACACAGAAAGGCCGTAGTCAGCCAGGGCTTCCAGGCCTTCTATGTGTGAGGTAGCATCACTAACCACTCCACCACTGTCCTGTCCGTAATGTAGTACATTTAATTTAAAATTGATAAAACTATCATTTGTAAGCATCAAAAGTGTGAAAACACAGTATTAGACATTAGAAGGATTTGTAAATGTATTTCAGTTCAAAACAATCAAAAAAAATATGGTCTGATCTGATGAGACATACATTTACTTTTTTGGGCAGAACTCTAACCACCAAGTCTTATGAACACCAGACACTGCTCCTCCTCTGGCTCATCCCTGGCATTCAAATACAGAGAAGTGATTGAAGACAACCTGCTTCAGAGTGCAAACATCCTGATACAGTCAGGACAAGTCTGACTATCCTGCAGGGTTAAATTTGCCTTGTGGAACTTAAACTAGTGCTAATGTGTGACTTAGAATCAGTCTTCTCTGCTCAGCTCACCCTGCTTCCTGCTGTGACTGATTCTTTACTTCTTTACTTTTTATGCTCCCCTACGCCCTGCACAGCCTTTTAGGTAGTCGCACTTTTCTAAATACAACCAATAAATACGTTAAAAAAACTTTCTAATGCAGCAGAAAGCATTAGTTTCTCTGATTGGTCAATAGGGTGAACATTGCTCAACAAAAACATTGGACATCTGTGGAGAGACCTAAAGAAAGGCCCAACAATTCCCATCCAGTCTGATAAAGCTTGAGAGGATCTGTCAGACAATAGAAAATAAACTACTCAAATTCAGATTTAAAGTGACATACCAAAGAAGAATTGAAGCTGTTATTTCTGCCAAAACGATTTCCACAAGGGATGGGTTCCAATAGCCAGTTCCAAGTTGGAAAAATACTCAGATTTGTAAAACTTTTACATGAAACAAATCTCTCATTAAATCTTTTTAATTACTTTTTTTATTTCAATTGGTCTCTTTTGGCTGAAGTGAAAAAGATGTATATGAATGTATCATAATGCTTTGACCCTCAGTAAACACAGCAGAGCAAAGCAGCTTACAAACTAAACACATCACTAAACTCAACTGACCCTTACCACAACCTTAAATGACCTATTCTGTCCACACAATAAATGGGACTCTTGGGACAGTATGCCCATTGGTGTCATTTTGCCTGGTTGTGCAAATTTTATAAACGGAAATCACTTGTTTCTTCCAACTAACAAATGTTGTACATTTATTTACATGAAATCCTCCTTGGAGTTCGTGACAGAGCAGTGTACCGCTCTCACCAGCTCACGCACATAACACGGACTCTGTACTTGGGGGGTCAAAGGATAAAGCCTGAATATTGTCTGGAGTGTCTCACTCTGACATTTTCGTTCCCACATACATCCCCTCTGGACAAAGTCAGGAGAATGTCAGGATTGGAGTGCATGAGTAAAAGTGGATTTAGTCCTTTCCTTGCACCTCTGTGAAAACCACCTTCAGACAGACTGTTGATTTTTGTCACTGGAAAAACAGATCCTGTGTGTGATACTGTTTAAGTGTTGAGTTAATTTGGTCCTCTCTAGGCGAGTGTCATATGTTGCTGGTTGGGGACCCAGGCACAGGGAAGTCTCAGTTCTTAAAGTATGCAGCTAAAGTCATGCCCCGCTCGGTACTCACCGCTGGCATTGGATCAACAAGTGCAGGTAGGGCTAGAATTATACATGCTTATTATATAAACATACCTAATCAGGTGATATTTACTGGATAAACAGAATTTTCTTATATACCCCTTGTCATTTGCTGAAGGACTGACAGTAGCAGCGGTGAAAGATGGGGGTGATTGGCACCTAGAGGCAGGTGCCTTGGTCTTGTCAGATGGTGGGTTGTGCTGCATTGATGAATTCAACAGCATCAAGGAACACGACCGTATCAGTATCCATGAGGCTATGGAGCAGCAGTCTATCAGTGTCGCCAAAGCTGGGTAGGGCACTCATGCATACACTCACAAAATTCCAATCTAGGGACGCAATTCTGGGCATATTTTTAATGGACTGTGACAGTAATAAGTCATAATATTGAAGAAGGAGAGCAAAAAGTAACATTTTCACTAATAGGATAGTCTTTGCTTTTTTTACACAGTCAATGTGAAATAAGGGAAGACAGTGTTCTTAAACAGATTTCTGTTGTGAGTATCCTGATCGCTGTTCTGTTTATGCCTGGTCTTTCTGCGTTTCTGCAGTATGGTGTGTAAGCTGAACACTCGAACCACCATTCTGGCAGCTACTAACCCTAAAGGCCAGTATGATCCCAATGAACCGCTGTCTGTGAATGTGGCTCTGGCCAGCCCTTTGCTGAGTCGCTTTGACCTGGTTCTGGTTCTACTGGACACCAGAAACCCAGAGTGGGACCGTATCATATCCTCTTTTATTCTAGAGGACAGAGGTGGGTACAGGATGTGCTTTTGAATCAGGAAATACAAAACATATTATTAGTTATTGTGACTTCTGAATAACTTTTATATTTTGATCAGGGATGCTGTAATATGTATAATAATAATTTTCTATTTAAGTAGCTTATTTATATGTACAGTGGTGCTCGAAGCTTTGTGAAACCTATAGAATTAGTTTGTTTTGGTGGACAGATGCCAGACGTGCTTTGACCTATGTGCGGCTGGGTGAGATCACACCAGCTTATGTGAGAGTCTGGAAGGCCACAAGAAAACTTAGGGTATGTTCTAGGAAATGAAGTTTTTCATTAGTCTACCATAAGAAGAACCATGAACAACAATGGCAGAATTGCTACAAAGAAGTCAGTATTGCCAATTACCTCTGACTACTCCAGAGTCTCCAGTGTGTTTTATTCAGTCTGTCACCTGACTGAATAAAACACAGAGAAGAGAAGTACCCTCACTTTTCTGCCAACATGGCGACGCTTTGCTTCTTGAAAAAAAATGTATGAAAACAAATAATCCAGACTGTCCCCATTTGAGCACTTGGATAGTCTGTTGTAATTCTTGTCACTTAGCTCTTTTCTTCTGTGGTATTGCACTGCCTGACTGTGATAGGACACTAACAGGGGGTGACTGTGGCGTAGGAAGGTAGAGCGGTTGTCCACCAATCTCACAGTCCCCGGCTCCTCTAGTCACATGTCAAAGTGTCCTTGAGCAAGACACTGAACCCCAACTTAGTTGCTCCCGGTGAGTGTTGGCCAGCTGCATAGCAGCTCCCCCATCGGTGTGTGAGTGTGAATGGGTGAATAAGAAGCAGTGTAAAGCGCTTTGAGTGCCAATAGGTAGAAAAGCCTTATATAAGTGCAGAACATTTACCATTTAACAGGTTTAGCTAGTAGGTAAACCACTGGGTGTATAATCTTTGAACTAAACATGCCACAGCCTGGTTGACGCTCTGCTGCAAAGCTTAGGCGTGCGGTGGAATTGAAACACAATATAAAAAAAACTCAGAAATTAATCTTGATATTTTGCTTTTTTGTTGAAGTTGTAATTGAAATCTAAATTTCATTAAATGCACAGCCCTACTAAGTGGACTGAGTGGGATAAAGGATTAAATGTTGATTATGTTAAGGGAGGATTTGTACATCGTTGCTTTAATTTTATGTCCTAACATCAGTAATGGCATCAGTGAGGCTGTAATAAACTTGTAAGTCGCTTTGGATAAAAGCGTCTGCTAAATGTAAATGTAATAATGCCATCTCCAAGTCTTTATGAGGAAATTAGTCAACCGTCAGATGTGTTGTTGCTGTGCTTTTAGGACTTCCTGCTGACTCTTCTGGACTGTGGCCCATAGAGAAAATGAAGGCCTACTTCAGCGTGATTAAACGCTTACAGCCGCAGGTGTCTGAGGAGGCCAACACCATCTTGACCCGCTACTACCAACTGCAGAGGCAGAGTGATGGCCGCAATGCTGCTCGTACCACCATCCGCATGCTGGAGAGTCTGAGTAGACTTGCTGAAGGTGAGCGATACATTTTGACCAAAAACACATTTACATCTCATTATTTTGAGATTATTTGTTCTGGAGCCGTTTAGCCCTGTAGTACAGGTTACCATGAAGATCCAGCCCCAGATAAAGTGAAAAAACTATAAAACATGAGTTACTAATTGTGATGAAGTCTCCACATTTTTATTAGATAAATCCTCGTCATTGTTTATAAAATTAATATCCTCACCAACTTTTGATTTGTTTACTTTTTTGCAGGCCAACCTAGAAATTTGTATCTTCATTAGCATGTAGGATTTTTCCATTTGGATTATTGTGTAACGTAAGCTGTAAAACAAAAGTTTATACTTACGCATTTGGTTATCAAGATAATGTGCACACATGGACATCACTTTTAAGATTTTGGAGTGTAATGGAGTGTGTATCTCTTAAGAGTAAAAGCTTCATTTTGGGCCAAACTCAGAATCAGATATATAGAAATCTGTATGAATACCTGAAAGCAGCAGTCCCACATAATTGTTTTTCCACCTCACAGCCCATGCCAAACTCATGTACAGAGAGACGGTGACCATAGAGGATGCTGTCATGGCGGTCTCTGTCATGGAGTGCTCCATGCAGGTAAGGAGACAACACGTCCGTCTTGCACCTTAAGCGTGTAGTTTATGATCCCGCGGCCGTAACTAAGTAATGTATTCCTTCTTTAGGGTGGGGCTCTGCTGGGAAATGTAAATGCTTTACTGACCTCATTCCCCGCTGACCCCAGTGAGCAGTATCAAACTCAGTGTCAGGTACTGCTGAAAGGACTGAACCTGCCACTGCTCCTTCAGAAGGAGTTGGAACGACTGACCAGGTAAGTACCTGACTGCTTTTTCCATTTGTTGAATTTCAATTAATAACTGTTCCACTACTTGTATGAAAGCTTCAGTGCTTAAAGGGGAGTTTTACTAACTGTCTACATCCATCTTGGTTTTAGTTTCAGGCCTAGTTGTACATGAATGGCAGTAAACTTCTTACTGTCTTGTATGTAGTCAAATACAATCTGCTTGTTGATGAAAAATGGATAACGGATTTGAAAATCTCAGTTCTAATGATTTCACTTGTTTGTCAGTACTATAGAGGTTGTAGTCTTTGTTGACCTGCTTCATCGGAAGCTCTTTAAATTCATCATTATCAGAGTTTGAAAAGTCCTCTAGGTCAGGTATTTTAATACAGGGAAGGAAAAAGGAAGTTTAATAGAGTTGAACATATACATGTACATCCTTGATAATGAACAGGGCCTTGAAGGCCTGTCCCATTACTTAGAGGGAATTTTAACCACTCTCAATTATGGTTTGTTTTGAGAAGAAAGTTGAAGATGAGGGATGGGGATATAAGATATGAATTGGTATTTGGCCTAAAAGAGATGATCTGTGTTTTTTTTTTTTTTTTAGGATAAAAGGCAACATCTCTAGTTCACCAACTAATAACCATGGCTCCAACAGTAACCACAAGAGTGACATCGTGGCAGAGAGTGGGTTGGACTGGTTCCACTCCATCACTTCATCAGTGTCTTCGGACAGTATCATATCACCTAGAATTACATCAACTCAAAACAACCTAAAAGGACGACCAAACTCCAATAATTTAGAAACATCTACAAATTGTCAAACTGAGAAGGAAATTGTCAGTGGCTTAATTAACCGTGATGCTGTTTCAAATCCTTTGGGAACACTAACCTCTGCTTTACAGGAAGACAACAGAAAAATCGAGAAAAAGGACAAGATTATAGAAAATAGGTATGAACCTAGGAAGGTTCAGCAGTCTGGGTTAGCAACAGAAAAACAACATCCAGAGTCCTTAGGGTGTGTTTTTCAGAAAGTGTCTAAAAACCTGAGAGACATAAGACTCAGGGAGCTGGAACTGAGTCATCAACAGTTTGACAGAGGAGGTGGAGAGGCGTTGGTGACAAATAATAAATATGTGACTAACATTCTAGATGAGACGTCAAATTCCCACACTAGAAGCACACAGTCAACAGACAAAACAAAGTCCTCAAATAGCATAAGTCAGGATAACCTGTCTTCTGTTAAACAAAGTAGATTTGAGAAAGAAGACACGAGGGGACAGACGAAGAACATTAGCGCTGTGGAGACGAAGAAGCTGGCAGCTGGAGTTGAAACAGACTTGCACACAAAGTTGTCAGAATTTATATTTAAACCGAAGAAGATAAAACCTTCATTTGACAGCTTCAATGCCAACTCAGATATCACCGCACAGTCCCAAATTAAATGTAATCCAGGCAGCAGGGAGCACTACACCAACCGAAAGAGCATAAAGAGCAAAGAAAAGCAGGTACGTTGCAACTCAACCAACCTACTTCCAGACATAGAGAGGAATGAAAGAAAGAAAAGACAGAAACAGACCCAATATCCTTCAGAAGGTGGAAGCAGCAAGAAACAGGGGGGAGACAGCGGGGGTGAGACCAATTTTTGTTTTACACCCTCAGAGCTGGTTAAGGACAAAGGGACTGAAGAAAAAATACGGACAGAAGGACAAACTTTGAGCAGAATGAAGAGCAGTGATGATACAAAAAATCTGGGTCAACAAAGAGCCAGAGTCAACACATGTATTGAGACTGAAGTAGAGGTTATTAGTAGTGATCCAGTTTTTAATTCAAGCAGTCACATCTGTGATCTATCCCCATCTAAATTGGGCAACACCACGTCCACGGTAGCTTCCTCGACCTTGGCTAAACTATCAAAATTTGCATTCACCTGTACAGCTGAATCCACACCCGCAGCTAAAACCAACGTGGAAAAAGATCATTCTTGCAGAGTGGAGACAGACCCACCTGATGCTGAATGCTCGAGAGCTGATTCTAGAGCAAAGAGAACTCTAGTGGACAGAGTAAAGGACATATTGCTGCCCGCAGCTGGAGAGCTCACACCAGCACAGGAGGACAAACGAGGGACAGTGTCACCAAGTGAAACACAGGTGGCAGCAAAGGCGACGGAGTCCCATCATCCTTCAAACCATAATAACAGTGGTAAAAGCGTAAATGACGGCTCTGTCAATCTGAGGAAAAGAAAGTGTTTTGAACTGGGTCCTCCACCCAGTATTGTTGGTGGTTCCAAAAGCCTGCTCTCAAGACTGTCCCTGTTTGGTTCTGCTGAGTTAAGTAATGATGTTCTTGACACTGACTGGGATCAAGAGGTTTTAAAGAAAGCCAAAGTTTGAAATCATAGTCTACTGTCACCATGTGTTCATAAATAATACTTCTACAATGATTCACTGCATATAGAGTTACACTCTGGGCATTGGTGGAATTATTTCACCTCTTCTATCTACGAGTTGGGCATCTTTGATAGCCTGAAAATATGTCAACTTGTTATATTTTCCAGGCATTCAGGTGGTCGTCCTGTCCTGCATTTTGCTGGATCTTAATCTCAGTGGCTCTTGACATGACAACACTTATTAATGAGGCCTAATGTTCTTTTTTTTTTTTTTTTTCCTGAAAGCTTTTAAATGTCTGAGACGTCAACTTGAAAATGAAAACTTGCTGGAAATAAGAAACCCATTATTATAAATTCACGATGCCTTTGTATTTATTTAATATTGTTCTCAGTTCTTTTTTGATACCTAATTTGTTGTAAATGAAAAGTCATTCTGTTGGTGTAGTTTGCTGTTCATCAACAATAGCACAGAGACAATATATGAAATACTGAAAGTGAGAAATTTGATTATAATTTTTTATACATATATTTGCTCAACAATTTGAAGACTGCAATATGTCTCAAAAATTGGGATAGATTTACCAACATATTTCATCACTTACACCAACAGTATGTGATAACTGAGTCGACAGGGCCACTTTTGTCATATTTTTTTTTTGTCATATTTTTGTGATTGGGGGGGGGGGGGGGGGGGGTGTTGTTTCACAGATTCATCCTGAGAGATCTTGAAAGG
The DNA here is from genome assembly GCF_033026475.1 of Channa argus. Classification (NCBI taxonomy): domain Eukaryota; kingdom Metazoa; phylum Chordata; class Actinopteri; order Anabantiformes; family Channidae; genus Channa; species Channa argus. The sequence goes on along the minus strand of NC_090213.1, from coordinate 19,449,908 downwards.
GGCAGATCATGGTTAATAGTAAGGGAAAAAGTTAAAACCCTATAACATCCACAATTAACAAAACCCGACGAGGGTTGAGGAGACAGAAATGCACAGATCAGCCAAAAAAACGATTGTCTCAATAATGCTATAGCAAACATGTCAACAACAGCAAAATGTGTTGCGCTGTGAGGTGGAAGAAGAACAGTAACTTTCACTTAGAAACCAATTTTAGGGTCAAAGATCACTAATGGTAAAGGTAAAAGCTGATTTTAACCACTTTATGTGCTGACAGGTGATTAACCGGATAAATGCTGTGTTTGTTTGTTGGCTGCATGTTGGAACAGATATTGGGGTGCATTTCTGTGTTTATTAATTTGCCCTTATTCTGATATTTTCATGAGTGCAATATTAAATCCACCTAAAATTCAGTCATCTGACACAACCTAGTTGTAGTGTAGTGTCGTGTATTACATTTCTGATTCACTGTATCCATGAGCTGGTAGATTATATCTCTTTGCTGCAGCTTATAAAACAGCAAAGGGTGAAATGTACCTTTTTAAAATGCTATGACTTTGATTTAAATTTAATTTGGTTTATAGACTGCTGACAGTTTATTTGAGCCTCGGGTTAACTTTGAAGTGATTTTTTTCTAGAAGAGGGCTGTTCACTGGCTCTCATTTCTTACTGTGTAGTTTTGTTCTGAGCGGAAACATTTAGGAGTTGTAGTGAGCGAGATTGTTATACATGTATTCAAATCACATAAGTTTCTGTTCTGCAAAGGTCCCAAACTATTCCTTCTCAGACATAATGGCAATGGTGCCAAAATTTTACTGATAAAAGCCGTGAGAAGTGTTTCGAAAAGAAAATCATAAGCATAGTAAAAGTATATGAAATGGGCCTTTGAGGGAAGATAACATTGTACAGTATTATTCAAAGTAATAGCAGTACAATGTGAGTAACCAGAATAATCCAGGTTTTTAGTCTATTTTTTATTGCTACATGGCAAACAAGGTACCAGCAGGTGCAGTAGATTCTCAGAAAACAAACAAGACCCAGCATTCATGATATGCAGCTCTTAAGGCTGTGCAATTGGGCAATTAGTTGAAAGGGTTGTGTTCAAAAAAATAGCAGTGTGACATTCAGTCGCTGAGCTCAGCAATTTTGTGGTGTGAATCAGGTGGCCCCCTATTTAAGGATGAAGTCAGCACTTTGTTGAACACGCATTTGAAAGCCTGAGGAAAATGGCTCGTTCAAGACATTGTTCAGTAGAACAGCGTACTTTGATTAAAAAGTTGATTGGAGAGGGGAAAACCTACAAAGTGGTGCAAATAATTATAGGCTGTTCAGCTAAAATGAACTCCAGAGCAAAACCAGAGAGACGTGGAAGAAAACGGAAGACAACGATCAAAATGGATCGAAGAATAACCAGAATGGAAAAGGCTCAGCCAGTGATCAGCTCCAGGATGATCAAAAACAGTCTGTAGTTACCTGTAAGTACTGTGACAGTTAGAAGACGTCTATGTGAAGCTAATCTATTTTCAAGAATCTGGAAATCTGGATTAGTTAGTCACATTGTCCTGCTATTACTTTGAACAATACTGTACATAAAAAGAGAACTGAATTAAAGGACTTCCTCTTTTTTTTTGAATAGGTTGTCTTTTTGGCAGACATGGTTTCAACATAATGGATTTTTTTTATTTTTTAGTCTGTTTTTAGCAGTCCACACTGTAACAGGATGGGTTTCCTGGACAATTGTTTCTATATTGTCATGCAAGCCCACAGCATTATTATGCTGTAATGATTCACGTTTTGTCATTGTGACACTGATTTTAGCTCTTGGAGTCGAGGACAACTTTCCATCAACAGAAAGTGTGTGTGTTTCTGCATGTTGTCACTGACATTAAAGGTCTGAACGGACCTAAAAGTAATTCTACGAACATTCCGAAAATGTCTGATCATGTCAGCTCTCAATATTATAAGTTAATGAAATCACTATTTATGTCCTGAGGTAAAATTAATTAACTGTTTGGCCATTTCAACAACACGTTTATTCAAAAAATTCAATGTGAAAACGACATACTTTTTTTTTTTTTCAAAATACTTACTACACCATGACTATAAAAGAAAAGCTAACGCAATATGCCACAAAACCACGAGGATCAATCAAAAACAAGAAGTGCCTTAAAGTGCTTAAAGCTCCTCTCAGGATGTGCTGCTTTTTTTTTTTTTTTTTCTTAAAGCTGAGATATAAATTCAGTTGTCTGAACCTCATCACTGAGGGGATGAAGGGAGCTACAGGGTGAGAATAATCTCTAATGATATTAAGAGCTTTTTGGTAAAGCTGAACCTTGTAGATTGAAGTGAGTGATGACAAAGTGTGGTCAAAATGTGGATGCAGTCTTTTTGGCATTAGTCGAAACCAGGCTGTAAGGGACAAAGTTAGTACACATTGTATGAGTGATGTGTACAAGATGTGCAATTGTCTGGGCTTTCACAAGAATTATTAACAATTTTTAACAATCATTTCACATTTTTATGTCATAACAGTGGTCCATGTTTGAGTAAAATAGCAATGTGCTTTGCGTTTGATTGACACGCAGCTACTGTGGTGTTCACTGTCTCCTTTTTTCCCCAGAGGTGAAGGCATGAAGCTAAAACACAGTCGGTCTTAATTTCTTTGCTTTTATTTTTTTTCTTTTGGAGTAAGACTCCCCCCAAAAATAAACAATTTTAATAATAATAAAAGAAAGTGGAGGCAGTAATTTATGTACATTTTCTCAAGTACTGTACTTAGGTAAAACTTTGAACTACTTTACTGAAGTACTTCCATTGTATTACCTAATTTTACTCCACTACAGCTCACAGGAGAATATTGTTTTCCACTACATTTATTTCACTTTTTTGTTTACTTTGCAGACGCAGATTAATACCAAAAATATAAGCAGATTGGTGAATTGTTACGGAGTATTTACTTCTGTTGATAATGAACAAACTGTACAAGACTTGACCAACAGCATTTTATCAGTAACTCAGTCACATTGTTGCCCAGAGAGATCAGTGTCTTAGCTTAGTACTTAAAATTTGGCACTTTAAAGACATGTTAGCGTTTGTAACTTAAATCCACTAAGAAAATCTGAAGTGTACTTGTGTGTGCAGTCAAACTTATATTTATTCAGAGCATTAGGGGAAACTTTTTAAAAAAAAAAATTCTCCACCAAGAATTTGGAACGAAGAAACACGTCGTGTTGCATTTATCTGATGTTGTTTTAATCATTTTTGGATAACAACAGAAGCCTGTGGCACAGATGATTAAACATGATTAAACTACAAACAATTGTCGGTCTTAGTTTCTGTATTGGAAATTTTTAAAACATCATTAGTTTATTAAATGATCAAAGTTGTCCTTCAAACAAAGTCCATCCTGCTGCTCCAACAACTTTATTAAATGTGCAAAGTCAAAAGTAAAATACAAAATACAAACTACATGCAGCCCTTTTAGAAGACTGAGCTCAGTATTTCGAGTCTAAAAGCTGTAAGCAAAGTCCTTGGCAGACTGCGTGATCTGCCTGAAATCTGAAGACCTCTGTTGACTGAGTCCTTCAACAAAATGTAACTTTCTCATTGTAATTCGGTTTGTTGAGACCGAGTGTCTCCGGGGAAAATAAGCCACTGTTCCTCCTTTTCCTCTCTCTTGCCTTGGAGACGATCAGGTGAAATATCTCCACAATGTTAAGGATCACTGAGAACACAGCCACCGCCAACATGAAGACGATAAAAACTGATTTCTCTGTGGGACGGGTTATGTAGCAGTGTACTTCTGATGGACAGGGTTTGTGTGAAAATGCAATCTTATCGGGCATCAGGATGAAGCCGTATATGTAGTACTGGCCCACGATGAATGCCACCTCAAGCAGGACCCTGGACAGCAGCTGTATCATGTAGCTGCACAGCAGAGCCCCCTTCAGCTGCACTTTGCCACGTTCATCTGAATACTTTGGAGCTTTAATCATCCCGTCCTTACCGAATTTCTGCTTCACGGATCTCCTCAGCTTGTTTTCTCTCCGAATTACCAGCAGGACGTGGCCCAGGTAGATGAGTGTAGGTGTGGAGACGGTGAGAATCTGGAGAACCCAGAAGCGCGTGTGAGACATGGGGAAGGCTTGATCGTAGCAGGCATTTTTGCAGCCCACACTTTTGGTGTTACAGTCCATGTTTGATTGCTCATCTCCCCATATCTTGTCTACACCAGCAGCCAGGATGAAGATCCTGAAGAGGAAGAGAACAGACATCCAGACCTTCCCCACTACAGTGGAGTGGGATTGCACCTTGTCCAACAAATCAGACAGAAAGGACCACTCCCCCATGTTGAACACCTGCTGCAGAGAAAACACATATGGACATGAGTCAGGTCAAGACCGTTCAAAATGGATACTGATACACTGGGACATATGTGGTACAGTATGGACAAATTACTGTTTGTCTGAACAGTCTCTCCCAACTCAGCTATGAAGCTTGTAACTCCTTCAGAGGACTCATAGGACTTTGTGTCCTCCCTCACTAGTCTCCTACTGTTTGCTACAAGGAGATTGATACCTTTGCCATATTCCATCCATTTCTTGATGATGGATTTTCAGTCTTTTGTCTTCCTGGTGTTACATTTGTCCAGGATACGGATTCTGTGTATTTATACTAAAATAATTTAAATACAGTCACTGCACTCAAATAATCTCCATTTAAACCAATTGCCTGCTAACAAGAAAGATGCATTTAATTCCATTTTTATTTAAGAATATGAACAATTTTTAATAAGGGGGGAGTGAAAAAAAAATAGTGTTCACTGCCACTGCCCCATAAAGTGACCATAGAGTCTGAGACTGCCACTGTGTAAATCAAAAACATTTTTTTTTTAAATTTTATTAAATAAATTTGCAGTATTTTCAAAAAAACTACTTTTCACTTGTGTATTGTATGTTATTGACTGATGGCAAACAAGCAATTTCAAAATTGATTTGCAATGCACTAAAATTGTCTAAATCTGAAAGAGTATGTCAGTATACAACAGAATAATAAAAACAATAAATTTAAATGTATTCTCAGACTCACCAAAGGAACTTACCAAAAAAACTAAATGATAAAACTGTATCAGTTGGAAAAAAAACAAAAAAAACAATAGGGGACAGTGGGGCAGAAATTTGAGAAGTGAACAGAAAAGGGCTGACTACCTAATCCAGCCTTGTGTACAGTGTGTCCGCAGTCACTTCAGTATCAACATCACATGAGTTGCTTGCAACACACTGACCAACCAATTTTATAATTCGGATTTAATGACTGGATAGTAGAAACAGGGCAGACAGTGTTTTTTAATTAGCATCACAAAGCAAAGCAGGATCCCTCCTGAAGTGTGGCCTTATCAGCTCTTCTCTCAGGGGCTAAATTATTCCTAAAAAAATACATCAAATCTGCCTTCATCAAAACTAACAACAGATTATAGGGTAGATAGATTTTGCATGCGATTCATTACGTGTATTGTTTACGGTTTCTTTCTATAACTACTTTAAAAGACTGAGTTACAAACTTAGGTCACAGAACGCCTCTGATTAAAAGTACATTTCTCAGTAATAACATTTTAGAACAATGCTTCTCAGACAGTGCATGAATTAAATTTCTGTCCCCGAAGGCTGGAAATAAAATCAAACAATTCCACTCTCGGTTACCCTTTTCACATATGAACTAATAAATAATTGATAATGCATTTGTACGTTAAGAGCTTTTCCTACCTCAGTATTGACCCCTGCCTTGTTTCAGTCAGTCTGCGTCCACGGCTACTGACAGTCTCTCACTTCCCTCTTATAATTCCTCCAGATGCTTGCAGAATCATCACAATTCTGACATGCCCACACTCCCCAGCTGGGACGTGACTGTGTGACACCGATTACTTCTGAAATTGACATGTGTTGAGAAATAACAGCTTACTTAGCGACTGCTGACACAGCATCAAGCTGTTCCATAATAGATGAATAACCCTCACTCCTACAAACTCTGCTCATGTACCTTGGAACAACATTTTTAGAAGACACAGACTTTCAAGTCGAACGGGTTTTGGAGGCTCTGGGCTTTCTGCTTTTCTAATGCTGGTTAAATTCACATCAGTTCATCCATGGTGCCAAATGGACATTTGTGCCAGATATAAAAATCGGTCTTGTTCCTGACACCCGATTGGAAAGAAGTGACAGTTTTCAGCTTTTATCCTCCCATCATTATGGTTCCAGTAGGTGACCTTTTATCTCCTAGGAGATTCAGCAGCTTCTCATCATGCAATGCAGTGTGCCCGACCATTGCGGTCCCAGAGAATCAAACAGCATAATTTATTTTTAAGGACAAGTGGATATTTGTGCCATATTAGAAGAAATTATTTTCTTCTCAAGAATGCGATGGACGAACAAGCCTGATAAAAGAGGGTTAAGTTCTCTTAACTTGTTCAGAGTTAAAGTAACTCAGATCTTTGTGCTGTGTCCACTTGAAAATCTTGTTTTTTTTTATAATATTATAATTCATTACAATAAGAATACTGATTATAAATGATGAAAGCCCAGGATTTTTCTTTTTCATCATGAACCTTAAAATATAAACAGTTCAGTTTAGTTTATATAGTTCAGATAACTGCACAATCCATTGGACATTTAGTCAATTGAACTAAGATCTAAAATTGATAAACTGTTTAGCTGATTTAATTAAAATGAGGTAATTATAACTGTTTTATAAAATATTCATTTATTTATTGTCAAAGCATGAGCCTGTATGATTAGTTTATTCTATAATTCCAGACCTGAATAGAGCTTGATCAGTGTTAGAGTTTGAAATGCACCTGTTCAACTGCTCATTGATGCAAAATGTAATCAGATGATTCAGTGCATTTAGGCATCAAGACAAGTTACAAGTTGGGCGACTGTGGCGCAGGTTTGTAGAGCGGTTGACCACCACCCTCACAATTGTTGGTTCAATCCCCACCTCCTCCAGCAAGACACTGAACCCCAACTTTGTTGCTCCCGATGGCCAGCTGCATAGCAGCTCCCCCATCGGTGTGTGAGTGTGAATGGCTGAATAAGAAGCAGTGTAAAGTGCTTTGAGTGCCAATAGGTAGAAAAGCACTATATACAGTTCACAAGGCCTCATCAAAATGTGACAACAGAAGGTAGGAAAAACATTGCCTGCTCTGATGAGTATTGGTTTCTGCTGCAACACTTAAATGGTAGCATCAGAATTATCAAAGCAAGGATCTGATCCGTATTGTATCAATGATGATATTTTTGGCACAACTGTGCATGGTGTAAATGCCACAGCTTAATATTGGTACTGACAATGTCCATCAGTTTTTGACCAGTGTACCTATCTTCTGATGGCTATTTCAAGTAGGATAACGTGCTGTGTCAAAAAGACCACATCATCAAGACACCACATCTCAGTTGAACAGAGAAACTTTGAGATGTGGTGCATAGGGAGATTTTGATCTTGGATGTGTCGTCGACACATCTGCAGCAACTGCATGATGTTATCACGTTAATATGGAGCAAAATTTCTAAGCAATGTTTCCAGCACATTGTTAAATGTACGGCATGAAGAAAGAAGCTGGTTCTGAAAGCAAAAGGGGGGTCGTTAGCGCTGCTCGCTCATAGCTAGAAGCTTGCGGGTTCGCACCCTGACCGGCCGTGGCCTGTCTGTGTGCTTGCGTGGGTTTCCTCTGGGTACTCTGGTTTCCGCCCACAATCCACCAACATGCATGTTAGGTTAATTCATGTCGCCAAACGGAACCAGGGACTGAGCAGCTAATCCGATGGTTAAGTAGATGCTAAATGGCCACTTATATAGTGCATTTACAATGTTGATTCCCACTTACCCATTCACACTGTTGGTGGTGGCTGCCATGCAAGGTGCTCACCTGACCCACCAGAAGCAACTTGGTAAATGGTAAATGTTCTGCACTTATATAGCGCTTTTCTACCTATTGGCACTCAAAGAGCTTTACACTGCTTCCCATTCATCCATTCACACTCACACACACACAACGATGGTGGAGCTGCTATGCAGCTGGCCAACACTCACCGGGAGCAACTAAGTTGGGGTTCAGTGTCTTGCTCAAGGACACTTTGAACACATAGCCAGGATCAGGGATTCAACCACTGATCCTGTGGTCCGCGGGCGGTTTCCTTCCACTTAGGGAAAAAACATTTGACCTGCACTGTTGCTGAAATCACCCTGACAGTGACATTACTCACTGTCTCACATTATTACATGTACGTGCCTCAGCCCACTGGTCCTTTAAGTAATACTAGACAAGATGTTGCAATTCTACATCTCCCTTTTAGACTAATCCACATTTCAAATACAGAACAAGGTGTGTCTGTCAAGTGAATACACCCCAGTTTGTGGAATTTTCGATGATTTAGAGTGTATTAATCAAAACGTTCTTACCAGGAATTGTGAGTTGTTACATTTTTACCAGACTCATCAAAACAATCACGAGTTGGGGCTGAGTGAAAGGAGAAGCTGTACACGCCTTAGTCAGTCTAACTGCAGTATTTAAACCTCTCCCGCTTCACTCTTTCATGTATTTCGTTGCCTACAGTCGGGCTTTTCTGTGATGGGCTCACAGAAAAGATTTTCTGCAATCTGACAGGCGAGTACATTTTATCTTTCGTCAAGTTTAAATGAGAAACACTTGTTCAATAACATTTTATGGTGTCACAGTAGGAGTTTTAATGTTTCTTTAAGGAAATGTCTTTTTTGCCGCCTAAGCATATTTCGTAGTAACTTGCTTCTGTTTAAAGCATGTGCAACTTCTATGAGTAAGACATCTGTATTTATCACGATGCTAAATGTGAAAACACCTGCACTGCATCTTAGGATTATATTTATTCCTCTTTTTAAAAGAATTCAGGGTTTCTTCAGTAGCTTGTTAAAGGTATAGAAGTAAAGGCAAGCACATTTCAGATGTTCTAAAAGATGAGCATGTTTTCTTACCTGTAATATATAATTTGTAATGAGGCAATATTACCTAGTATTATTATTTTTTTGTTTACAGTTTCTTGACATGGATCTGTTATTTAGTAATAATGCCATGTTTTTTGACTATGTCTACCAGCAACATGTTTTTATGAAATGGGAGTCAGATGAGGAGCATCTAATCTTGTCCAGATATGGCAGATGTAGAGTTCGTCCCCTTGTGTGATTGAACATTTTTCCCACAAGCATTTATAGAACGAATATTAAACCGTACTTCAGCCCTTTGTAGGAGTAAGTCACTTGATAGTCATAAGTACATATTATCACACCATCGGCAGAAATGACATTTATTTAATTACTGTACTTAAAGATAATTTCACTTTTTACTCAACTGAAGAAAAACGTTTGGTCTTTCGGAACTTCATTAAGTATGTAAAGAAAACTTTACACCATTTTGTATTTGCTAAAAGGAAACCACAATTCCATTAATCTACTCAGAAAGCCACCTTGACTAAATAACTAATAATTTTTAGAGCTGAACACGCTCTGACAAAAAGAGACCTTCTTCTGTATGTATTAATGTACATAAACCTGGTAAAAAAGAATTTACCAGCTGAATGATTTACAAATACAAGAAAATATAATTCTTGTACTTGTACTTTGTAATTAAATGTTTAGCCATGTACTAAAGTGATACTTCTACTTAAATACTTAATAGCTGCACTTTTACTTGCTCCATTAAAGGCAGATGATCTTCTGACAGACATTCTGGTTATTTCACAAACCACACAAACTTTAATACTGTCTTCTCTGAGTAAATTGTAAGTTTAATGTCTGTGTGTTTCTCCTCCTCTGTAGATATTCGTTTCGAGCCATGGGTGACTGGTCTTACCTGTCCGCACTGTTAGACAAGGTCCAGTCTCACTCCACTGTGGTGGGGAAGATCTGGATGAGTGTCCTTTTCCTTTTCAGGATCTTTGTCCTGGGTGCTGCTGCAGACAAAGTCTGGGGAGATGAACTGTCAGAGTTTTATTGTGACAGCTATGAGCCAGGATGTAAACACAACTGCTACAACTGGATGTTCCCATTGTCCTATGTTCATTACTGGGTCCTGCAGATCACCTTTGTGTCGACGCCCACCTTGGTCTACCTGGGCCATGCTGTCCACATCATCCACAAAGAGAAGCGGATGATGGAGCAGTCTCAGGACAGCCAAGATGGAAGTGTGCAGAAGAAACCCAAGTATACAGATGATAGAGGGAAGGTGAAGATCAGAGGCATCCTCTTTGGCACGTACATGATCCAGCTGATCGCCAAGATCATCCTGGAGATAGGATTCACTGTGGGGCAGTTCTACATCTTTGGCTCTGTCATCATACCCCTCGACTTCCACTGTCAGTTAACTTCACCCTGTGCCACGTATTCTGGTGCCCACTGTTACATTTCACGTCCCACTGAGAAGACAATCTTCATCATCTTTATGCTTGTAGTTTCGGGCATCTCCGTGCTCCTGAACATCATCGAGATCATCTACCTGCTGTGTAGCAAGAACAGGGCAGCCAAGAAGCGGGTTCAAGCTCAGGAACATGCGCTCAGTTCACAGTCCTATGCGCCTAGCCCAGCATGGAAGGGCACAAGCGGCCGGAATGGAGGCTATCTGCTGACCCCTCTGCCTTGTCCTGGTCTGACTGACCTCAATGATCCTGACAAACACTGTGACTCCATCAGTAAAGAGAAGGACACATGATCCATGAATTATACACACATTTGCTCGTCTGTAGTTGCAGTTGTTGTTTTCAACATTTCTTGACATGGATATTATCTGGAGTGTATTGAATGATTTATTAAAATGTGCTATTCCTCAGGATAATGTTTGCAATTATTTAGCTATAAATGTTCAACTTTATACATGAATTAAAGAGAAATGGAAATATTTGCTCCTAGCAGGACATATTGGACAGGTATCAGCATTTTGTAGGAATGTGTTTGTGGCTTCACCTTTGAACCCTGTGAATAAACTGCATTCCCAGCAGGCTCAGGCTACAGTAGGACAGGAAGTGCAAAAAGAGCTTTTAACGAAAGCATGTTTTCCATTTATGCACCACTTCCTTGACACTTCCTTGTTTGTCTGCATTGTCCCTGTCAAATATATTTACAGCATGCTTAAAATTGTAAATAAAATTATAATTAAAGTGCATCAAACTTACAAAACATGGCTTTATTAACACATCCCAATACTGAATATGAAGGCAGAATAAATAGTATCCTGGTATCGTGCAATGTTCGGATTTTTATGTCAATTTAAGCCAATAAACATAGGCAAATAAATCAACCTATTATTGGAAGGACCCCACTGCAGGAAGATGCTGCACCAAACCAAACCCCAACCACACATGCTAAAAAGAACCCAGCAACACTGCAAAGTTGACAGACTGGAATTAAGTCCTAGGGAGAAAAGTATAAGGAGGAGTACAAGTACAAGAAATATCCTTTCTACCATTTCCAATTGGTCACATTACCTCCTCAAAGGCATTTCAGCCTAGGACATGGAACAGGACTGGCTCCACACGGCAACGCACCTAAAAGTTAGGTGAGCTGTTTAATATAGAAGTAATGAAACCTTTATTAAAATGCCAATGTACTGTACAATCAGGCCTATTTATCGAATGCAGCCAGAGAACAGCTCCCACACAATGCAGTGTGTGTCTGTGGAGCACTACCCTTCGCATTGGGTTCATTTGTGACTCTAAAAGTATGAATGTGAGTGTGAAAGGTCACTAACGGCACCAGGCAGATGCACAGTGTCCAGGTCACAGCAAAAATTACAGACAACCCCAATCATTTACTCTGTCAGTCAAAACATTACTGAGTCAGAAGGTTACAAAATTACGTAATTAATCATTATATAAATCATTATGAATTTCATATTTTTTTAAAAATTCCTTATTATTCAAACTTAAAGGTGTAGTCCTATTTTTGTCAGGATTTTGTCCCAGCTGCAATCATCCAGTCCATTCAAAATTATTTTTTTTAATAAGAACTATGCAGAGTTGCATGACTCAGCAGTTTTGAGCTGTTTGCAGCTGAGGAGCATGTGCCGCAGTTTGGTTTTCTCATTTACCAAAGACATATCTTAATTACAATAACATTCAGTTTATTATCATGTAAAAAGTTTACCTTTTTATAAATTCTCTTACTAAGTTGGCAAACACAACAAATGTACCTAAAACTGACACATATGGCATCATTTAAAGTTTTAAAAGTTTTGAGAATGTGAAAAAAGCACAGTCTCTGTGTCTTAAGTCAAACGCAGGTAACCCAAGACCACATAGCACTAAGACTGTACCTGCACATGTGTTACATCATTTCCATCACTAGGTGGTGCTGTGCGCTGCTGAATTGCAGGATGGGAACCCTGAGCGTTGTCATGGCAAGTTCAAAAATACACAAGTGTTCACTATGAAAAGCTGTAACTCTGTCTTTAGTGGAGTATATAGCCCGGTGAGTGTAACTACATCCATAATAATAGTACTATATATTTTTTGATGTTTAGATTTCATTATTGTGATAGCAAAGAGTTCATAACCACCGCAGCAGGCTATGCCATAGAGTTTTTTCTTATAGAGACGTCATCAGATCAGAGTGCTTTTATATATCAGAGAATAGTGATGCAAAACTCAGTATTGTATCAAAAACTAAATTATAACTAAAAACCATGATAGAAGCTACAGGGCACCCATGACAGTATGAGGCATTATAAATACTTTATAATACATAGTTGGCACATAGTCAATACTGTAGCACATTTAAATGCATAAAATTAAACAAGAGAACATCTATTATTGACTAGCAGATCAAACATCTTACTATCTGCTGATGTGAAATCTCACTAAATAAATGCTTTGTCCTGCTTACAGCCTTCATTAGACTTTATGCATTAGAAACATATTCACCTAATAGACAATATGTTTTCATATTTATTTCTATGTACTTGCTGGCATTGGCACTCAGTGGCCTGCTTCAGAATGTGATATTATCACACTAAGGTGGTAAAACACAAACTCTATACTGTGCATGATAAGTGCAAATACTTGCTTTAAAAGAATACTCCATTACAAGTGGTAGTAGTTTTTAACTGGAGTAAAAGTGCCCGCTCTAAATGTTATATAGATCGCATTTTATTATGCATTTTAAACAGCATTGAATCTGATAACACCAGTGTCCATATGTAGTGCAGCTTTGTCCAACAGCTTCTCATAAGGTGAAAGATATGGTGAAAATAGTCATAAAACAATAGCTGCCTCTGTTGCATACAGACTTGCGCAGTTTGATTTCAACAACTGTTAATATAAACTGCGGAATTAGGTTTTTCTAAGAATGTGAATCTGCAAACTACAGATGTAAAATACAAGTACTATATACTTCCTGAATTGTACAGGACTAAAAATTAAAGTAACATAAAATAAGAAGACGCTAGCAAGTACTTAAGTACACGACTTGAGTACATTTACTTAGTTACTTAGCACCTCTGGTAGTCAAACTGCTTTGATTGCTGGCGGCGCATCATACTTTCTAAGTTGATCATAATTCATCTTCAGCTGTCAAGATGATGTCGTGGAACAGAAATATATAAGCAGTTTAATAAAGTGAAGTACAACAAAGCTGTGTACTTAAAAACACAGATGAACACAGTACAAGACCATCACTGGAGGAATCATTTACTTTTACATTTTTTCAGATGCACATTTGGACTTTTTCATTTCTCATCATTAATCCCCAAATCAGTCCGATCGTCCTCCCAGCGCAGAAGGGGCTTCGGGCTTTGACGTAGGGATCAGGTGACTCAAACTTCTCTGACGGGACACTTATAAGGGAAGTTTTGACAATTCCACTCAGTTTCCCTCCTGGTCACCGAACTTGGATTTCAACTTTGCCAGAGAAGAGGGATTCGCCCAAAGTGTCGGAGAGAGACCCCCGTGGGCCCTGTTCTTTCTCTCGGTAACTTTCCAGGTAGGTTTAAGCCATTTGTCTTTGGTTTTCTCAGGAAGAAACTTTTCTCCCTGCTCCTCCCGTTAGAAAGTCGCCGGGGACGCAGCGCTGCGCTCCACACTCCGTGAAGCGCACTTTGAAGTTTCCTTCACTTCTTAAGAAACTTTGTTTCTCCATGTGTTTGTCCATTTAAACGTTCACAAAGCTCGTGTCTACAGGAGAAATGTGTGATAAACCCTAGATAACATTATTTTTCATGTATAGCATTGACATTTGATTTTTCTGAAATGATGAGCCGAATCCTCAAACATCTTTTTCCCCCTTCACCCCAAACTTCCTGCAGCTGTTGTACTTCACCTCCACACTTTTAACTTTAGGGAAAGCTCTGTTTTATTTTGAAGGATTCCAGTTTCTGCAGTACACCAGTGACAACTATAGTGAAAAACCGACTCCAGGCAACGCGCACAGTGCTGAGAGCGTTTAGAGGGTTTTTCATTCATGTCCTGATTCGTCACTGAGGAGCAGCCTACACAGTTAAAAAGCTTAACGAGCGGGTCATTGTGCTCCAGTCTATTGTTCTGCTTTGTCTTGGTCATTTCCAGCAGACAAACTCAGTCAAGTAGAAAGTGGCGGGATATTCTCTGTCAATGACTAAGTTACTAACTAAATTTCTTTTTCTTTTTTTTTTTTTTAAATTCCCCCAGCTCCTTATTGCCTATTTATTAGTATTTAACTTTTTATGTTTGACGGTTGTAGCTGATTTGTCTAGACTGACAGTATTTTTTCCAAGTTGTAGATAAAATAAGAGCATATGCAGTGTGGATTAGACTGAAGGTTTCTGCACTATTCATTTCTACAATCATTTGGCCAAAGTTTTAATGTGTTATCTTTTTTCCTCACGGGAGCTTAGTTATTTTCATGTTCACACCCAGTCTACGATCCTTCACTAGATTCCTCACCGTCTCAACCCAAATTAGTTGACTTTACTAGACAATTGCATGTGTGAAAGTAAAACACGTTAAGTTGCATTTGCATAGAACTAAGTAGATTCAGGAGACGCATCAGGTTTAGATGATTAGTGTAAACTCAGAATGAGCCCATTTCCTTTTATTTTTCCAGTTTAAAATAGACACTTCCTTACTCAACCTAAATTACTGGCACAGCTGCTGGAGCCCTTTTGTACCCAAGTCAGTCCATCTGGAATTGCTCCCTCCAGTATCTGGTCAGCCCTGAATTCAACACTAACCTTTATGATAGTTAGCATTATTATTGTTGTTGTGAAAAGAAACAACTGTATATGAAATAAAAACACCCAGAAAAGTTTTATTATGCTTCAGCTATAGTTGTAAAGTTTTCCACTGCAAAAAACAAGGATTTTAAGTCTTAAACAATTAATCTTCATAATCTTAATATTATCAATTCATTGAACTTGCAGAATTTAATTAATTCAACACATTTTGATCAACACATTTTAAGTTCAAACACTTTAGGTCAGAACAGCTCATGTTGAAAATCTACAACTTTAATATTTGTGTTTTGCAATTGAAAGAAATGTTAGTTGATTCCGCAAAATACCAGTTTGATAGTGTTGTAAGACTGAAAACTGAAATTAAACAATTTGTGATTTATTACAGTATGACAGTGATGTTTCTCAAATACCCACTAGAGGCATTGCCCTAGGTTGCCCCCAGGTCCAGTCTAGTCCTAGAACCCCTTCAAGATCCTATTTGTTAAAATGTGCACTGAGTTGATCTAATCCACAAACTGCACAGTGTGTTTTATTCTGTATAAATACGGCTCCACAGAACACAGATACTGAGTTTGTGCAAAGTTTCAAGGCCCTGATGATCTCAGGGCTGCACAGAAAACTAGTCACCAATCAAGGTTTTCTATCTTTTATCTGTGATGCTGTTTTAATGACAGTTCAATTCAGTCTGTGGACTGAAATATGTCAGGAGAAAACTATGAACTAAGGAGTTTGATAATGGGCCGATTTTTCTGAAAGTAACCCAGTGTGGATCCACTAGTCTTCTCTGCAGGCACTGAGAAGAGAAGCTCACCACAGGCCTTACTGAGCTGATGTAACTGTGTGTCCGATCTGCCACACACACACTTATCAGATTGCATACACACTCACGCAGTATAGTGGCTTTTTCCAGCAACCTCAGTCTGAACCGCTTGGCTGACACAGCAGCACTGAGTGGACTTTATTTTATTCTCTGAGGCCTTTTGGCATTTCTGCCCAGGAGCTCAGTGTGCAGATGATCCAGCTTTGTGGCTGTTTACAACCGGGTAGACAAAGGCTTGTAGCTCAAGCAGATATTTTTTGCTTCTGCACAATAGGAGCAGCACAGATTGATAACAGTTAGTGAGGTATTCTCCCTGTTTGAAGCCTTGAGGAAGAAGTTTAGTGAAGCAGCAGTAGATTGAATCCTCTCATGTGACTGGAATAGTTTTTGCTGAGGATTGTGGACCAGGTTTGTTGCAGAGTCTGTTTATACCCAGTTTATTTTAAGATTGTAAGATTCCTATTTTTCCCATTTTGTTTTACTGACAACCTCAGAACTGCCGTGAGTCCATTATTTGACTGTTAAGGTAATTGAAAAACACTTCCCTTTAATCAAATTTCATTGAATCCTTTTAAATGTACAGGTCAGTGATGCATAAAGCGACCAAAATGTGTTTTTGTCCTTGCTCCTGATAATTGGATTAGATTGTGTTTTGCGTCACGCAGCATCTTGTCACCTCCATTAACCATGTCGTTTAATCACCGCACGGCCAAAAATACTTAACGCCAGAAATGCTGACAATGTTAATCTTCATCACCATGAAAACCTACAGTTTGAAGCTCACTGTATTGTATTCTGCCGTTCTGAGAGACTTGACACTGCTTGTACATTATTTCCACCTCAATTGTGCTCTTTTTCCCAGCAGCTACCACTTCCTGAGAATGGGCGACTGGAGTGCTTTGGGTCGCCTCCTGGACAAGGTCCAAGCCTACTCCACTGCTGGGGGAAAGGTTTGGCTGTCAGTCCTCTTCATCTTCAGGATCCTGGTCTTGGGTACTGCAGTGGAATCTGCCTGGGGAGACGAGCAGTCCGCCTTTAAATGTAACACCCAGCAGCCTGGTTGCGAGAATGTCTGCTATGACAAATCCTTCCCCATCTCCCACGTCCGCTTCTGGGTGCTGCAGATCATCTTTGTGTCGACCCCCACGCTCCTCTACCTGGCTCACGTGTTCTACCTGAACAGGAAGGAGCAGAAATTCAACAGGAAGGAGGAGGAGCTTAAGGCCGTGCAGAATGACGGAGGTGATGTTGACATCCCGCTGAAGAAAATTGAGATGAAGAAGCTAAAATATGGCATTGAGGAGCACGGTAAAGTCAAGATGAAGGGTGCTCTGCTCAGAACCTATATAGTCAGCATTTTTTTCAAGTCCATGTTTGAGGTGGGTTTCTTGGTTATCCAGTGGTACATGTACGGCTTCAGTCTTAATGCGGTCTATACCTGTGAGAGGGCCCCATGCCCACACAGGGTGGACTGTTTCCTGTCTCGTCCAACAGAGAAGACCGTCTTCATTATCTTCATGCTGGTGGTCTCACTGGTGTCTCTGCTCCTCAATGTCATCGAGCTTTTCTATGTGTTTTTTAAAAGAATCAAAGATCGTGTCAAAGGCAAACAGCCGCCCACACTCTACCCAAGTGGCGGCACCTTGAGCCCCACCCCGAAAGAACTGTCCACCACAAAGTACGCCTACTATAATGGCTGTTCCCCTCCGACCGCCCCGCTCTCACCCCTGTCCCCGCCAGGCTACAAGCTGGCCACAGGGGAGCGGGGAACCGGCTCATGCCGTAATTATCATAAGCAGGCTAATGAGCAGAACTGGGCCAACTACTCCACGGAGCAGAACCGGCTCGGCCAGAACGGGGGAGGAAGCACTATTTCAAACTCCCACGCACAAGCGTTTGACTTCCCTGACGATACCCACGAGCATAAGAAACTGTCCCCGTCAGCAGGACAAGAGCTGCAGCCACTGGCGTTGATGGATGCCAGGCCCTGCAGCAGGGCCAGCAGCCGGATGAGCAGTCGAGCCAGGCCTGACGACCTGGACGTCTAATCCCCAGTTCCTTTTCCTTCTCCTCGTCCTCCTCGTCCTCCACGTCCTCGTCCTCCTCCTCCTCCTCCTCCTCCTCCTCCTCCTCCACCTCCTCCTCCTCCTCCTCCTCCTCCTCCAACTCCTCCTACTACTCCCCCCCACATCTGCCTGGCTGGAGCCAGAGAATCAGGAAACACTCCATCACGTAGGTTTGTGAGAGGTGGGACTAACCTCAATCACTGTCTTCAACATAGAGACTCTTAGTCGATCGAAGAGACATTTAAACTTGTTTATGTAACACTGTCAAAAGGTACAAGTTCAAATATGTTTTCAATGACTTTTACCATAATGTTTTAGTGGAGCTAACCCAGCCTTAAGAGGATAGATCAGCCACAGGAATGATGCAGGAGTCTAACAGAGGTGCTACTTAGAACCAGGAGTACGCTGGTCAAAGTGACTGATATGGTTTGACTTTGCCATGGTTAACTTAAAAGAAAATCCAGTTTTATTCTCTTTTTCAAAGCTTTTGCTTTTCCCTTATTGCTGACGGCATTTCATTCACTACTGTTACAAAAGCAGTGCCTTCTTAGTTGTACCTTTTTAATATCACGAGAGGCAAATTAGCTTGCTCTGGTTCATTTGGAGTTTTTTCTTCTGCTTATCATTAAGCTTTGTGCTCTTTAATCTAATAAATACAAGTTCGGTAGAGCATGAAACCAGCCCCCATCTATACCAATTCTTCTGGAATTAAAAAAGCGAGCTGATGGCGGACGCATTAACCATCATGTGAATGTTTGGTACCGCAAACTCGAATTGTTCATGACCAGCTCCTCCAGAAGTTTTCCAAATAGAAGCAGAGACATACGTTAATATATTGCAGGAAGAAGAAGGATCACAAACACTACCATACATGTATTCCTCAAATTATATCCACAGTAAGCAAATTGTAAGTTGGTGAAGTTGACCTTTAGGATGTTTGGTAAGGTTAGGTTTCTTTTACGGTTCCGGACTTTTTACGTCAGGGAAAACTCACACTCCTTACATCTTACCTCCTCATGACAAGTTGAATCTCAACTGGTTTCTTAAACACACAGTACAGTGTGTAATAACGTGAGATAAACTTTGTGGGGACTGTGTCATGAAGCTGTAACAAAAGACCTTAACTAAAAGGGATAAGTATGAAATGTAAATATAAACACTAGGTTGTAATAAAGCTGGAATTTTCTTCACTGTGACAAGCAAGGTCACTGACACACAAACACACACACACACACACACACACACAAACACACACACACACACACGCATCTGGACTCTAGTACTAAGGCAGACTTTTGGACTGGGCCACACTGAAGCTGAATTCATGTATGAATCAACATCATTAATCCATTTTGTTCTGTTTCAACTTACATTCTAACCAATTATCCCAGTTCTCAATTCAAATTCAACATATCCGACTTACTGTCCACTGCCACCACATAAACAACGTGTTAACAATTCGGCTCATCTTTATTCTTGCGTCTTACAATAAGGATTTATGGTGAATATTTATTGCTGTAGAACACCTGCCACTAAGAGAAAGAATTGACTACTATCCGGTATCTCTTACTCAACAAAAGCATCAACTCCCCACAAGCTCTGTATTTATTGACAGTTTTCTCGAATAACTTTGTCAGTTCGGCGTGGACGGTTGTTTCCTGATAAACTTTGAATTTATGTGGTGTTATGTTTCTCAAGTTGTGGTTTCGTCTCATTTGGAGTTTGCGTGAACGGGGTGGGGTGGCGACACAGCTAACTCTGCTTTTATGTGGGTTCGATAAAGAAAGGCTTTATTACTGTCATTCATTCAGCAAGTGTGCGCTCTTTTTTTTTTTTGGTCCCCTTTTGTGGGCGCTAAAGAGAAAAAAATAGATCTTTGTTTTGCCTATTTGAGTGAATGATATATTTTTTTTGTTCTTTAGGTATTGTGTTTTTTTTTTTTCACTCAGTGTAACCATTGCTGCTTGAGAAATAGATATTTAGTACTGTAAATCAAGCTAACTGTGTCACAATAAAATGTGAGTTTTTAGAAGACTGCTTATAGAGCTGGACTAATATTTAGTCAGTTATATTAAAATGTATGCCAATGTAGCTCCACAACTCCCAAAAACTAGGATACATTTCAATTTGGTCTTCTTTTCTTTTTATTGCATTGTTGTTGTTTTTTTCCTTAATTGCCAATTGTGCATAATATTGTCGGTACTTACAGTATGTCATGGATCTTTCAGCTACAATGGCATTTGCACTGAGATCTTGGTGATAGAGATGTAATACGATGCACGGAGTAAGTGGTAAGAGTTTTCTGATACATGTTACTAATTTATTTTATAACACAGGAATCACTACAGTGCATAATATCAGACATCGGACCACTGCTTTCATTGGTTTCTTGACAGAACAGGAGCAATAGTCCTTTGTTGCGGTTATTCAGACAATGCTAATCCATGAGGATCCACTGTTGTACAGTGTAAGTGCATGATAGCGAAACAAAAACCCATTAATTGTATCTGTGAACAGCTATTTTAACCAATAAATATGTTTTTTTCTTTCTTAATGGCTCATCAACTGGTTTTATCGCAGCTCTCCAGCTTCGACACCACAACGGTTGGAATGAACCACAAATCAGCAAAACAGGGTCAATTCACACTGACTTGTAGCTTCATGAGCACTGTCACAGGTTATGCGGCATTTAGTTCACCAAAAATTGTTTACAAATGTTACATCCACGTGCTGGCCTGCATATTTCTGTGAATTGCTGCAGCAGATTGGTTCCTACTTTTTGTCTAATATTGATCAGGATTTAATACAAATTTAAAGCCAATTTGAATTTGTTCATTTAAATATTTATTGGGGGAAAATTATTATTATTTTTTTTGTTCTTTCTGCCACAGCAGATCATTGTCCACATGTTGATTTGGCACAGTTTTTAATGCCGGACGCCCATCCTGACGCAACCCTCCCCAATTTCTACCAGGCTTGGACCAGCACTGCAAAGCTGGGGGGGGGAATGGGCTTTTAGGGCTTCAGTGTCTCGCCCAGGGACACTTTGACATATATAGATAGGGCCGGGGATTGAACCACTCACCCTGTGGTCTGTGGACGACTGCCTTTACCAACTGAGCTACAGCCGCCCCATTATTGGGGGGAAATGGTATTTAGCAATATTTGTGACATAAGTGATTAATTAAATGCTCATAACTGTCGCTTCATCTTTTTTTACTTCACATAAATAATAATGTGACATGTAACATAACATATAACCAGCACTTTTCAGGTCTAGTTTCACTAAACTTTACTGAACTTCTGACACCTTGTCATGTATTATTTATTCAACTCATATTCTCAGTTTGGCAGCAGTTAAGCATATTTCACATTAAAGAGAATAAAGCATGTTAAGCCCTGGCAGGACAGTTGAACTGATAGTCAACGGATCTAAACAATCTCCAACCATGTCTGACGTCTTTGTGGGCTGCTGTTTGTAGGTGGGGTGCACTGCATTCTTTGTGCGCGATACCACACTCTGCTGTGACTGCTAGGTTGGTATCTGCCACATTATGCTAAAGAGTGACATACTTCTCAGTGGGCTGTAAAAATTCAAGTTACACTAGGATCTACAAGTGCGGGGGGCCATAATTCACAGCCCTTGCTAACATGAGGGTTCAACAATCTGATCTAAATAAATTAAATTAAATTAAAAAAATAAATTTTCTTTGTTTTTCCCTGGACAATGGTTCCCTGCCGAGTTGTAATGGAACAATATGAGAAAACAATGCAGCACTTTTGAAAGATAATGCAAGTAATTGTAATTTTATGCCTAGATGGAGGAATGTGGCAGTTGCCCCCCAGTAACTTAAATAGGAAGCATGTCTTCAAGGAATCTCTTAAAGACCTGTATAAACAGGAGACATGGTTACGGCAAGTAAGACCAGTGTTAGTGTTCAACTGACTGCTGTTCAGAGACAGACTTGAAAAATTGTGAACCTGTTCTTTAAAACAAAAACATTGCACATATGAGCTTTTGCCATTACATTACTCACACTAAATTCCAAACTGCTGTCACTAGTAACCTGGGCTGTACTATTCTAGCTCTCTTTGTTTTAATTAAGATAATATCATATTTGGTGCACTTGGAATTCATCCATAATGTTTTCTGACTTAAGTGTTGTAACATTTATGAAGCATTGCATCATATGCTTAAAACAGAAACGAATCACATCCTAGTGAGGCCTTTTGCACGACTCGTACACCAAGACATCCAGATAGAGCAGAGTGAGAGGGCTGTGCAGGTACTCAGTCCTACAGTGTACTGTAGCTTTGATAAAAGCTTCCGAGAGAAGCAGTTAAATGTCCTAAAATGCGAGGACACGGCTCTGTCTCGCTTCTCCAACTTTCCTATGTAATCTTTTTCCACATCACTAAATCAAACCACATGAGTGCAGAGAGGCAAGTTGCAGTTTGAAGACCACATGTGGTTCAGCGATAGAGGAAAGGAGGAGTATTGCTTCAAATCACAATTAACATTTTTATTCATTATAAAGTGAGCTGATAAAAAAAAAAAAAATCTAAACATTTTACATTAGATGAAGTCCAGAGAGAAGTAAGTAAGATTTTCTACTCCTGCAGCAGAGTTGTACCTAAGTCTCTTTACTCAAGAACCGTTCCTATTTGAGGTATTTGTACTTTGCTTAAGTATTTCCACTTCATGTTACGTTTAATTTAAAAGTCAGAGGGAAACAATAGAGGTTTTCAATCTACTACATTTGACAGCTGCAGTGTGTGTGTGAGTGTGTTTAATGCTCAGGTTAGATTAAGGGTAAACACACAGAATTGACTGAGAAATGACCATTTCACTGCAATTTAAGCATGAAATTTCATTTCTGACCTTGGAGTTATACTTGCAGGCTCTGTTCAACACAAGGTCCCTGGCTAATCCACTGAGTTAAGATTCGCTCATATCTGTAAGCCGGAGTCTTTTTATCCGTCTATGAGTCAGGCCTGAGTTCATGCAGTGATTCTATAGTTTAGGTTTAGGAAAACGGTGGCCGTGTCTAAATGGGGTGTCTCACTGTGTATATTACCAACGATTGTAGTGTGAAGAATGAATAAGCACTGTTTACCTGGCTGCCATTGTTATCACATCCATCTACTGAAGGTTTGCAGTTTGACATGTCTGACAAACACACAACCACAAAAGTCAATGCGTGTACATTTTAAATACGCAATGACTGCACAATAGTCACATTGTGTGCAGTTGCGAAAGTGCAAATATAAGTGCTACTGTAATATTACCCGAAATGTTATGTAAATTTACAAAAAATAGAAATGCAGAAGAAAATAAAAATCATGAAATTCTTCAGTTCACTAGTGTTCAGAAAGCGTAACAAGAGTAAACTTAAATCTATGGGGAAATTACAATAAAAACTACTTAAAATGCATCATGGTTACTTAAATGTATTTTTTTAATCAGATAAACATTTTACCTACAGTACTTGTGCATCTCAAGCTGCTGCTCACAGGATTAGGCCTAATCATTGCTGTTTAGATTTGCCAATAATAGGAACTATCCAATGAACTCATCAATTAATTGTATAACAGTCAAGCCGCAATGTCACTTGAATTAATTGTAGGTTTGAAATTAAGCAGTTTGATGAAATGAATTTCTGGGCTGAAAGACAACATCGTTTCCAATGAGCTTAAAGGTGCATGTGATACAAAGTGAAATACGTTTGATTAGAAGAAACCTCACTGCCCAATCACTATCGCTAAGATAAGAATGTTGCAGCATAACCTTGGGTGCACAGTAGGTTTATGTTCAGAACAAGGTTAGGAAGTCCCTCTGCAGCACCTTTGTCTTTGTAAGAGCAAGAAAATGTTTAATCAGGGTTTAACATTGGTATGAAATTTAAACTAACCAGAACTATAGTAGTTATGTGTTTTAAAAACATGCTAAATTATGCAACAGATGTGATTATGCCACAATGTTATTATATTAGTGACTATATATATATATATCATACATATATGTCATATATCATATATGACTGGGCTTTCAGGATGTGCTGCTCAAGCACTTTGAAAAAGACAAACAGGCAATGTTGAGAGGTTTTAGATCCAGTTGGTTGGCAAAGGAAACTTAATTCAACAGGTTGAAGGACACATCATGTTTACAGCTCTCAAGCATTTGAACATGGGGGCCTCATAGAAACATTGTGGCCAAAAAGCTGTACCTTCAACGTGGAAACAAGGGAGTCAACTATGCACAGAAACATGGAACTGGGGTGCAGAAAAATGGCAGCAGGTTCTCTGTCCTTTAAGCTTATCCCCTGAGTTCAGGGTCACCACAGCGGATCATTGCCCGCATCTTGATTTGGCACAGTTTTTATGCCAGATGCCCTTCCCGACAGAAGCCTCCCCGATTTCTACCGGCCCTGAGAAATTATAACCTTGTAAAAGTAGAAAATCATAGCAGAGAGCTGGTGCATTGGATTGGAATAAATTGCACAGGTGGTCATAATGTTATTGTTATTTTTTGGTTTCACCTAAGGGCCCACATACCTGGTTAGCATCAAAGAACAGCACTAAAACAGTAGAATTAATGACCAAATTAAACAATTAAAAGCCGATCAATACAAATCAATACTCAGCGATACTGTCACACGTGGGACTTCCTGTACATGGAACCATTAATCCACTAAAATCCTGTGTTTGTACTGGGAGTAGAAATAGTGAAACATTTGGAAAGTATGACTCATGATCAATAAACTCGAAATGCTCTCACACAAACAAACTTATGTTTGGAAGTTATTGCTTCAGAAGCTCTGAGATTAGTCAAAGTTTACTATACTCAGTGTGTCCAGCTCTTCCTCTGTCTCCCCGTCTCTCCATTCACTTCCATTATGTCCTCCAGATTCTCTTCCTGTCAACACGCTTTCCATCTGTCCCTCTGCCTTCTCATACCACGCAGCCTGCCTCTCCTCATGCAGCCCAAAACCTCAGCCACTGTCACAAAAAAGCCACTGCAAGCCTCATTTAACGGGCATGTGAGATTAATTTTGTTCTGCTTTATTTTTAGTGTGAATTCTGAACTTGCAGATTTCCTGAATAGCTGTGGTTGGTTGCACGCTTTTCTCCTGCTCCTGACCTACAGGAAGGACATCCTCTTATTGGGGAGGTGAGGGAGAGATTTCCACGAGACCCCTAAGCTCAGAGAAGAAATTAAAAACGTAGTGATCTTTGGCCACAATTCACCTGAGAAATATATTAGTCAGAAACTACAAATGACATCATCTTTTGCATCAATATTACTACATCAAGAAGCATTGAAGAGACAGAGAGGAATTATGTGCACCTGAAGCTACGTCCACCACAGAAGTAATTCAGTTCATGCAATCTTACATTGCTGCACACACCTGTCTTGGGTGACTGGCCACCTGTGTGTAGAGATTTTTAATCATGGTAGAGAAAAACATGTTGTACTTCACTTTGATCATCAACTCTTTAATATAAAAATTATCCATCCAAATTATTGTTATACAGAAAACCAGAGCATTTATATGTATTTGTCTACAGGCACCGACTTAGTTGCTCCCGGTGAGCGTTGGCCAGCTGCATAGCAGCTCCCCCATCGGTGTATGAGTGTGTGTGTGTGATTGTGAGTGTGAATGGGTGAATAAGAAGCAGTGTAAAGCGCTTTGAGTGCCAATAGGTAGAAAAGTGCTATATAAGTGCAGAACATTTACCATTTATTTCAGCGGGCCCGGTGGCATCTATGTCTATATGTACTAACTTGTGATTATCCAGAGGCCTCTATAGTTACAGCTTGTATATCGTTGTACAAGATCTACGATACAGGATCTGTCTTCAGCAACCAGATGTTAGAAGACATTAACGGCTCTAGTTGACATTGGAGAAGTGAATCAGTTCCATTTCATTAAACTTTATATTTCTGCCAAGGTTAAGCATCTAAAACATGGGGTTAAGCTGAGACAGTTATCATGGTTAGGGTGTGAAACGTGATCATCGTTGGCACTAAACTCGCCGCAACACATTCACCGCAGAAAATGGCCAAATATTTCTAATTGGAGAATCTAATTAAAGCAAAACCTTTTTCTGGTGATCGGAAATCTTTTCTTGAAAGATACAATAGTGCCACCACAAGCCTCAACCTCTTTCCATTCTCCCTGCTCTGTTACCCTTGGCCACCATCTACTCGTTGCTGCAGGTATGAGAATACGAAAATGCTCAAAAATGTATCAATCAAGTAGAAAGAAGCGGGGTTGTCTGTTTTTTCCATGAGTGTAGACCCATGTGTAAATGATGCTCCTATTTGCATAATGTTAACATTTTAGTTTTACGTTTTGTTTTTTGAAATGTTAAAACCACATTTCTGGTTTCCAGTGGTATTTTCCAGTCCCTGTTATTTTCCTCCGGTGGGTTTCCATCTGAGTTCAGTTGGTCCTCATCACCTGTATCGTCAGGATGTCCAGCTGACTATTACCAGTCATACCGGCTTAATGAAACACGTGCTGTTAGTTAGTACAACATCCACAGTGTGCGTGTGTGCGTGTGTGTGCGTGTGTGCGTGTGAATTTATTGTGTTGGAAAATGGCTTAAACTGCATTAAGAGGCTAAAGTGAACGATAATGACACTTAAGTCTGAACACAAGACTTTTTGTAGCAGAAGAGGAAATGATGGAAACGGGCAGACGTTTAGTTAGAGGAGGTTCGTACCCATAGTTTCAGGGTCACCAAAGCAGCTCATACAAAGTAACTGTCCAACAGCGACGGTTTTTCCGTTCACCTGTATGCAAACAAAATAACCTATTGTGTCACTGGCTGACTTAGGACTGGGAAACTTGGAACAAATGTTCTTTGTTACAGAATGCCATGATGATTTATGAGGGAGAGCTCAGGTGTTTGGCACAAGTTTCTGCTTCTGTGATACCTGCTTAAGATTTCCAAGCTGACTGAGACAGTCCGTCCTTGTGGCGTATGTTTAAATCTCCCATGGTTTGCTATCAGTGCAGTGTTCAGTGAGCTTCATACTCAAGTTAGTTACATGTGCTATAATATATTTTGCATAGTTATCTAGTTAGCAAAGTTCTTATGAGTGTCAGTGTCAGACACTGTAAAAAATAGACTTAGATTGATGTATATCATATGTATTTACAGCTGGATTGATTCAAATGGAAGGGAATCTGTTCCCTCAGATGCATGAGACAGATGATCCTCAGCTGGAACTCTTTACGTATAGACAGAAATGATGCTCGAGTCGTGTTTACCTGCAGGCACAAAGCTTATGATGGCACAGAGTCTGGGACTCAATTGGGCATTAAATTGCACTTTTATTAAAACCTGCTCTGCTCTTCTGTTCAGTTTTTCCTCCTTCAGCTCGATGTTTTTTCATCTCTGCAGTTTGATGTGTACAACCAAATACCACTTTTAAAATGTAAATGATAAAGATTAGTCTTGTCAGTCAACAGTTATATTTGTGCATAAAGGGGTTACGATGCCTGCTGTAGGTGAGCGTTCACCACACTTTGTTGTTCTGCTGGTTATGCAGATACCACATGAAGAGTTAACTGCTTAGATTTTAATGTTGCTAGTACAACTTAAAGTTTGGTATGAGAGTTTGCATCTCTCTGGAAAAATCCATCCAATTCATCCATTATCTGCTTATCCTGTTAGAGTCATTGGAGCTTATCCCAGCTGTCATTGGGTGAGAGGTAGGGTCCACCTTGGAGAGGTTGCCAGTCTATCTCAGGGCCACAGAGAGACATACACGTATGATATATTAGATTAAAAATAAATACTTTATTCATTTCTTAGCAAGTATCTTTTGTACTAGCCTAAAGTGCATTTTTTTTTTTTTTGGCCATTTAAAAATATGGGGCTGCACAACTTTGCACCCAACTGCATGCTATGCTGAACAAAACCTGAGCTGAGATCAGCTAAGACTGTTCGGAATGAAGCGTGATTTATGTTGATCGTATGTTCAGTCTGGGCTCAGAACATCTTGTTATATCCAAGTGATGGAAGCAAAGCAGAGGATAGTGACACTGCTTCCGATTAATTGTGCAAAATCTACAAATATATACAGCAAACACTTAGATAGAGTTTAGATGTTGTACATATGCTGTCATGCACTTGGAATTTATTAATGTCACTTATTCAGTAACCTGTTAATGTTTAACAGTGGTTTAGTTTTTTTATTGTTTCTGTGTTCAAGGTTTTTGTTGTTGCAAAGTACTTGTTAAATCCACATGTGCTTTTATTCATATTTTGGGTAGGGTCAGCACATCTGTGTGTTTTCTTCTCTGGAATGTTCAGTGACAGTATTTGTCAGAAGCCCAATAGTCAAAACAGTTTGTTATAAGGCTTAAGGTTATAAAGACTGAAGATTTACTCGCTCTGTCACAAAACTTTTCCAAAATGATTTTCTTCTGGCTTTCTCCTCGTCCTCCGTTCCTTCACCCTCCTCTCGGCCCGCTGGCCTCTGTGTTTGAAGCAACAAAGACTTTGACACATACTTAAAGTTCATGCCAAATGCTGAATGCTTTTATAAAGGTTCTAAAACAAACACCCTCTCAGCCCAAAAGTACGTGTTCAGTTTCCTTTGTTGTTTGCTATTAATGCATCAATTACAGTTGATTATTAACACTCCTCATTATAAAGCAGCCTGTTAGTGCAAATGGAAGCCAGTCGGCTCAGACTGTTAAACAGGGTGATATAATTCATGAGCTGCTCATGGTTCCATGATTTCCATGTTTCCAACTGTTTGATTGTAGCCCTACTTTTTCGCAGTGATGGAGGTCGTTTGCTCAACTGAAACTGTCTACTACAGTCAATATTACATGTAGGTAAACTCACAGAGGTTGGGATTTTCTTCTAAAATGTGATGAATCGAACATCTGTGATTTTTTTCACTCGATTGAAACTTTATTTTTTAGACAAAACTACAGAGAAAGGTTTTTCAGTTTCTTTCAGCACCAACTTTATTGTATTTTTGCAAAAATAAGCAATTTGAAAATGTTCTGTCTGAAACACACTCATGGAAAGTTGGGACGGAGACATGTGTTACGTCACCTCTTCTCTAATTGTGGTCATTTTTTTAGAAAAATCATATATTAAACGATCAGTAAAAGCAATGGTGAATTGTGTAGACTCCTGTGGAGTCTCTGTCAGTCTCTTACCTGGATTAGCTTGTTCGTCTGGGCTGTAAGCCTCTGTTGACAAACCAGACACATCGCTCAACTCAATGACATATTTCTTCACACCAACGCACTTGGCTGTGAATGTTTTACAGTGCGTTGTGCGTGGAAAGATGCAGCCACTTTTTTCTGGCAATGTTAATGTGACAACAGTTTTTGTTAAAATTTTAAAGTACTCATGAACCCATGTGACAGTTATCATCACAACAGCACGGCAAAGTCTCTGAGTATTTTGTTAGTGGACTGTAGATGGCATAAGACCTTTGCAATTCTTTGCAAACTTGGGCTGAGAATTTTTTTAATTGTCAAGTTAACAGTTTTCTCCTGAAGTTGAGAAAGTAAAGCAATAAGTGATGAGCCATGATGCAAACACTGAGCATTTGGTCGATGCTCCTTTTATACTGTGTCATGACATCCTCACCTCATGTTACCGATTAACCTGCTTAACTTGGAGTACGTCCACATTCTATCATACACATTTGCTTTTCCTATAATTACAAAATACAACAAAGTTGGTCATTGAGACCACTGAACTTTTTTTTTCAAATAAACTTAAGTGGCTAAATAAATATAAGCTTTTAGTTTAAGTTTAGAAAAAGTCCCAACTTTTTAAAAAATGGGGTTTATATTATTATATACTTACTTATTATTATATATATACTGCATTGCTGCAAGAGCATTACGTTGCAGTTGGAGCTGATTTTAAGTGCATTGTGCATCGAAGTACTTATACACATACCAGTGCACCAAAATCCATGAATCTGCATAATCTGTCAAATAAAAATCTTAATCTTAATCCATTGCTCTAACTCTCAGATAATGTACTGGTGTAAGAAGTATGATATGTCCTTTTGAAATGTAGTGGAAATCAAGTATAGTTCAGTATCGAAATAAAAACAGTACTTGTACTTCAGTCCATCCTATACTGTAGACTGTTACACCACTCATTAATAACCACTTAGAGCTAACGTTGGACCTCCCTCCCCTGACAGTTTAAGACCTGTGACACACCAAACCATTATCAAAGAAGCACGTTGAACACACCACAAAACCAACAGCTGATGGGCAGGTAGTGCTACTGCTAAGAGAAAGCAGAAAACCTGGGACTGTGCATGTACAAATTATAATCAAAGTAGTGATGAATGTTTATCACTACTTAGAAGTATACGTCTGATAAGAAGTTACAAATGCACTGAGTCACTAAGCTAAGCAGCCAATCTCAGTGATGATGCTGACGCAACATGCTGAGGTGGCTAAAAATCTACAGACTGGGGTCTGACTAGTGCGGACACTGCAGGACACGGATGCTGAACGGTGGCCGACAGCAGACAACTGGCTCGGTGTAACATTCACACCTTGATGTGCTGATAGACTCATGAACACAGCAAACCCAAAGGGTGAAGACCTGGTTAAAGTTGTGCTTCGTCACTCACCCATCACATGACCTCCTCCCAACAAGGACTTGCTCATGTCATATTTGCTCGAACTGCCAATTTAGCACACAGTTTGCTTGATAAAAACAAAGCTGGCCGTAACTAAGCTTTGTGCTGTAGAGTCTAAGTCACCTCTTAGAGAATGAATACTGAGAGGATAAGTAGCGTCTCTCTGGAATTCAGAGGTGGAAGAGCAACAGGAAGTCCTTTTGGCTCCTCATTTGTTTACATCAGCCAGGCCGGGCTTTGAACTAAGTTACATTCAGCTTCTGTGACACTTCAGAAATATTTCAGCTTCAGTATAAAAACCCACAGACTGCTGAGCATTGCAAATGGACATAAAATGTAAAAGCAGCAAAAAAATAAAAAAATAAAAAATACAATTTAAAACATCGGCCTGTTAACACCCAAAACAGAGACACTATTAAAATAACCACTGTGTTCATTTTAACATCAACATGTCTTTGTCCAAATAAGTATGAAGCCTCAGAGTAAACTTTAACTAATGAGAGAATGTTGGACGTACGTTGTATTTCTCTCACACACCAGTGATTTTGTGAGGCTTTCTGAAATTAACACCACATGTTGTGTTTCCTTCACTTTCTAGAAAAGTTAAAAGAGAAAGTGACTTTTTCATGCTTTCCACCATCTGCCATTCTCAGACACTATTTTTTTTTTTTCATGTTTGAGTTTCGGCCTTATACTGTTTCCTATTCTAAAACAAAACTTGTTTACAGCTGCTGCGGAGCCAACATCACTATTGGAAACATGTTGGAAAGAACAGAGAGAGACAGGCAGGCGACATGTAGAAGTCACACAGACCTCCAACCTGGTTTTGTGATTTGAAGCTGCACTTTATTAAAGCTGTGGTGAAATATTTATGTGCTTCTTTAATTAGTGAGAGCCTCTGTTTCAACAAAGCAAACCTCTCTTCTCCTCATGACATAGAGAGTGGACTCAGCAAGACGCTGAGGCATTTATCAGAGCGAGAACGGTGGACAGCAGGAGGCCTGGAGGCTTCCTGCATTCTGCTTCCTCAGTTACCATCGCCAAACACCCAGTGGTATTACTGACACAGCCTTGATGCTGTTTTTGTCAAGTCCACGTTTTTTTTTGTGCCTGATTGGTAGTTTCCTGGCTCCATATAAACTCTCATTTATGCCAAGTTGGGTGGGGTGGTGTTGCTGAGGTTGTGTTTATGCAGATCAGGCAGCTCAGTGTAATTTTAGTATGACACCGTGCTCGGGCATCGCAAACGCAAGCCCAAAACCAGTTTATGTGGTTATAGTTGGCAGCGGACTGGTCACACAAACCGACCGCTACAAAATCACATAAACTCATTCTATATATGTCAGAGTTTGTCCACGACTGGATGTCTTCAGACAATCACCTTTAGCCATCATACATCCGCTCAAGTTCCAACCATCTGAATACACCTCCGTGCCCCCAAGTGTGAGCGAGCCTGTGGGATGTTGTTAATGTGACGGAGCAGCAACAGGAAATAAGGGGTTAATATTAGAAATGTACGAAAATGTGACCACTATCAGCAACGCGTGTATGTTTTTTCAAGTCTCAGCGGTCTGGAAATTTGTGTCCTCGGTGAGTATGTCAGCACCCAGATCTGTGTAATTAGAGTGATCATGTCGACCTTCCTGTGACTAGTTACTGGTCACATGTTAAGCTGCTTGTAGCTGGGGAGCTAACCCCGCTAGCATCAAATGAGTTTTATGTAAATGGTCAATAACTCTACCAGCGACTTTAAAGACACGGCAATCAAACTATGAAGCACAATACTAGTTTTGAAGGGGATCATAACCAGCCTTGTATTTATTGGATGTTTATCCTTGGTGAGACAGCCCAGGATCCATGTGTGTGGCTAAGTTACATCGGGCATCCTTTTTCCTACAGATAAATATTTTAGTGATAAGCAAACGTTGGTGCAGTGACATGGAAACCAATTACACGGCGTTAATTTCTGGTGGATTAGCTACTGTACATTGTAATGTGGATGATTTCTGCCATTAACTTGTTTCTGTTTGTTTAACCGGTAAACAGTCAAACTGATTTGAAATCGGGATTCTTTTTGGAAAGCTAGGCAACCATGCTTTTTTAACTCTGCAAGAATATTTCAAGCTAATTTAAGGTTAGAAAATAGAAAAGTCCTTCTCTTGAGCCACTGTTTGGTTTGTCAGCTCTGGACTGTAGAAATATGCTTCCACAAAATTGCATGAAAAGGGGACGACAGAGCAACAAAGTATAATTACATTATAGACAGTCATCTTCCATGTGCCACTAACAGATAAAAGCTATCACCCAAAGGTACAAATCCTCCTCTATGCCAAGAAAAGTACTGAGCACACAAACACACCTGAGACAAGAATATCTTTTATAAGGGAAAAGTAAACCAACACACCGAGCGAGAGACAAGCACAAGAAAACGTCGGAGGGACAGTGAGGGTTGAGACGGCTCTGTTGCACTTCGCATGTGCTGTTACTGTGTTACATGAGCTGCAAAGTGTAACTGTGGCGTACTAACTGTTAAAGACGCAGCCTCAGAACCAATGTAGTCCGCTTGAGTAACTGCAACCCCGAGTACACAGCGGGTGACACTGATGTTATACTGGACCAATGTGATCAGGTCATTGCTGTAAAAGAGAGAAGTAGCCTCTCAGCAAAACCCTTAGTAAATAAAGTTTAAAAAAAAAAAAAAAAGACTGCCAATGCCTCCAGATGTGCAAAAAAACACAGAGGACATGACCTCAGAGTTCTCAATGGAACCTGCAGCCCTGGAAACAATTAATGCAGCAGCACTGGCAGAGCAACGAACAAGACATGTTTTCATTTAACAGAGCTGTTACAAATAATGTGGGAGAAGCAGTGTGTTGTTCAGTGGTTTATTTATATTTAATTCATATTTGTTATGATTTCTGCGAAGAACTAAAATGTACATTCCCTAAAGATGTTAATGAATATAATATTGCTATCATTTAGCTTATTCTTGTCATTTGTAGAGCCTGTGTGTGAGTTTCTGCTTTCGTTTGACCGAGAGCAGGCAAATGGTATCACTGTTGTGTTGATGGACTGAATTTTCATCATCCATGTGTCTGAGATCAATTTTGGATATCAGCTGGTCCCACTGGCTACGTCAGTGCTGTGGAATGAAGTCCACGTCTACTTCTGTCATCAGAGAGAATACAAGAAAACACACAAAAACATGAGACACACAGGACCTTCATTTAACAATCTGCTGCTATCGGCCGAAAATCTTTACGCAGTGCTGTTGTGTGTGGGGAAAAAATAGGGGGCAACGTGGTCAAAAATGGCACAGGAAGCTGCCATGCTCCCCTGATAGATGACAGAAACAAACAAACAAAAAAAAAAACAATTAAAAAAGGGGGGGTGGTTAGCAATGATGGCAAATATGACCCCAGTTTTGAGTTAAATCACCTGTTACATAATATTTGCCATTACACACTGTGCTGTCTTTGGCCAATGGCCCTCAGTGCTTGGGGCCCTAAAGATGTCAGGTGGAAAATATTTAATCTGAAGAGCCGTCTGTTGAGACTACATGTGTAAACACACGACACACACACACACACACACACACACACACACACCTTCAGCTCTTGCTCTCAGACGGACGGACAAGTCTTCTGCGTGGCCCTGCCCTCAGAGCTGGGCTCCATCAGCTGACACAGCTGACCAAGCCTTCAGTGCAAATGGTCTGGCACACTGTTGACTTCAGCAGCCGCTGCCTGAATTCTGTCTGCAGAGGAAATGATCGGGGGGGGGGGCTGCACTGCCAGCTGAACACTTTACGTGAGAGGGGGACAAAAAAAGAAGACTTTGCTATCCTTCCTTAAGTGCCGTTATCTCTTTAGCAAATGACAACATTTGTGTGCTGAAAGACAAACTGAGACGAATGTTGATGGAAACCTGCTAAAGCCAATGTGTGTTTAATCTTTCTCAAAGATTTATTACAGTCACTTAAGTACAGTAAGGTGAAAAAAGAAATTCCTTCAGACAGGCACATGTTACAAACTGACGGACACAACCCAAAGTGTAATTGAGTTCTCCATTTTTTTTTTGCAAATGATCTACATACACACATTCCATTCTCCACTGTTTGGAGATGGTAACATTCTACATTCCACACAATGTTAAAAACGCCCCAGTACAACATGCAGCTTTTGAAAATCCAACTACCTGTGGAGTCAAAACCAGTTCTTTCAGTGCATCGAACACATTCTACATTCACACACACACAGGTAACCGTTTCTCATCAGCATGAACCACACATTGTCTGAGTTGACTCTCTAATTGGTCAGAAGACTCAGTCGAAAAGGG
The DNA here is from genome assembly GCF_033026475.1 of Channa argus. NCBI lineage: Eukaryota > Metazoa > Chordata > Actinopteri > Anabantiformes > Channidae > Channa > Channa argus. The sequence goes on along the minus strand of NC_090213.1, from coordinate 19,414,812 downwards.
AATTTGTGGGTTCTGTGAGACTGCTTCACGTGGACTGTACCTCTCTACTTCAAGGTAATGATCTCTACTAAAACCAAATTTGCTTAAAGTTACATACTATAGCTTTAAGGTCTCTGATTGGATGTTATGCAACAGAAAGCAACCACAAAAGCAACTGGTTTTGCAGTCTATGGCCTGTTGCTGTCTTTCTTTCAGGTTCACCTTGATCCTTGGCTCCTCCTACATTAATGAGGGATGGCAGTCCTGTGTACCTGTGCAATTAAATACAATCCAATACTAAAGCTCTGCTATGAATTCTACCTTTGCAAGTCAAAACTGTCAGAAAGGTCATATTTTTACTCGCAGTTTATTATTGAGGTCAAAGTGGGCAGTGGAGTCACGCTGAAGTGCATTATTAGAACATTTGGTTCTATTAATATTAAAACTCAGATTCTCTACATGAACTCTCTTGTATCTTTGACATATACTCACAGAACTGGTACTTTTTGGGCATTATGTTTGTATGGTTTTGGTTCACTTAATTTAAAGCATCTTGTAGTCACATATGTGCGGGCGACTGTGGCGAAGGAACTTAGAGCCGTTGTCCACCAATCTCTCAGTTGTTGGTTCAATCCCCGGCTCGTCCAGTCACATGTCGAAGTGTCCTTGATAAAGACACTGAACCCCAACTTAGTTGCTCCCGGTGAGTGTTGGCCAGCTGCATAGCAGCTCCCCCATTGGTGTGTGATTGTGAGTGTGAATGGGTGAATAAGAAGCAGTGTAAATCGCTTTGAGTGCCAATAGGTAGAAAAGTGCTATATAAGTGCAGAGCATTTACATAAATCACAGTCTGTTTTATCAGCCAAGTATGTAAAGGAAATCCCAGCATTTAAAAATTTGATGCCTGTAGTATTTAAAGGGAAAAAGTCAGGTGTTTGGGGTGGTTGCATGGTGGTTGCATACAATAACACACAGGAGACTGGGTTTTGACTCCAGTGTAGGATGTTTAATGATTGTTAAACATTCCTACACACGTGTGTTTATGTATTTAATCTTTGGTGAATGAATCACAGTGTTTCCCAACAAAATGTAGTGGAGTAAAAGTATAAAATAGGACGAACTGGAAATCTCGCTACACTAAAACAAACAAAAATAATGTTACATACATTTTAGCTCCCCCTCACTTAAGTGAGTGTTTAGTTTGCATACAACTTGATGTTGCATGTTAAACATAACATAATGTTTATTAATGTTTATTTTGCCATATCACAGACCCTATTGTTCTAGTCTTCTCAGCCATAGCTTCATTTCATACTATGGGCTTGACTCGATTAATGTAATGTGTTACCACCAGCACATTCAAACCCCTCCAGGTGATCCAATATGCAGCAGCAAGTCTCATTTGTGATCAGCCAACACACATCACACCACTCTTCAGATATCGGATGTGAGCAGCTACTAGCCTCTTGTACCTGCCCACATCAGATTCAAGGCTGCCTACAGACTGCGCTCTGCCAATGAGTGGTGTCAGGTGGTCACCATCACCACACAAAATATCTCCGGCAAAACCTTTCAGCTCAGTGATCCTAGGATGGTTGACCGAGCCACCAAACATGCTTAGCAGCCTTACTCCCAAGGAAAAAGAACTCAGAACTGTTCTGCAACTTCCTTTGCACTTAAATAAAACAAACTAAACAAAACATCTGTCCTTTCTTGCATTTGCCTCTCATAAAACGAAAACTCTTGTTCTCATAGCAGTTTGCTTTGATGTTTTCTCCTTGACTTGGATTTTTTGCTTGCTTTATAACTCGTTAGTCGCTTTGGATTAAATTTTTCAATTCAATTCAACTTTATTTATATAGCGCCAATTCACAACAAAGTCATCTCAGGGCACTTTACAAAGTCAAGATTATAAAGATATATAAAGAGAACCCAACAATTCCCCCTGGAGCAAGCCATAGGCAACAGTGGAGAGGAAAAACTCCCTTTAACGGAAGAAACCTCCAGCAGAACCAGGCTCAGGGTGGGAGGCCATCTGCCTCGACCGGTTGGGGTGAGTGGAAAGGGGAGAGAGAAAAGGACAGAGCAACAAAAGCAACAACAAAGCATCGGGCAGATTGGTAGGACCAGTAGCTGCACGCTGGTAGACACACAGCTTCAAAGCCGGGGGACACCTGCAGAAACGCACAGAGAGAGGGGGACAGAGGAGGACAAAGACAACTACGGGAGAGAACACACAGAGTTAATGACATACAGTGGTGACAATTGTGGGGTGAGAGGAGAGAGGGTCAAGAGGAGGAAAGGAGGTCAGTGCATTGGGGGGTGGGTCCCCCAGCAGTCTAAGCCTATAGCAGCATAACTATAACTAACTATATGCTTTATTAAAAACGAAGGTTTTAAGCCTAGACTTAAAAGTAGAGAGGGTGTCTGCTTCCCGAATCTGAACTGGGAGCTGGTTCCACAAGAGAGGAGCTTGATAGCTAAAGGCTCTACCTCCCATTCTACCTTTGGAAAATTAAAGATTAAAGCATCTGCAAAATTACTACACGTAAATGTGAATTCATTGACTTGAGGTTTTAAGTGGCATGGTAGGGGTCCAATAGCAACTGAATACCATATGATGTATCGTACAGTATACAAACATTTAAGTGGACGTGCTTCCATGGCATTGTGTCTGTTCCCACATTGGCTGTAGTCATTTTGAAACAAGGTTACTTTAATCTTGAAATCTCCTCACGTTAACAACAGTAGCAGCTAAATACAATAGCAGTGCTATCAACAGCGGTAGTAAGAGGCCAAATGTACAGGATAATAATCAATTTCAGTGAAGAATATGTTTGCTTTGATAAGGCTGAGGACTGGAGGCATTTAGAAAAAGTCTGAGATTCTTGAAAAAGTGATTGTTTAGAGCTGAGGCAATTTACTTGGTTTTCTAGTTATCATGTTCCCAGGTCTTAAATGCCTTGTGAAATTCTTTGGGGTTTCCAGGCAATGCAGTCAGCGTGAAGCAGAAACAAAGAAATTTTCTTTTTTATAGCTAAGTGTTTTTGGCTGTTGACTGTGTCCCTCCCCTGATAAACACACACACACACACACACACACCTTTCTCTCTCCTTTTAAAACATCTGCAGAAGCTTAAAGTCTGAATCAAGTCCACAGTCTGATATTTTCCTGCAATATTTCCTGCAAATATATTTTCTTCTAACATAATCTTAAATTAGTTGCTTAAATTCTAACCTTACACTTCAGACAGGCACTAGCCCCCAGTAACAGGCTACTGCTTTCCAAGTACTGTTATCCTTCAGCTTAAAGTACAGGATCTGGTTAGTAAATTGATATAAATATATTATAATAAGTATGTTTTATAAAATCATCAACTTGTTGTGATGCCATTGCCTCATTTCTCTGCACTGATTTGTCTTTGTGGGAGAAAGGTTAAAATTTAAGGAACTCACTTAAGGAAAATTAGCTCCTGTATTGTTCTCATCAACAGGGTTTGAGTGGTTGCCATGGTCACAGCCATCCATGATGAAAATTGAAAGAGTTGAACCGTAATCAACTGAAACAGCAGCTATGAAATAGCTGTGGTTGTTCATGAGAGCAGCAGCTGTTGCTGAGAACCTATGGCCTTAAACTGCTTTTTTAGTTTTAGTTAAGTTCTATTAACAAGGAAACTTGAAATAGAAGCAGATAGTTCACATTGCTGACATTAGTAGTCTTCTCAAAATGATTAGAATTTCTTTTGTGTCTGTTAGTTTAAAAAGTCACTTCTTCGTTACATGTGAAGAACTTACAGCTGCAGCTGTTGGAGCCGTTTTGTACCAAAATGTTAAATTCTAAGTGTCTGAGATTAGGCACTGAATTCAAAACTAACAGTTTACTGTTTCAACTTTTCTAACTACAAAACAGAAGAGTCTCAAACAATGCGTGCTGAGAAATCCATCAACACACTACTTTATTCCTGTCCACCCCAATTCTCTCCCTCTGTGAACTCTGTTTTCACACCTACTTTGTTTAATCCATCTAAATGTAATTCTGGTATTTGTCTCCACCTTGGTGCGGCTTTTTTGGGAAGGTCTGATCCCAGTAATCCCACTTATGGAGTATGGACCACAACAACCAAACCAAGACCTTTCACTGGATGTGGTCTTGGGCTGGTCCATAGTAAATTCTGAAGTTGTTTATTTGCGGTAAAACCTGATCCAACCTTGATCCAACCCAAAACAGCAGGTGTTTGCATGATAAAGTGTGAAGTAGTGCTGGAATTTCAGGAATCTTTGACGTACATTCATCATTCTGCTGCAGAGACTTGTTTGGTGTATTGCCAATATAATCACCATGGTTATAAGTGAATGTCTTACTTATGGGGTCCAAAGACATGCTGTTACTTTAATTGGTGACTCTAAGTAGCCTATAGATGTGACTGAATAGTTCTCTGACTCAATGTGTTTTTGACCCTGCTCATTTAAAAATGCACCTTGTTTAATTGGATCACAAGTGGACAGGACTAAATACACAGTTTGAGATCTGGTCAATCAAAGCAGTTGCGGAGGTGGTCTGTGATGCCCCTAAACACATAGGTTTTGTAGTGTAAACATTATTGTGTCCTGATGTGTCCCTGTTGCAGCAAAATGTGTCATTGCCAGTCCGATATGGCCTGTGAATCCCCAGCCTGCAACTGGCTGTATGTTGTACGTTAGCAGAAGTAACAACCTGGAGACACGTGTCCCTGCAGTGTTCTTGTTATCCGATTGCTTGAAAGACATTTTAAAAACAAGTGTAAAAAAGTGTCTCTGAAATATTAAATACTGCTGCTAGATGTCACTAAATTGTCCTGTGAATGGATGATATTAAACCTAATGGCCTGCAGGACATAAGTAGGGCATAAAAACAGCCGATAATTGACCACTGAACAGCATGTTAATATCATAGTCATAGATCAGTCAAATATGGTCTGTGCCTAAATAAAATGTGTGCAATGCAAAGATGTGTCATTTTTAGATTCACCTCGAAACTGGTTTCAAACAACTGTTTTTTTCTGCATTGTAAAAATGTCTGTATATATAAGTTATTATGACATTGTGGAAATGTGTTGCTCTACTCTAGTTCTGTCGGGATCATTTTCAATATCCTAATAGTTATTTTTTTTATCACATACCATAACTTGCATGAGTATTGAAAATGGAACCACACCCTAAACATCAGCCAGCGTTCCTCTCCTGTTTCTCCGCATGGTGAAAGCTCCCTGAGGTTGACAGAGGAGTGAAGATACCTCACTCCAAACCTCAGCCTGTGATTACAGTTTTTGATGATTATAGTTTTCAATAGGGTTACTGCGAGGCTTTCGTCTCAACAACTTCACCGCGCTATGACTCCAGGGGCGTTGTCCAGAGAGGAGCCAAGATACGTCCTGTGCTGGAGTGCAGGGCGGCAGACTGTCTCTCATCACCTGTGGAGGAGGAGAACAACGGCATTTGCTATGAGGCTCCAATTACTTCTCTGTTGAGCCTGCACTTATAGGACACGACAGACAGGATCACGAGTGCTTAAAGTAGATGGGAATCAGTGTCTCTCTGGAATCATTTGACCTCTGAATTCTGAGACTAGGCTGAAAGCTTGTTACAGCAGTCCCTGGCTTCAATCGCTTTAATATAGGGGCCGTTTTTAAGAAAATTAGGACAAACACAGAAAAATAGAAACTATTCCTGCTTCTTTACCCTTTTTATACCAGGGGAAAAAAAGACACTGGACCACATCAGACGAGGAAACAATGCCCACAGCTTGTAATTATGTTTGAAATGTGGTAACTAGAATATCGAGATTTCCAATTATTTTCAAAAGGAGACGAGAAAGAAAACAGCCTTCAGGAGATATAAGTCTTTGCTTCACATGGTTCCACTTTACAGGCTCGAAGAGAAACAAACAAATTGCACCTCATTTGGTTGGGCCGGGTATTTTTAACTGCTTTTGGCTGGTAAAGCCGCAGCACAATCAATTGCATGCTCGAGAACAGCACTGACTCTGCAGAAAAAGCTATGCCATGTGTACACACACACACACACACACACACACACGCACACACACACACAGAGCGTGTACAGTATCCAGTGGTTTTACATGAGAAAGTTGCAGCTCTTTCTGTTTGTGGCCTGGCTTGACTCTCCCTAACAAGACTGAGTCAGCGAGTTGCTGCAGCAGTAAACTGACTGGATTGATGCTGTGTCTGTTAATACTGACCACTACAACTCGAACTCAAGCTCGGTCTACAGCTGACAGGCCTGCCTGCATAAAGACAGAGCGATGCTCCCATTTCTCGAGCCTGTGCTTGTTTTTTTTACCTTACACAAGATGTTTCCACAATCCTGGAAGCATCTTTCAGTTGGTGCTAAACAATCAAGTCTGTGCTGTGAAACTTATGAAGATTTAGCACCTTTTGATTTTTCCCTCTAAGAGTGTGAGGGCTTTATACAGAATAGACTGGCATTAGTTCTTTTTGGTCCTCTGGTCCACAGCCAACACACTCTGATGTCAGTATTTATATGTGACTTTCATTTCACTAGATGTTGCTGAGTGGTTACATCAAATTCTCAAATGGCTTATATTTGGTAAATTGTAAATGTCTGCTTATATAGAGCTTTTCGTCCAAAGCAGTTTATAATGTTGCTTCTCATTCACTCATTCACACACACACACACACTATCACACACTGATCGCAGTGCTCACCTGACCCAAAACCTGGGTTTCACTGTCTTGCCCAAGGACACTCTGATGCATGGCCAAAAGGGACTGGGAATCGAACTATTGACCCTGTGATCTTAACTGTATCCGTTTTAAAATGCATGTAAAAAAAATTCATGTAAAAAATTTCAGATTTGGTCCCAATTAGTTCACCAACACATCACCTCAGTCTTTGATTCATTAAAATGTAAAAACTTGTAAAACGTCCTTTAAACATTCAGTAATAAACTCACAGAAAAACAATCCTTCTTATTGAGTGGAAAATACATCTGACAGTCATCAGCATAGTAGTGAAAAGAAATGCCAGGCCTTCCGAGGATGGAGGTCAGGGCAGAGAAATACAAAGAAAAGAGGATAGGGTCTTAAATGGAGCCTTGTGGAACCCCACAAGACAGAAGAGCAGAAGAGGACTGGAAGTCTCCAAGTTGAACACAAAAAGTTCGATCCTTTAAATAGGACCTGAAACAATTTAGAGTTAGGCCCTTTACACCGACACAGTGTTCTAAGCAGGAGACTAAAATATTATGGCCCATTGTATCAAATGCAGCAGTTAAATCGAGTATTACAAGGACCACACAGTTACCAGAATCAAAGGCAAGTAAATGTAATTAAAAACACGCAAAAGAGCAGACTCTGTACTGTGTTTCCCTCTAAAACCAGATTGGAAGTCTTAAATAGGTTCTGCTCATTTAGAAATTTTATTAACTGCCTATGAACCATTTTGTCTAAAATCTTTGATAAAAAGATTTTAAGGAAAGTTTAAAATTTTGGGGGACCACCCCAGAGTTTAGTCTACCATTAATAACGGTGAGAACAGATGGCCCTAAGGAAAAACCTCTTTAAAAAGTTAGGGAGGAAGAGCATCACATGGAAAACCCGAGGGCTTTTTTTTGGAAGAGGACTTAAAACAGGCAGTCTGAGGAGCATTATGAGTTTTGTGAACAGACTGAAACAGACACAGACTGCACCAAACTAAGAGTCAATAAGGTTTAAAAATTCATTAGCCGTAGGTTTGGGAATATTAAACTCACCAACAAGAAGGACACAGTCATATTTGGGCACGATCTCATCCAGGAAGTCGGCAAAGTCATTTATAAGATCTTTATTATATTTTGGTGGCACATAACAGCATATAACACAGGTTGAGCGCAGTCAAGCTCGAATAAGCAAAGTTCAAAGCTCCAAAAAGAGATGGACAGAGAAAGCTGTTTACACTTATAAACACTCCGGTAAATAGTGTCTGTTTCTCCGCCTTGGCCCAACGTGCCAGTGAACCACTCCATACTTGGGCTGAAGGCCTGTTTGGTTCATTGTTCTGTTAGCTCACTGGCTAACGAGCCTCCAACTGCACTTACCGCGGTGATGATGCCGTTTCTTACGGGGAGATGGATCAGGAGTGCGTTCAAGGTGCACTGGAATTCCCGATAGTGATGGGAGCAAAGTTTTATGTCCATCCTGTGCGGCCCACACTCGGTTGTTGGCAGATGGCCTAAGATCCGATAAAGTTTGGTGACTGCAAACCTGCAGACAGTTGACATGAAAGACAAGTGTCAAAAACAGCACAAACAAAAGCGAGCCATGCACACAGGCACCATCTTGATTGTAAAAATGTGAATGAATACAAAAATAAATCTTTGTATTGAATACAAACTTTATCTGTTTTTTTCACCGTCTGCGGAATCTACCATGTGATAAAATCTACCAATTTCTAATAAGAAGCAAGTTTGAGCCATGTGCCTCCACATGTTCAGTAATGGTAACTTTTAATGGAAATTCTCTATGTATTTCAATGACTTTCTTGAGGACGTCCTTGTTTTAATTTCCCTAGAGAAACCGTGATCAGAAGTCAGCCAGCGATCTGTCCCTGAGCCGAGCCAACACGGTCCTGTATTATTTTATCCCAACATTTTGAAGTTTCCATTCCAGAGGTGCAGTTGTTTTAGTAAATGTGACCCTTTATAGGTCTGGACACACAATGAATGGCTCAGTCATGCATTCCGCCCAGCCTGTCTCTCTCTGCTCTGTTGTGACTGTCTTTCTTCTTCTCTGTTTCTATTATACGCACACATGAAAAGTCTTAGTTGACCAAATGCATTCCTTCATCCCCATCCCCAAACTCAATCATCACAACTGAGTGCCTAACGCCAGCCCTTAGCTTAACTTAAACTTAACTCTAACCATTCTCAGCCTTCAAGCATGCAAACACACACTGGGAGGGATAGAGAGGAATTAGTCCTGTTGAAAAATTAGTGCTGGCAGTAATTCTTAATCAATAATGTATTAACTGCTTAATAAAAAAAAAGTTTTGCAGTACTTGTTAAATTGCAAAACCACTGATGTATTCAGGTCCTAAAATGAGCCCTGACAACTAGTCATGTGGTCCTAATTTTATTTTGTTTCAAAAGGTTAGTTTCAAAAACTGCAACCAAATACCAATTGGATGAGATCTCAATATTCCCATCCACCTGTGTTTGTGCACATTTTCAGTTTGGTCATAAAAAAAAAAAAAAAACTAAGTGGAAACAAAACTCAAAAAGCTAAATTACGCTCGTCTGAGTTGGACCAGTTACTGTGTGTTTAATAGCAACCTTCTACACATTTTCTACATTCTGTTTTACAGTTTGAGATTTGACTGGAGCTTTTTTTTTGCACCAGATTGTATCTTCTTCTGCAATAACAAGAAAAATGATAGTCACATTACTTCATTCAGCCATATAATTTATAGATAAGCTCAGGCTGCGGCAGGTGGAGAGTTGGGAGAACTCAGCTTGGATGGTCGTGATCTATCGTGATTTATTTGCTAAAACCAAAACTGTCAGAAGCACAACTGGCAAATATGACAGGAAACCAGGAACTCGGAAAAGAGATCATGACAATGAAACAATTCTATCTGAAATCAGACATACACTATCCCCATAGGGATCTAATATTTAATGGAATAATCCTTGTTTCATAACCACATTTTGCAACAATTTGACTTTGTAATTCACAGTCCAATCAGGCTCCATAGATTGAGTGATTGAATATTTACCTATTCTGGGTCAGGGTCAAAGAGCAATCATACTGACACATGCTGTCATACGGTGTGTTAATAAACTGTAATTAGAGGCTGCAGATACTGTGCTTCTTTCAGCTGGCTGTGACCAGACACATTAATTCATGTCACAACAACCGGAGTCGAACCTTGAAAAAAAAAAAAAAGCAACAAAATCTGCAGATGTGATTTAAAATGTTAGATTTCTATCTCAGATCCTGTGGGACTTCCAGGTCCAGACTACAGTAAGACTCATGACACTGAGCAGGGTTCAGAGTCCTGTTACGCCGGAACCATTGCGGAGGGTAAAAGGGCAACTTCTAAGCAGAAAATGTTACAGTACATGGAAACATCTGGGCTTTGATCCTAAGAGCAGAACCACCACACTGCAGGGACCCTTCTCAAGAAACACACAGCTCTGACATGACCCCTCACACTGCAGGAGTGTGGGTGTGCAGCAAAGTCCTACCATACTGTATACAACCACAAGTGCAACACACCTGCCATGTGGAGTAGGGTGCTCTGTGCTCTGCTACCAGCATGACTTCCACTCTGCTCCGGAATGTTTGAAACTTTGTGGAATACCTCCATTCAGCAGCACTCAGCTGAATACACAAACAAGGCCACGATCGCCATGAGGTGCATGTTTACATAGTAAATAACCTCCGCATCGTGTTTCCACACATTCAGTCCTGGTCAGTGTTTCACTCTTTAAATGAAAAGCACATTCTAGGAAAATTACAACAAGCAGATTTGACAAACAATCAAAACTCACATTTGACAAAAATTAAAACCAACGTTTACAAAGGCAGTGGAATCTGCTGAGCTCATAGTCCCGACTGTGTCATCCACTGCCTAACGAACGCAGGAGAATCATGCAACTCAAACTAATCACGCACAAACATAATGAAATGTTGCTTACATTGATGTGTGTGAGACTTAATTGCAGGAAAGACAGTAATGTTTGCTCTGGCTGCAATTAACATGGATTTTGTAATAATACAGTGAGTTGCTGACTGTGTGACTAAGGACTTACTCTCCCACAATTCATTTCAATAGACCTTTTATTATCAAATCAAATCGTATTTATTCAAATTAGAGTTTATTTATACAGCCCAATTCCAAATCGCATATTTGCGTCAGTGGGTTATCTGAGTGTGTGTGTTCATAAGAACATTACAAAACCTGTTGTGTAATGTCACTGTTCACATCCTGTCACAGAATGCCCAGATGTTCTTTGTTGTTTTTTTTGTTTTTTTACATGTATGCACTGTGATGGATGTGAAGTCAAATAAAATACACCATGTACTGTAATAGAGTCACTCTACAGAACAGATGCAGGTGCAGATCCAGGCACATTCTGTTCCTTTCATTCAGTCCTTCACTCTAACATCTAAACCTGCTGGGGTTTCAGTGCTGCTCTCCGTCTAAACAACGGTTTGCAGTGCAGTTTTTGGCAGCGTGCAAAAAGCATAATTCGGGGCAGTCTGATTAGAAGGCAAAACTCTATTCATCAACAGAACCATTTTCTGAATAGAGCACAGAATAGATGTGGTTCTGTTTAGCTGTCACACACATGAATCCGTGAGACACGAATTCCTTTGTAGCTGATCTTTAGCCGGGGGTCTGTACGAAGCCAAAGATTGTTTGTACAAGAAGATGCTTCACATTGTAACATCTCTGCTGAACCTCATGTAAACTGAGTGATATTATACTTCCAGAAAATCTAGCAGAGTAAGACGTCTTCACCCAACAATGCAGTTGTGTGAATTTTAAAACTCAGTTCTAACAGGTATTGGGGCGGCACGGTGGTGGAGTGGTTAGTACTCCTGCCTCAGCTAGATGGATGTTCTAACAGATGTTACTTTAATTCATATTATCCCAATCATACTAACATATAAACTTCATATTTTTGATCGAGAAGCTTTTGAAAAACGATGTGTCAGCAGGTATCCAACACTAAAGAGCTTGGACTGCAAGATTTGTCCCCATCACTTCCATTGGATTTGGAAATCTGAAGAGGAGGAATGATTGCAGGAAGTGACATTGATTTCATTCTTGATTTGGGCACATGACTGTTATTTTAATAGACTTGATAAATCATTTTCCATGTCTTTGTTGATGGTCCTGCTTCTCCAGCTATGTCATTGTTTTCCTCTGTTTACACTATATTTGTTTAAGCCATATGCTGCCCAATTATAGGAATCTTTACAGCAGCACACATATGATACTTGGAGGTATCATAAATCTAGTTTCCAAAACAAACAAATTAGTGCACTCATAAACAGTCTAGCTCATTTTGCATTGAGCACACGGAGGGAGTGCTTCCTTCCCTGGACACACTGGAGCTGAGGTCTTCGAGTGTGTACCTATGTTTTGTGTGTTACGTGATCGTGTCCACATTCCCCACCCATGTTCAAACAGCTGTGTCTTCCCTGCAAAGTCTTCAGCCTGCTGACTAATCAGACAGACAGAGAAATTAAGCATGACTGGAGTCACTGTAATTCCACCTTTAATGTCACAATTGGCTGATCATGGGACAAGAAAATGCTAATTCAGAGCATGTGGGGGAACATTAGTTTAGTGTCTTGGCTTTAGGAATGAAGAAACATACCACCCGGTACAGCGGTGTGTCCGGCTGAAGAATGACAGGCAATAAATGTGTGTTCAGTGCTGGCTTTAGCTTATGTGTGTTGATTATTCATAATACCACTCAATTTACAATCCAAGCTTTTGCTTTTACATCTTGTCCTCCTACTGTAGCTCACTGCTGATGTCTTCAAGCATGATTGGTAACAAAATATGCTAATACCTATGGACCCAAAGAGCTATTTGGTGTCATAAAAAATAACAAAGTGCACCTTTAAGTTATCAATACAGGCACACACCCTCAGAAATGGTGACACCATTGTCTAACCCTAACCTACAATGCCTTTAACAGATTGAACTAACTTTAAAAGTGCTTTTAAGCCCGGGTGAATACTTTGTGGAGTGAGAAATTATTTTATTGTCTGTTACGGACTATTTTAAAGATGCAAAAGATGAAAAATATTTAAGCGTCAAGGCATGAAGCAGGATGGGTTTGTTAACTGTGGTTCAGCTTTGACTGTTGAGAAGTGCTAATTTCATAATCAGTGCAGACATTTGGACAGATAGTGTCACTGGAGAGTAAAACGATATCACAACCACGTCACACTCACATGTAGATATGAACGTTCCTGTTGCGGGAAAGAACAGGCCACAAGGAACTGAGGCCTCTTCACGATGAACTTACAAGTCAATGGAACTGACAAAATCGCCGTCAGGAGGAGAAGAAACAAAAATACAAATATATAAATATGACACACGTAATTATGGAAGCACATTGCACTCAGAAAAAAACGGAACTTTATCTCATAATTATGACTTACTTTATCCTAATTACAACATCATGTTCTCACAATTATGAGATTTTGGAATTATGACAAATATGTGTAATAGATTGATAGTGTGCAAATGGAAATGCATGGTTTTCATAAGTAGAACTTGCCTGAGAATAAGCTGGTTTGTAAGATGTCTTCAGTATCACAGTAGTTAAGTGACAGATGTTCTGTCTTTGTGTACCAATTATGGGCTGCAAAATGAAGCCCAATTTCCAGCCTATATTATTTGTCCTGGGGTTTGAATTTGTGCAATTTGAAACTTCATCTGGTTTTTAAGTTTTCTTCTTCTTCATTCTTTATCGGTGACGATAACAACCCGATAGTACTGAACAAAAAGGAACTGTTACATACTGTATATTATTCTGCAAACATAAAGCTCTAAACTATACACATACAAGCTAAATAATGAAACCAAATTAGCAGCTGAGTGTTTATATGCATTCATGGTAACATGAGGCTTTAAGAAGTTGATATATGCCTACGAAGGAAGATGTAAACTAATGTGAAACCTCCTCAAAAGATCCTGAGATCCAGATCCCTTTGCCCAATGATGAAAAATTAATAAACATTAAACATGAAGTGAACAGATATTAATTTGTAAAAGAAATAAGCCACTGTCATGGATACATGAAGCTGCAACTTGATCTCTGTGTTGTAGCCTATGAGTTTTTGTTTTGAAACATTGTTTGAAGAATCCATTAACAGTTTTTTTCTCCTTTTCATCCTTTGTACCATTGGATGCACAGAAAATCTCACTCGATACATTTATTCACTACTTCCTATATGTGTGTGAGCTGTTAAATTAGATTTTGGACACACACTAATCATCATAATATTGCAGAATTATTAAAAAGCTGTGCAACTGGGAGCATTGCATTGTGGGTTTTTGAGCAGAATGTGCATGTTTACTCCGTGGAAACTACTTTTCTCAAACAATTGTGCAATTTTTCGGTGTGTTACATAATACAAAATGGCAAACACACCAGACAGACAGTGATTTCAGACAGACAATCACGGAATGACACCCATGGTCACGTTCTGCATCAAATTAGTCTCTTGTACATGATCTCATAACAATGAGATAGATAGTCATAATTGAAAGATAATCTTTTATTTTGTGAATGGAATGTGCTTACATATTGAATAGTATGTTATTTATTCATGGTTCATTTGTGGGTCCAAATGCATTTTAATAATTTAAATATGTGTGCCAATGCTAAAATGATTGCTTGCAGAAATCACCCTAATCAGGTCATGTGATACAAATTATCAAGAAAAACACAAACAGAAAACAAACGAAAATCACAGTTGAAATTGAAATCTGGCTGTAGAATTATCCAGCATCCAGTTCAGTGCCACTTTACAGGATTCATAAGAGGGGGAGGAGATGGAAAGACAAAAACAACATGTTTAAATTTTGTAAATCAGCCCCTCCTACCAACACACACACACACACACACACACACACACACACACACACACACACAAAGTGGAGTGTTATTTTTCTGCCCTGGAGCACTGAACAAGCAATTAGTCGTGACTTGGAAACTTTATGACGAGAAAAATCTGTCATAAAAACTTTGGTCACTTTCATTTCACTGTGAGGCACCAAAACAAATGTTTTAATGGCATCTAGATGTCTTATTACAGGCAAACCAACAAACCAGACAAAAACACAAATGGTGCCTGAGAACTGTTTGAATAGGCTGGTTTCAGGTCTGCTGGTGAAAGAAGTGCTAATGAATATATAGTTGAAGTTTTAATAAAAGTGTAATTTAGTCAAAGAAATGCATTAATACACTTCAAAATATGTGTTAGTCCTGCCAAGATACAGTTATGCCATATAGTACTATAAGTTACAAGTGGAGAGTGTTATGGCTTTGTTTTTGTGTTTTTAACATTTTAGTTCTCTCTCTCACACACACACACGCACAGAGCCTGAGCAGAGAGGTAGAAAATGGACAAACGTCCACCATTTGATGTCTGCTGTGTTTAAACTGATTTTCCAGTGAGACACACACACACACACACACACACAAACACACAGTCATTCCTTTGCCATTAAATACATGTAATGTCATTACATTAGGGCTGCAGTTAAAATTACATTGCTGAAATGTAACATATTAATTAGTGACAAAAGCAAAAAAAAACTGCACGGCTTCGGCCAAAACCTTTAAAAAATAGTCCTGCTTACTGTAAAATTCTTACAAAATAAATTATTAGATTAAATAAATGCTCCCATGTGCTAACGGTACTCATAACCCTGGAGACTGGGCCTTCCAGGGTGAAAACCAGTCACACATATACATGGACACATTTGGACAGGTGAAAATTGTCTATACCCTCACTCTTAATTTAGACTCTACAACCTAAAGAAAGGTTGGATTTTATAACAACGTAGGTCTCATGCAAGTAGTTAACATCTGAAGTTTAACAGGCCAAGAAATGGGACTCAAAACATAAAAGTGCGAAGTGGTTACGCTGGGTGGTAGCAGCATGACCTAGACCCAGCACTGGTTAATCTGTGTATGTATGATTTGTGATACCATGATGTGACATTTGTCTGTGTTGCAGTCTTGTGGTTTAGTGTGTGGCAGCCAGCACTACCCCCCCCCCCCCACACACACACACACACACACTCCCCCCTTTGAAGATAGACTTAAAGTCTTCTAGTCTTTGGCTGAAAGGAGCACACACCTGATGACTGGAAGCTCAGGGGTAGACAAATCCACCTCAGAGTTTTAGAAATGGAGTAACTTCCGGTTACAAGAAGAAAAAAAAAAAAAAAAACATGGAGCTAAAGTCACATTGTAAAACAAAGTAAACTACAGTTGCCAGTAACTATTAAACATGTTTAAAATCTTTATGAGAGTGACTGCTTGATGAGAACTTGCAGTCAGCTTTACTTTTGTCGTTGTCACTTATCTTAAAACAACTCCAAACAAATGTTGTTCCATCTCCATCATCTCACCAGTGTGGTATCGAGTGCGGTATTAAAAAAGAAGTACGAGTCGGTGTATAAGTACACGAGGGCAGTATCACATCTTATCATATCTTGGTGGTTGTTTACACTTGTTTTTATTGCTGACGCTTTGTGAGCCAATCACCTGACATGCATTTTAAAACCAAGTGTAACAGGTTTTATCCTACACTACCTGCCCAGAGGGCACTGTCCCGTTTAAGCAGCCACACTGTTCAAGAAGCAACATATGGATGATGAGGTTAACCAATCAAATAAGATGATCACAATTTACCATTTTAGTAGATCACCATTTGGCAAGTCGGACCATGGGAGGCTAAATAATACATGACGCCATGATGATTAGAGAGGTCAGGGATCGGCTGCCCTATCAGAGCTATGCAGCGAGAGTCACGTCTCCCTGAGTGTATTTCAGTCCAGCTCGGACAACATCAGTAAGTTTATGGAAGAGGTGAGTAGCTTCATAGCAACGCCGGTCAACATCATTTCCAAAGTGACTGCAGAGACATTTCCCAGAAATTTCCCAGAATTGTGACAGAAACTGTGGGCACTGCTTTGAGTTAAAACACTCATGACTCACTAGATGAAATACAAGTGCAAAAACAGTTTGTGGTTGGATACAGCAATGTGACTATATGTGGTATGAACCATCTTATCACATTTTCAACTTTTAGTATTATTAGTACTCTTGTAATGCAAACTCGACTGGGTATGTTTCTTCATTCCAGATCTTGTGCTCTTTCTTTTTTAGCAAACGTGCCCC